>NC_137569.1:9248351-9585439 GCF_963082525.1 Nesoenas mayeri | reverse complement strand
AGAAACCTGAGCTTTTTTGCGAGCCCACACTGATTTTCAAGTATAAATGGCCAAAGCTAAGGTTTTAAATATAAAACAGATGTAAAATCTGTACCTTTATATCATTTTAAACCAAAAAAATCCCAGGAAGGAGAAAGGCAACATTTTATTTCTGAGTGCAGTAACTCTACAGCTGCAAAGCCAAGCGAATCAGACCAAACAGAGGGGTGACAGTCAAGGCTCAGGTTTGGGTTTAGAGTTCACAGCTGCTTGGAGGGGCCTGGGATGGGGACAACGTGTCCTGCCAGCACAGGGGACCCAAGGACAATCCCAGGGGAAAGCGCCAACTTGGGGATTTGGACCAATTCTCTCCATTCAGAGCTCCAGGGACAAAATGGGCAGGAACAGGGGCACAGGGAGCACTCGGGGTTAATACAGACACGTCTGTGCTACCAGACCCCGTAAGGAAAGGAGATTATCCACAGTCACCTGCCTTTGCTGGGCGGACAGACATCTCTGGATGGAAAGACCAGATAGTAAGGAGTTTATTTCCACTCACAATGTGTTTGCCAGCAATGTTAGTGCCAGCTCCTAAACATTAAAGGTTATGGTCCTTCCCCACAGTCCTGGCTCATCGTTTCATATCCAGCTTAGACCCTTTGTTTGGAAAGCAAACAAAAACCAGCCTCAGAAGCAATTATAAAAACCACCAATATGCCTTCAGGACAATCAATACGTAGCAACAAATAAACTAAAAGAGAAACCGAAAGCAGACTGCTGAGCTGAACGGGGCAGCGATGAGACATCAGGTGCAGACCGGTACCAGCTCGCGGGGTCTGGGAGACGTGCAGGACAGGGATGTGCAAAATGCTGCCAAAGACATGAAGCGTTTCAGAGCGGAGGTACCAGGAGCATCCCCAGTGCTGCTGCCCGTGAACACGGCAGCTGTTTCCCCATCTGGGCAAGGGTGACAACACCGGGGACCATCCTCCTCCTAGAGCAAGCGCTTAGTGATCTATTGCTTTGGGTATTTCTTGGCTCTTGCAATACACCTAAACCTCCTATTTTATATATTAAGTTAGATATATATAGTCCAAATGTGAATTTATATCTAATTGTCTCTCTCCATTTAACTCGGTTGCTTTGACAGAATTGAAGCACCTTCTGCAGAAATAAACGCGGGTTCTAGTGCCCGAGGCAGACCTAGACAGTTATCTCCTCTATGGGATTACATATGAATTCTTCATTATAAGCTGCATTATTCGCAGTGGTTTCTGCAGCGCTAGGAATTGCTGATTCTTTTTCTCTTTTCAGTGCTGGCACGGAGCTTCGAGGCACAGATCTGATATTAAGGCACTGCAGTCAGCACAAAGCAGTATTTCTTAATAAAGTAAAAACGCAAAGAAAAAAAGGGTGATCTTGGCTTGATTGATGCTACTTCATTTGCATATGCCCACTAGCAGCACCTTGGTTAATTAATACCTATTTTGTGCCTGTAGATGAATGTGAAAGAATGTGTTTGCTATTGAAGCTTTAGGTATAAATTTATTCAATGAACAGGTTAGTTTCCTTCCCGGTGTCTTCTCTCAGTCTTTTCTGTGTAAATAAGACATAATAACTCTCTAGAAGGTGGTGACACATGACAAAATCCAAGAAGGATGCACTTGTATTTTAAAGCTAGATGAATTAATTAGCTCATCAAATGGCAGAACCGTTTGGAGGGGGCAAAGCTGAGAAACAGCACCTTCTTCCAGTAAAGAAAATTGTTTTGAAAATATTAACCCTTATGGCTCAAGTTCAGCTTCAGAGGCCTCATTCCAGAAAGGCACTTAAGCAGCACTTCAATTTGAGCAGGTGCAATGGTGCCACGGGAATTAAGGGGACTGCCCAGGTGTCGGGAGGTTAAGTGCTCTGCTGGATCACAGCCTGCGCAGCCAAAGCTGGAATTCCATCTCATTCTCTGCTCTGCCTTCGCCAGCTTCCTGCTTCAAACCAGCTTCCCACTTCAAACCAGCTCAGGGATGTTGAAAATACAGCTAAAATCCCCAGTGCAGAAACCCCCCCTATTATATACTTTAGTTCCATCATATCTAAAACCTTAGTGGCCAAGTTTTTAGGCAAAGCCAAGGAAGTTTTTGGTCAACCGCCTGAACTCTCATAGAATCTGAGGGAAGGGTTCTTCTGGCAGGTTAATACCACAACGAGGAGGTGTCGAGGTCAAGCTGTGATATTTTCCCCTTGCCCTGGGACTCCTGGAAAACTCCTGAAGTCAAGGAGATGAATGAAAACCGTGTGCGTGTTCTTGGGGTTAATTACTGTTTCTGCATTATGGCAGTGGTGCATCACGGCGATGGGATCACCCATGAGGCAACAGTCTTGCTACGAATAATAAACGCACCACGGGGAAGGCAGAGTTTGCTGCTGTGATAGAAACTGCTTTACAGGGAGCTCTGAGTGTGAACGCTGCTCAAAACGAGTCCCACAGAGCAGCCCCTCGCCAGCCTCACTGAGCATCACAAGGACGCCCTGGACTGAAGGATAAATGCAACTGGAACCATAAATCACACCTGGTTATTTCCACTGTTACTCCCAATGATGCGCAGGGCAAGTGTCAAGTGATGTCACATCGAGGGACACTCGGCACCAGGCTTCTGCTGGTCACAAAAGAGATGTTCTGGAATGGCTGAAAGAGGTAAATGATTAGTTCCCGCTGAATTTTACTGGGAATTTTCTCCTCCTTGCCACTCGGCAGCAGTCACTCAGGTCTGCTGGTACTGAAAAAGCTGGGGAACAGGTGAGCCAACTAATTTGAGAAGACAACCAACCAAACTGATACTTCTTATCATTGCCATTAATACCGTTACAGTCCAAAGACATCACCAGCTTTTCTAAACGCACAAGACAAGGCGATTCTGACCCCAATAAAGCTTCACATATACAAGAGCTATCTGAATGTGGTAAACCAAGCAAAGTGAGCTCAAGTGTAATTTAGACCAAAAGCAGCCATGGGCTGGACACAGAGTGTTCTACAAAGCTTCAGAGCCAGGCACGATGCTGTAGCAAGTGTTAAAACACGTACTAAGTATTTTACAACTGCTGGGTACTCACTGTGTGCTGGAGCTTGACAGCACAATGGAGAACGATGCTCAGGAACACTGAGAAGGAGAAGGTCAGGAGGCAGGTGACTGGCATCCAAACACGCTGGACGCAGTTTCTTGGAGGAATGGGTGACTGTAACATGGCACAATCCATCAAAAGTGCCCAAAAGCTGACACAAGAGGAAGGGCCACAAAGCAATCCCAAAGAGCGGGATACTGATGTGCAAAGGGTTTGGATATTCAAGAGTCCAGGAGATGCAGCAAAACTGGGACGCTGGAAGCGCACGGGCGGGAGGCAGGAGAGGAAGGGAGTGAAGCTGGGATTGCTGCAGGGATGGGACAGCACCTGGTCATTAACACTATTATTATTATTACTGCTATAATCTTCTGCTGACTCAGCAGAGCTGGGCGGGACACACACAGTCTGTTTCTTGCCATCAGCTGCCTTTTAACTGCGCTTCGTATGGGGAAGAGTTACGGTGGAAAAGAAATATGGCTTAAAGAGTTCTCAGAGCCGAGACTGCGACTGCAGCGGGGTCTGCTGGAAAACAGAGGGTTTGTTCGTAAAAACGACCCGAAATTCCTTGAGAGGGGATGACTGCAAAGCCTTACAGAAACACTAAAAGGTCATTAGGAATTTCTAACTACAACCTTTCGGTTGAAAAATCACAGCAATGTAACAGGATTGATTACGTCTTCACCAGGAAAAATCCTCACACCTAAGAGAAATCTGTAGGGAATGAAGAGAGAGCCTTATCCCTGAAAAATCCCAAAGCTCAAGGATTACGAGACAGGACACCCCGAGGTGTGATGCTGCCGACCCTGCCCGGGTCACCGGAGACACAGATAAAATCAACTTTGTGGCTGTGGGTGAGCAGGGAAGAGATCGGAGTGTCCCACAGCCCCAGCAAGTGCGTCACAAGACAGTCTTCTCATAAGAAAGGACAGATTAAAAGACAGAAAAATAACCTTGCCGGTGCACTCATGATGAACAGGGAGCTTTCTGAAAGCTTTATGAATATAATGGGATGAAAAAACCTCATTCCTCATCTCAGTTTATTATGAGATTCATTTATTGGTGTGTAATTTCACGTCAAATTTTCTCTTGGCATTTCCCAGGTGTGCTTTTTGTAAGGAGACAAAGTTCAGTTTGGCTTGGAGTTGGTTTTTAGGAAGACACAAGCCTGTTTTTTGTTTTATAGGGTAATTTATATCCCAGACATCGCAGGCACATGCACAGAGTAAATGGGCTGCTGCTCACCTTGTATAGTGATGACTGAAAGCAGAAAGCAAATTTCAGAGAATTATTGTTTTAGAGACCCAGAAATACTTTAAAGGACAGTTGTCCTCCAGGGAGCGATGCTATAAAACCAGCTTTCAGGGGCCTAACTCTGCCACATCTCAGCAATTCCTGACTGAATTGCAGCCACAAGGCACTGGGAGAGCCGGGATGGCTCTGGCTCATGCATCATCCCCACATTAACAAGAGCTCAGAGATGGAGACGTGACTGTGGCCTGGGGGACACAGGGATGTCCCAGGGCTGCTTCCACTCTGCAGGACCCTGAGGGCTCATAAAGAAGCAAACCAACGTGCCTTGTAGCACAGAGGAGAATATGCCAGTTGAAATGGTCCGGGAACCCATCTTCACAGAATCCCAGAATGTCAGGGGCTGAAAGAGACCTTGAAAGCTCATCCAGTTAGGCTCCAGTTTCTAAAATCCATTGGTGAAAAGTGTAAACGAACCAAACTTTGCTTTAATCTCTATGAACCTGCATGGCCACTTGCCCTTGCTGCCCACAGACCCTTTAGCTGTGGAGATGCTGTGGCTGCTGTGCACATCTGGCGCTCTCCACATCTGGTTTTTCCACCCAGGTGACCAGTGTGGACTCCAGCGAGTTAAACCAACGCCTGGCGGATCCTCAACCATCATTTGTCAGGGACGCCGATCCTGTGAAATACCAGTAAACAGCTGACACCTGCCAGAGTTTCAAGTGAAGATACAGCACGGCTGAGTCTTAAAATGGATTTCTTCACTCACCAGTGAATCACAAGCGCGACACGCAGCCTATGGCACGGCAAGAGTTATCATCTTCCCCTGCAAAGACCATCAGTGTCTTCCCAGCATGAAAATCAACTTGTCAGTGAAAACACCAGAATCCAGTGGGGTGAAAACAGCAGAACCTTCCCCCGGCTGTACCGTCCCCATCCGTCAGCGGGCAGGGATGACAAATCATTTTGTGTCAAGAGGAAAGAGCGGGCCGGGAGCTCTGCGGCTGCTGAGACTTCCCTTCGCTGGCAATAAACCCAGCAGAGCCGCTCTGCACCTCCCAATGCAGAGGTTACAGCCTGTTTAGAAAATAATCAAAATACGGCTCCATTTCCATGGGGGCGGTTGTGATGAAAAGCATTTTACCAGTTTGGAAAACTACACCGGAGATTCTTATAAAGCATCTTCAAGCACCTACAGTAAATACTGAGCTGACAAGTAAAATGTCAAACATAGGATCTGAATTCGTACTTGTACTGATTTCTGCTCTTAAAATAAATGCCGGCAGTGATTGGATATTGTTCAGCGCTGTAAATGTTTCTCCAACCACACAACAATCACTCTGAAGAGCAAAATCAAGTTCTCTGACAGGGATGCAGGTACAAATAAACAGTCGGTGGCTGCACACAAAGGCAACATATTACTGGTGTATCGCTATTTCTAAAGCTATAAGAGCTTTTCCAAGGTCAGTCCTATTCTGCCTCTTATTTTGTTCCAAGTTAACTTGGTTTTTTTTATTTGGAAACAGCCTCAATGAAAACAAAAGCCCCAATTTCTAAGTGGATTCTGGCTCTGTCCTGCAGATCAGGCTGGGCTGACCATAATTCCAGTGCCTGTTAAATAAAACTTACCCCAAGCTTTGGTGGTTCCCCTGTTACTTTTACCAAGGTTTAGTTGCCAACTTTTCAAACAGGGTCTTGCTCTAACTCCAAACTTTCTTTCCCTGATGGGTGAGCCCAGAGTTTCGTCCCCTTCCCCTCCTGCCCACAGCCCCACTCGAGCATCCCTGACTCACACTGACTTTGGCATCATCCGCATCTGAGCAGCTTCGTGGGGACTCCAGTTCCTCTGTGTAAGTTCTCAGAAATGTCGAAAAAGCAGGTGTTTGAACAGTACATACTCCCCAGATACGCAACTGGTATCTGGTAATTTTAAACCCAAATATTCAACTAGTCAGAGATATTTTCTCTCCTTCTGTGCAACCAGAAACGTGTGTCAGCCCATGCACTGACACCTCCTGCAACCAACCACAAAATAAAGCCTGGAAGATGTCTCACAGCAAACCCTATCTTCACCACTAATTCAGTCTCTGCAAAGCTAGGTGCAGATCTTGAAAAATCATAGAATCGCAGAATCACTTTGGTTGGAAAAGACCTTCAAGATCATTCAGTCCAACCATAACCCAACTCTAGGACCAAACCCATGTCCCTGAGAACCTCATGTCCGTCTGTCCAGCCCTCCAGGGATGGTGACTCCAGCACTGCCCTGGGCAGCCTGTTCCAATGCCCCACAGCCCTTTGGGGAAGAAATTGTTCCCCAGATTCAACCTCACCCTCCCCTGGCGCAACTTGAGGCCGTTTCCTCTGCTCCTGGCACTTGTTCCTGGGGAGCAGAGCCCGACCCCCCTGGCTCCAAGCTCCTTTCAGGCAGTTCAGAGATCAGAAGGTCTCCCCTCAGCTCCTGTTCTCCAGCTGAACCCCCCAGGTCCCTCAGCCGCTCCATCACACGTGTGCTCCAGCTCCTCACCAGCTTCATCACCTGCACGTCACAAGAAACTTGATTCGACTCTAACTACTGCGTCTCAGTGAACCCTCACGAGCCCAATAAAGCCTCATGAATAAATTACATGCTTTTCAGCTTCCTATTATTCAAAGCGACTAAAAAAAACAGTGTTAAGAACGCATCATCACAGATCCCCTGCGTCCCACCAGCCTCGGCGCACATGGCACAGTGTGACAGTCACCGGTGAACATTGGAATTCAGGCCCAGGCGCTGGTGGGCAGGGCAGTTAAAGGAATTTCAGGTGTTACCACCCATCGGCTGCCAATGTCTGCACCCAGACTTTGAGATACGCATCAGAAGAACTGGGAGAGAGACAGACATTTGAAGACGACCATACAAAGAGCCCTGGCAAAACATTTGCAGTGAGAGCAGTAACACACGTCACAGCGCCAAAATGTGGCACCTGGTATTAGACGCCTGTGCGTTTGGTTGGTATCATGAATTCCATCCTCACTAGGGAGATTTTTACATTTTGATGAGACGCACTATTTAGATATTAAGTTCATGCACATAGAAACCCAGCCAAATACCCATCCAGCAATGGTATTTCTGTGCTCCCCATTATGCTTGTGTCCACCACTCTCCATTTTAGACACGTGCACCATGGTGTATAAAGACACAGGGTATCGGAGCCGGTGTTCGCACTCGGGCAGGGCAAACAAGTCTGTGCTAGTGTTTGTTTGGGGTAAAAAGAGAGGAAAAGAAATCTAAACATCCTTGTCATGGCTCATAGTCCTGCCGTGCCGTCCCTCCTCTGCTCCCATCCCACGAGGGATCTTCCACCTCTCCCAAGGCTGGATACAGGCTGCTCATCCCCCGCATGTCATCTCGGACTCGACAAAGCTACAGACGTTGAAAGCACCGCTTGCTCTAAATACCATCCCTGCATTCTTCTTATAATGTTATGGGAAATGCGTGCATGAAGAGAAGAATTTGATTTCCTGAATGCAGAAAGAACCAAGCTCCCTTGTGGAATCTAAATATATCTACTTGATTGGTTTCCTTTCTTTTTGCCTGACCCTCTCAAAATTTCAGCATGTGAATAAATGTACTCATAGAAACAAAACGGGCTCCTTCATGGATACGACACACGCAGGAGATTTGTGCCATTAAAACGCTATTTAATCTGTTTTAAGGGTTTCTGGAAGACTGAAAGGTGCACAAGCACGGTACCCGCCGGGAGAGCATCAATGTCACAGCGGTACAACCGGGTTACTCCTGTGCCCAAGTGGCTGCAGGACTGGAGTCTGGTTATTAAAGAAAACGCCGCTACCGACAACATGCTCAATACCCTCGTGGTAGCCATTTGATTTTCAAAGCTGTGTACTCCCAGCCCCTACAGCTGCGCCCACGCGGCGGCACCAGAAACCTCATCTGTTGAATCTAGATGACAAATCTGGGGAAAAAAAACCCTGGGCTATTAAAAAGGACGCGCTGTTTTCCTCTGGAAATAGTTTTAAAAGACCCGTCTCAAACTTTAGATGATTTAACATTCATAGTAAAACGTAGCCTGAGTCAGGTATTAAACCTCAAAGGGATCCCTGGATTGTGCTTTTCTTAATGAATTCAATAATCGATTTTTACTACACAAATAAGGTGTGGGATGGATCAGCTAATAAGCATTCTCAGTTAATCGCTTTCTTCAAGTGACAATCTGTACAAATGATACCATCAAAGTAGTAATAATATCCTTATTGATTAATTTAATCTCTAAAAGACAACCCAAATAAGTTTAATTAGCAACGCGTGACAGAAGCACACAACTCTTTGGAAACAACCTTGCAACCCCTCCCAGGCTCTAAAGTCACAGCAACAGTCCTGCAATAGCCTTTTGCATCTTCACTCAAATTGACACGCACAATTTTATGGAGCATCTTTAGTGCATGTCTGTAACTAACCATGAACACCCAGGAAACCCGCCCTGCAGAGAAGTGAGACGCAGCAGACACAGCCTTCCCACTTGGTCACACAGCCACCAAAACAAAGGGCCACAAAGAGTTTTAAAATAAAAAATTTCAACAGAAGAAGCAGAGATGGTCAGATAAGCCAAATTTCACATGTAGAGCTGATGGGGACCCAGAGCAGCGTCAACACTTCCAAGCCCTGGGAAGTGGACACTAACTTAATAAAATCACAGAATCCCAGAATGTCAGGGGTTGAAGGGACCTGGAAAGCTCATCCAGTGCAATCCCCCCATGGAGCAGGAACACCCAGATGAGGTTACACAGGAAGGTGTCCAGGCGGGTTGGAATGTCTGCACAGAAGGAGACTCCACAGCCCCCTGGGCAGCCTGGGCCAGGCTCTGACACCCTCACCGGGAACAAGTTCCTTCTCATATTTAAGTGGAACCTTCTGTGTTCCAGTTTGTACCCATTGCCCCTTGTCCTGTCACTGGTTGTCACCAAGAAGAGCCTGGCTCCATCCTCCTGACACTCACCCTTTCCATATTGATCCCCATGAATGAGGTCATACCTCAGTCTCCTCTTGTCCAGCTCCAGAGCCCCAGCTCCCTCAGCCTTTCCTCACACGGGAGATGCTCCACTCCCTTCAGCATCTTGGTGGCTGCGCTGGACTCTCTCCAGCAGTTCCCTGTCCTGCTGCAACTGAGGGGCCACAACTGGACACAATATTCCAGGTGTGGTCTCCCCAGGGCAGAGCAGAGGGGCAGGAGAACCTCTCTGACCTACTGACCACCCCCTTCTAACCCACCCCAGGTACCATTGGCTTCCTGGCCACAAGGGCCCAGTGCTGGCTCATGGTCACCCTGCTGTCCCCAGGACTCCCAGGTCCCTTTCCCCTACACTGCTCTCCAACAGCTGGTTCCCCAACTTATACTGGAACCTGGGGTTCTTCCTGCGAAAAATAAAAAAAATCAAAGCAGTATTTGGTACAGCAAAGGGTTAAAAGAGTTGGTGCAAATTTTGTTTAAAGAGAGCAGGTTATTTGTTCTGGGCCTGGGGATGGGCTGTGGGTCCCCAGCACCTGTGTGTTCCCCAGGACGGGCAGCGGACGATTGTCCTCCTGGCTCATACAGTGAGACCAGTTGTGAGATGTCTCCACATCTGGCCCAGCAGCTCCACCAGCATCGTCTGGTCCCCAGCCAGGCGTCAGGATGAGATTTCCACAAACAGTCTGCTGGGGGCAGTTATGAACGCAGGGACACATCAAACGTTTGGTCCTTGTTCCTGTCAACACGGTAAGAAAGACCTGGTGCTGCTGGAATTCGATTGCAAGGCGCACTTTGAGAGGGAAAACACTAAAATAAGCATGTTGAAAACCACTTGGTTGAAATATTAGGCTAAACTGCCTTGCTGAGCAAACTCTTCTCCGCTCTCTGCCAAGAAAAGGGGAATTAGACTCAATTCAGCCTGGGAAGTGAAGCACTGGACATCAGGGACCAGAGCAGTGAATAAGCACAACCTTCCGGAGACACTCCAGAGCAAAAAGAGAAAACACAGTAACACAGAGAACAGCGTGTTCCCCTTGTCAGAGCCAAAGCTGCCTCGCCAGCACAACAGGAATTTGCCTGGAGCAGCAACGTGCTTAATGGACTTACTACGATTATCTGAGCATCCCGAGGATGCTTGGAATCTTGCAGCATACTAATATAACACAGCTCTTACGCACTATAAGGCCTTAGCCTTTCTAGGTTAGGACAGCCCAACCTTCTCACCTACTGATTTCATTTTGTTATTCAGATTACCTGCATTTAATTTTGCCAAAATTAACTTGTGCTTTTGAATAAAACACTGTGAGTTTTCCATGTCCCTCCGATAGCCTCAGCTGGTTTATAATCTCATTTTGGTTCTTTGAGCATTTTTGGTAATGCAAGAAGAGAATGTTCAAAAAAATACCATGGGATTCTCAGACAGATGATAGTATTTGCATAATCAAAAGGAAAATACATATTTTCTCTACCTATTTTCATCAAAAAGTCACTGAAATAAGCAAGGAACTGCCAAATTACTTTTCCAGCTCTAGCTACATAAGACACTTGCACAGAGACCAATTGTCGGAGCTCAGGAATCTTTGAATATCTACATTCTACAAGGTGGATTTCCTAAGTATTTTGGCTCTCAAAACCACCAATATTTTTAAAACCTTGACCAGAACACACAGTATACGAGTGGGCGAACATCCGGGTTAGAAATGCACGTCTGGAAAGTCACTTGGGGAAGACAGCGATGATTCTTTTTCCAAAAGGATGTGTATTAAATAGCCTTTCTATAAAGTTCAGCATGTGGAAAAAGAAGAGGACATATGCTCATCACTTGGTCCCTGAGACATCCACCTTATTTTTCTGTTAGGAAGCCAATCTTGCATGAAATCCCCCAAAACCCCAGCAGGCGGGTTGAATTACTAATTGTGTGAAGACTAGTTCCACAATGATATTGTTAAATATCCCACAAACACACAAATAAGGCCGGCCACAAGAGAAGCCTGGCTGAGAGCGGCATCTCTCTAGACCCAAGAAATGAGCTGCATGATGATGTGCAATAATTACTTCACATGCAGAAGAGCTATACGGCATCTTTAAAGCCCTTAATTTCTACTCCCTTGCTTAAGTGAGATTATTGCTCCCTGTAGCCAATAACAACAGATTTTTTTACGTTTCTCTTGATTTGCCAGTAAAGCAAATATCCTCTGGTAAATCCACAAGCTGAGCAATGATTTTTCATTTTTACAGCAGCACGGTCAATTCAATTTTCCAGTTCCAAGTCTCAAGCCTCTCCCTCTCACTTTGTTAACGTACAAGTGCTGTGTTCTAAAACGTGCCTGCAAGAATCTCCACGGACTTCGCCATCCCGAGTTGCATCTGAACATTGAATTCATTGCTTATGAATCACTCCACTGTATGTAAACACTTGAATCACTAAGCCACATCCAATATTGTACATAGTAATCAAGCAATGTTGTCACGGTGGATTCTGTAACAACAAATGTCTGTGCGGATGCTCTAAAAATACAGCTATTCACGTTTCACCTTAAAAAGCAAATTCGAAAGTCCCACCAACTTCCCTAAGACTGTTCACATCACTAAAGTGGCACTATATTTTTTCTCATATTTAAGATACCTATAACTTAAGAGTAATGGTGTAATGACATGCCCAGGGCCTGGATGTGTTGACAAGCCATTTCAACTCAGCTTTTTGCATCAGGTCAGACCAATAAGCAACCAAGGAAGAAAAAATGCACTCACCCCTAAAAACAAGTCCTTTTCCCCCTTAAAGTTAAACTCAAATGCTATAAAACACACCAGTGCTTAGTTCCCCTGAAGCATTCTAATAGCTGTTCACGCCAACTCGTTCAAGTGTTGCCTTGGGTTCCCTAAATACTGTTCAGATGCAATTTTTCTCACAAACATGTCACAAACCTTGATGCCGAGCTCTATGTTCTCCCCTCCGTACACGTCCATCCCGGGATCGAGAAGCCCAATTTCTCCGAAGAACTTTCTGTGCACAACGAACGAGCAACCGATCATCGCCGGCGTCCTGGACAAAGAGAAAACCAACAGAAATGTGCAATTATTGACATTTTCCAATGTTTAATGGACTGAGGGCTCAGTTACCTCAGAGACTTTGCAGCAACGAGCGAGTTCTGTGCCTTTGAAGATATTCTTTACCACTCCAATGACACTGTCTAAAATGTAAATTCATTTCACTGTGTGGACTGGAGAAAGAGTTCGCCTGGGATTAAATTACTTCAAAGCCTTCAGGTCTTGGCTTGGTGCATCTATGGGCACAAATTCTTGGGGTTTCAATTCCCCATTTGTGAAGGAAATACAATAATAGCGTTTCCTTTCTCTTATTTTCCCCTAGCATGTAACAGAGGAGACTTCAAGACGGACAGCAGTTTTTATGGTGCCTTGTGAAATGAGGTTTCAAATTGGGATGATGACAAATGAGTCGTTATCAACTACCAACAACGAGGTAAATCGCACACTTGAAAAAGCAAATCCTGTAAAAACTCAACCGCTTGCAGAAACATCGGCCCAGTTCCACCAGCATCAACAGGGCTCTGGGTTAGAGATTAAGTCATGTTCTTCCTGTGCCCTGGAGCTGAGAGCAGCTCAGCTGCACCTCCGCGGGGCCGCCACCAACAGCGTCCGCTCAGGAAAATAACCCAGAAAAATGAGAGCGGTACTAACAACACTGACATCAACAGAATAGCAGAAAAACTGAGCGGAAACTTAGTGTCAAGGGTAAATTTATAATAACCGGGCAATTTCAAGGATGTAATAGATGGCTGGGTTTGCTAATGACCCCGGCTGCCATGGGCACACGCACCACCCCTCCCTCCTTCCCCAGCTGGACCAGATCTCCATCTGATGTGAGCATGCTGCTCTGGTTCACACAACCTGAGATCATGTTTGGGGGTATTTTTTGAGTGATTAAACACTTGTGACCCCTCTCTATAAAATTACACTTTGCCACAGAGCATGGCACTGGAAAAAAACATATCATTATGCTCTTGCTGCTTGGGGATACACGAATCTGTTGTGGTTATGGTATGTGGAAAGTTTACCCCCTGGGATATTTTCTGTACTAAAATAGAAATATAAAAACTGTTCTTCCCTTTAACTTGTCTTGATTTGAATCCATGCTGTAAAGAAAAAACAAACAAACAAGGATCCGCTTAGAGGGATCAGCACAGAGGAGACAACGCAGCTCCTCACCTGGGACTAGAGGACACTGGGGAAGCCTTGCAGGGTGTAACACCAGCCTGAGAATCTGGAGATCCCATCACACTGGTTAGAGGTGGAAATTCTCCAGAGGGAAACTGGCCTTGAGGCAGAAACAGGGTAACAGGATCATGTATTTGCATCCAGTTTGGGCTCCCCAGTTCAAGAAGGACAAGGAATTACTGGAGAGAGTCCATGGGAGGGACACAGAGATGCTGAGGGCTCTGGAGCATCTTTGTGATGAGGAGACACTGAGAGAGCTGGGGCTGTTGAGCTGGAGAAGAGAAGCTGAGAGGGATCTGATCCATGGATCAATAGCTCAGGGTGGGTGTCAGAGGATGGACCAGACTCTGTTCATGGTGCCCAACGCCAGGGTGAGGGGCAACGGGCACAGACTGAAACACAGGAGGCTCCATGTGCACATGAGCAGAAACTTGTTTGCTGGGAGGTGCCAGAGCCTGGCCCAGGCTGCCCAGAGCGGGTGTGGAGTCTCCTGCTCTGAGACATTCAAACCGCCTGGACCCACCTGTGTGATCTGCTCTGTGACCCTGCGTGAGCAGGGCTGGGCTGGGGATCTGCAGAGCTCCTGCAGCCCAGCCAGCCTGGGGTTCTGGGATTTTAGCATCAGCTGCAAAGTCCTGGCTCAAAGCACATTTCATTGTCCGTGTTGTCGAGTGTGTTCACGGCTGAACTAACCAGTCACGGCTCAAAGAGGAGGAAAACACCCTCGAATATAAGCAGACACAGTGTACAGACAGCAAGGGTCAGACCCACGCTCAACCTCTCCATCCACATCACACGAAATATTCGTATCGGCCAGAAGAACATCTGGGGTCACTGAGACACCCCGGGCTCAGCTCCACCAACAGCCAAACAAGCCCTTGTGAAACCCCGAGCTCCTGGGATGACGAGTTCTAGCCACCTAAGTATTATTATTTATAGACATTTTAGTACTTCAAATAGACTGGTAGAAGAGCTGAACAGTGCTGCCATATTAAATTAGTTACAAATTGAATCCATCAGTGGGTTTTTTCAATAGATTTCTTCCCTGACAGCCAGCTCGGCCTTCCTTCCAATAAGCACTATAATGTTTCATGCTTTGCTGCCACTCTAGTACTTAAGATTTCAATTCTCTTGCTTTATTTGTAGCAAGTTAACTGCCATTAGCAGAAACAATTCTTTCTGAAATGATAACCGCATTACAGATGCCAAATCTAATAGCTCCATTATCGCAGATTACCTCCTGGAATTAAATAGAAGGGTAAGTTGTTGTGGTTTTATGTGGAGCGTGAACAAGCCAGTTCATGTGCTCCACTGGGAATAGGTGTGGGGGAACACGGGAACCTCCGACTTCACTCTGAACCTGCTGGTTCTGTGAAAGGCACTCAAGAGATCACTTAAGAACTGCATTGCTGGCCCAATAGTTTGGGTGACTGGGAACTCCCCACCAGATAAACAAGAGTTTCTGAACTGGAAGCCGCATATGGTAGCTGTACCCCAATAAAGCTTTTTTCATTATTACTTTGCAATATGACTTTATAGACCGCAGGGTCAACGATCCCCTCCAAAACGCCCTTGGAAACAGCCTGATTGGGATGTTGTAACGATCCAATTTTCCTCTGTTTTCCACATACAGCACTGTGAAGCCTGAAAAGCAGAGCAAGGTCCCATGTCCCTCGGGCAATACAAATTAAGTGCTGCTTTATTCTTTGTAACAATGCCTCCATATTAAATAAGTGAGGAACCAAGCGGCGCTCAACCATTTAAATATAAACACCATTTGATTTTGTAGTAAATCCTTCAAAAAGGTGGACGTTTACAATAATAGATCGGCCATCCAGAATGAAATAATGGCCTGCAGACAAAGAGCTGATAAAGCCTCTTGTTCCTCTATCCCTTAATTAAAAGCATTAACATAGTTTGTTTTTAAAAATCATGCAGCTCAGTTCAGCTAAATGCACTTTTATTTGTCCCAATAGCTATTCTTTCTTTAATGAGAAAAAGGCAGAATTTGGCAGAAAAGGATGAACGCGATGTTTAGCGGGGCTATTGGTTTTGTATCCAGAAATGCACAGCTTTAGTTCCCTACTATTATTTCAGTTGGCTCCTCTATACAATAAGTGACGAAAGGTCGAGAAGAGCAGCTTTTATGAAATATCCTCTGCATGAATCTCTAAGTAAAGATGAAGAAGATACAGGGAAAAACGTTTATCCCAGTCTATTAAGTTACTTTAATGGTCTTCCTTTCTTTAGTGCACAGTTACCATCTAATGATTAAAAAGTCTCAAGTAGATTGCTTTTTCAATTCAAGGAAATTAATTTTCTTACCCAATTGGATTTTGCTTCCAATTTTACACTAAAGCACAAGTTATAAAATATGTAGAAAAAAGATATTAAAAAAATAATTAGCAGTCATGCCGCTGAGCAGCAAAAGGCTGAGAATAAACTTTAAGAACTGCTGGGCTGTCCAGTCTCCATTAAACTGCTGTTGTCTTTAATAAACTTCAATCACGGCGTTGCCCTACCTTCAGCATCACATTCCCACCACTTCAGGAGACACAGCACATTTACCAACACCTGGGATGGTCCTTTACCTGCCTGGAAAGGTGTTATTTGTCCCTCTCCCAAATTTGTCATTCCTAACTTAACATACCAAACTCAAATGTCTTATTTTCCATTTTGAGCTTTCAGACTTGTCCAAAACACGCACAATTTCCCACTTTTGCTGCCCGTCTGTGTTACAGCTGGTTGGTCACTGGTGGAGCCGGCGTCTCAGCGGGGAACGCTGTGAGACTCTGAGATTTACATTTACCCAACTCGTAATACGTAGAAAATTATCAAATTGCGTCAAATTAAACCTGTAGATTTAAGTAATGTCCTGTCAATGGTTTCCCTGACTATGCCAAGGTAAAGGAGAACATCATTTCTTAGGCTTAGTGCTTGATTTAGGTTATGGTTGGACTCAATGATCCTAAGGGTCTCTTCCAACCAAAACGATTATATGATCTTTAAGTGGCATTTTGCCATGAAACACTTGATTTTCTCTTGGCCAGAGATGAATTTAAAGGCCCAGTTTGCAAACAGAAACAACTGTCAGTGTCATCACCTCCGTGCTGCTGCACTTGTGGCACAGTGAGCATAATGCAGAATAAACAAAGACCGGGACAAACACAGGTTTATAGCAAGAGAAATTAAACACAATTATGTGGTATGATGGATTGTCCACTCTGGTCAGAGCTCCAAGAGAGGCCTCCAGAGACCGTGCAAAGTCCTTTCCTCTGCTGGCAATAACGTGAGTGGCGCATCTCCCGTGTGAGGAAAGGCTGAGGGAGCTGGGGCTCTGGAGCTGGACAAGAGGACACTGAGGGGGGACTCATTCCTGGGGATCAATATGGAAAGGGGGAGTGTCAGGAGGATGGAGCCAGGCTCTTCTGGTGACAACCAGTGACAGGACAAGGGGCAATGGGTGCAAACTGGAACACAGGAGGTTCCATTTAAATTTGAGATGAAACTTGTTCCTGGTGAGGGTGGCAGAGCCTGGCCCAGGCTGCCCAGGGGGTTGTGGAGTCTCCTTCTGTGCAGACATTCCAACCCGCCTGGACACCTTCCTGTGTAACCTCATCTGGGTGTTCCTGCTCCATGGGGGGATTGCACTGGATGAGCTTTCCAGGGCCCTTCCAACCCCTGACATTCTGGGATTCTGTGACTCTGTGTCCTTGGGGCTCGGGGACTGCTCGGCCTCATGAGGGGACTCCAGGATGGAGCCTCCTGTCCCAAGTGCCTTCCCGGCCAGTCCAGCCCAGTGCAGCCCGGGCACTGATCCCAGTGTGACCACAGCAGGAGGGCTCTGGGATGGCGCAGGGCTCCAAGTGACACCCCGGGCCTGCCCTGTGCTGGGCAAACTGCTGTTGGTCTCACTGCAAAACCTCTGCTCCCTCGGGTTTTGAGGGCAGAGGAAAGGAACCAAATGAATTAAACATTCGGAAAACAAGCCCCTTTTTCAATTGCACTTGGCTTGGGGGCCACGTGCAGCCTTGGGGACTGTCCCGCTGAGCCTGACCTGCCGGGCACTGGGGCCATCAGAGTGGCTGTGACAGGGAGGTTCAGGCAGAGCCCAAAGCTGGAAGCAACCTCATTTTCCTCTAAAATGAGATGATACCAGGGCACGACAGCTCTCTGTGCAGGGCAAATGGCAGGGCCAGGCAGAGCAAACCAGAGGACTAAAGGCAATTCTGGCTGACCCCACCACCGCACTTCGCGTCCCTGTCCTCAGAGAGGATTCGGTCACATCCAGGAGGCAGCAGTGAGGATGAGGATGCTGATGAGGCAGCACCATCCTCCCTTTCAGGAACTCAACTGCAATGGTGCCCGTCTCACCCCTTCATCCCACCCCAGCTGCTCCCACAAGCAAGCACACGAGGCAGACACAGTCTGGGTGCATGCTATGGAGCAGTTATTTGCTCTCAAAATAAACTTCAGCTCATTAATTTAAGAAGTCTGCAGTAATGGAGGAGTGTTTGAGCACCAGGGCGGCCGCGGGAGGTGGTTAACAGCAGTGCCGGGGCAAGGGGCTGATGGCAGCATCCCAAAAACTAATGTCACACAAGCAGCACATCTCCTAAGGAGAAATACATATTGCTGCTGCCTCCTCCAGTGGGGCATCTCCATGCAGCCGTGGTGCTCTCAGCTCCCCTTCACCGCCTGCGTAATGGCCTGGGCAGATCAAAGCTGCATGTCTTTCATGAGAATGTAATAAAATTTCTAGGAAGGAATGGCATTTTAGCCCACAGCAGTGTACCTTGCCTAATATTATCCCCAGGATGGCATCTAACAATAGTTGTTTCTTGAATAATTCTCGCTTCCCTGCCCCAGTGCCCTTGGTTAATTGTCTGTTTCGAATTGGTTTATTTTCCTGCTGTTGCTAAGTACTAGAGAACCTGCGAAACAAATTAAAAATAAGAGATACCACATAAAAGAGATGCTAGATTGAATGCCTTTTCTGAATTTACTGGAGATTAATACGACTTAAACTATTAATGGCACAGAAGCTGTGAAAACCATGTATTTTTTAAAATACCTATTATATCTACCCATGCCTGTGACCTTGCTCGAGATGGATTTGACTTTGTCGCTGTTGGATGCCTGCTCCGATTTCCACGTCGAGAAGAGGCTCACTCTGGGACCTCGGGCAAAGCATTTAACTTCTTTGTACCTCTGTTTCCTCGTCTGTCAGACGGGTATAATACCTAAAAGCTCTTGAGGAAAAGCTTTTATAAATCACTTTAGTGATTTCCCCATAGGCGCTGCTGAATTACCTACCAATATTGTTATGTGTGCCAGACCCCCCCAGTTTAAGTCATCTACAGTAAAAAAACACTAGTAGCTAATAAACCTGTAAGCGAGACATTGTGCACACAATTTGCTATTTCTCGCCTTGCTTTAAGCCATCAGCAGCAATGAAAACTGTGCAGATACCCTCATGGTGCTAAGACAGAGCGTCCGAGCCTCATGCAGATTTCCATCTACACATCCGAGCTTCAGGACTGTAACTCAATCATAAAATTTCCCCTCCAGCATAAAAACTGCTGGCATAGTCATTGCTTAAAAGCATTTTCCTTCCTTATGTATTTTGGAAAACCCCAGAATGTCCCAGCACTAAAACTCACTGGATGAGCACCCACCTCCACAGTCCCATTTTCTTGGGTGCTTTCAGCAGAGGTTTTTGTGTAGACGTGTGCTGTTTGAGGCCGTCAAAATGCTTGTGTGCAGGTAGTAATAGCCCCCAACTCTGTGTATTTTGTCAGCTGAAGTAAAACTCCAGCCCCAAAGGTCTCCATTACATGGGCCAGAGCTTAAACCACTTCCACAGCCGCCTGGAAGCAAAAGACACTTGGCCCAGATGCCAACTGCCCCAGCGCCTCCCACAGCCACCGTGTTGGGACCTCAGCAAACTACACCAACCTTGAGAAACCCTTCCAGACCTGGATGGGAGCGAGCCTTGTGGGAATTCACGCACACGAAGGCGTTTTGGGCTTTTCTCCACCATTTGCCCGGGTGCTGGCGGCAGCGCGAGGTGTCGGTCCCGCTCGCTGTGCGTGTTCGGGAGCAGCTGCACCGCAGCGCCTGAGCCTCAAAAATCAGAACTCAGAGCGCAAGACTTGAAGGAGTCACCCTGGAGAAAGTAAATTTGATAATTACCCTTCCAATGTGACTCAGTCTCTGCTCAGGAATGGTTTTGAGGAAATAATTGCAATTACAGGATTGTCCCTTGGGATATACTTAAAGGATGGTTCTTCGTTTCAGCTGATTTAATGGCAGTTGCAGAGCTATTCCTGGAGGCAGCGCAGAGAGGGGCGCGGGGAACCCACCCTTCCTGCAGGGATGAGCCCGGGGAAAGAGGCTCCTTCCCCACCACCGCACGTTTGCAAACGAGGTTTGACCCTTAATGGTGTCCCGTTTATTCACAAAGAATTGTGGGAAATAACCACGATCACTCACGGCGATTTATTAGGGAGAGCCCTATAAGAGACGCAACACAGATTTAGAGGCTGAGATAAAGCAGAGCATGATTTTCATACATGCGCTGGCTGCATTGGAAACTGCTGAAAAATGCATTAAAAAAAGCAAGAAAAATACTTTCCCTGGCTGGAAGGCTATTGCACAGAGACAGAATACAACGGGGAACACAGATTAGCATGGATGAAGAGTCAGAACGGCACAGTATTTAGTTAACCTGGTTGTACTTTTCCTATGTGACTGGTCCCCTAAAGGTCTCACACTCCAAGCAGATCTGGAAATTGCTGTTACATTTGACTCGCGTAGAAATTATCCAGCCGCGGTACATCTTGTAATCAAAGCCAGGCGCTAAGCCACAAAGTCTTGTCTCTGCAAGGAAAATTGATGTTTTCTTACATCTCATTAGTTAAGACACATTAACCAATATGAGGTGAAATTCTAGCACAACAAAGCGGTTTGCAATTTTAATCTGAGCTGGGGGTGAGAGAAAATCCGAGTCTCTTGCTCTGGATGTCTCACCACCCAGGAAAGCTGCTGTTAAGATGGGTGGGAAAGGACAGCACGTGCCTTTATAGATTAATCAACAGAAGGTCAGGGTCTCTTCCTACTATTGACTATCAGTCGCCTCTTCAACGCAAATGGCAACAACCCTCCTGAACAGCTTATTCAGGGGTTTTCAATCTCACGTGAACTTTTCATTAAAAGGGTAGTGTTTGTCTATGCAAATCAGACCTATTTACTGCACGGCAGAGACGCAGAACTCGCTCCCCAGGGCAACGTCAGGGACTGGCTTCAAAGTTTGCCCAGAAGTAGTTTAAAACCTCATTTCTGCTAATTGGCAGCGACTGAAATCCGGCTCATTGGGCAGCTCAAAGCAGAACGGGTGACGGCTTCACCAGTCCTCCCAGACACCTGGATTTAACACCACTGCTGGGCAGCCAACACCTCTAAACCATTTCCCAGTTCCTCGAGCAGACAATGTTTTTATATAGTACTAGATTTAACAAGTAGACAATGCTTTTAGCTAGTCTTACATTTAAGGTGTTTGTACCAGCATTTGTACCACTTCAAAAACCCCACTGACCCCAGAGCAGGTAAACGCTGGGATTTCACCTCAACAAAGGGCAAGATTTCTTGTACTTTATTTCCTCTAACATATGATCTTTTGGCACTTCTGACCCCTGACCTGTAACAAAACGTATCCTTAGAAACACACAGGACAGAGAGCAGAGTTTGGATGTCCCAGACAGCGCTTGCTCATCTCATCTGACATCTAATCCTAACCCCACTGGCTTTCAAATGGGAGCATCTAATTCCTTATGGACAAATTAGATATGGATTATGGCAAACCTGCGGTGGGGACATTTTGGTAACACCCCTGGGTCTCTGACATCCCAATTTCCACAGCCCCCAGCCCCGGTGGGTTCGGTCCCAAATCGCTCCTGCAGGAATCGCTTCATCAGGAACACGGCCCTTCCCATGCTATCAGTAATTAATGCAAGGTAACTGTAACTTCATCTCCTTCCACTGTTGCTAGACTGCTAATTAAATGATAATTACTTTTAGATGTAATATGTATAACTAACAGGCACTTTACAGGAACATGTTATTTACTTTTCTTTTATTAAGATGAATATATTTTTCTCAAGGGCAGCAAAGTGTCTGACTTTCAGTCATGTTCTTCCTCTCCACTTAAGGCAAAAATCACAACGAACTAATTTCAGTGGTAAACAACCTTCTCTTTGCCGCACACACAACTCTGAGCCCAACACAGCAATGACCCAGCTAACGTGCCGAGCTGGAGCTGAAGGATTAAGATTCAAACCACCAGACCCCTCACTCTGATCCACGGTGCTAAAGAGCCCTCGGTGCCCAAAAGGGGACTTGGGCAGCGTGCTGTGCCCTAGAACAGGAAAAACAGTGTTCCCACTTAATTCGCTGGGGTCCCACGTCTCAGTGAGCGCTTCCCAGGGGCTCCATTCTCAGCTGCTCTTCTGTGGAATGATCCCAGTACAGAACTCCAGAACCCCAGGCTGGTTGGGTTGCAGGAGCTCTGCAGATCCCAGCCCAGCCCTGCTCACGCAGGGTCACAGAGCAGATCACACAGGTGGGTCCAGGCGGTTTGAATGTCTCAGAGCAGGAGACTCCACACCCGCTCTGGGCAGCCTGGGCCAGGCTCTGACACCTCCCAGCAAACAAGTTTCTGCTCATGTTCACATGCAGCCTCCTGTGTTTCAGTCTGTGCCCGTTGCCCCTCACCCTGGCGTTGGGCACCATGAACAGAGTCTGGTCCATCCTCTGACACCCACCCTGAGCTATTGATCCCATGGATCAGATCCCTCTCAGCTTCTCTCCTCCAGCTCAACAGCCACAGCTCTCTCAGTGTCTCCTCATCACAAAGATGCTCCAGAGCCCTCAGCATCTCTGTGTCCCTGCGCTGGACTCTCCAGTAATTCCTTGTCCTTCTTGAACTGGGGAGCCCAGAGCTGGGCCCAGAACTCCAGATGTGGCCTCACCAGGGCAGAGCAGAGGGGGAGGAACAACCTCCCTGACCTGCCAGTCACACTCTTCCTCACATACCGCAGGTACCATTGGCCTTCTTGGCCACAGGGGCACATTGTTGGCTCATGGTCATCCTGCTGTTGACCACAGCTGCTTCCTTCCAAAAACCCAAAATCCCGGCTGGAGAAGGTTGTGCCGCCATGCTGCCCATCACAAAATGCGCCCATCTGTGCTTACACACATCTGTGTGGATCAGTCCAGGTTTGGGAGGCCAATACCACGCAGTGGCTCAGTCCCATCACGACCCTGCGGCCCCTTTTCACCCCTTCTGGATGAAGATACATGACACAGCAAGGCAGGCAGTCATGATGCATCACCCAAACCCCAAAAGCATTTCTCCAGTGCAGCGCTGACACCAAAATACTCCTCCAGCTTCTCACCTTGCTTCAAGTGACTATCAAATGCAAAACGAAAGGAACTGCAGTATTACAGTTAAATTGACTTTTTAAAGGTGGTGATAATATGAACCTAGGTTCTGAGGGCCATGCATGTGAACATCACTCTAGAACAAACCTGGTCTGCCAAACCCCAGAAATCAAGAGTGAAACCTCCCTTAGCGAACCACTGCCTATAGCAAAGATGCTGCAAAACAAAGTCATGCACCTGGGGACAAACACACACATGAAACTGTGTGTTGTCACAAAGCAGAGTTAAAAAAGTAATTCCCTTGACAAGCAGGAACAGAGCACAAGTCCCTGTCAGCTCAGCCAGCTCCTAAGAAACAGCATGAATAAAAGAGCCGTGAAATATTAATGCCGTCGTGACAACGAGCTGTGCTTGTGAATGCAACACCTCCTCCACAGGATGGTTATTTTGCACTGTCACTTTTGAACTTACCATGGAACCACAACCCACTGACCGCTACTGGTTTCCTTCCAACACTTGGAAGTACAAACAAAACCTAAATTCCTCCTAAATACTAAATTCAAGGTACTATCGGAAATACATGTTGGCTGATGACTGAGCTCCTTGTTATTAGTTTTGTACAGCCCTATGTTGCTTTCTGATATATCACTGTAATGGACATTGAAGTTAAAGATTCAGTAGACTGAAGTTTTGGGGAATTTCACCGATATTTCTGCAGCCAGAATTTAGGTGAATGTGTTTACACTCACAATAGGCTGGTACTAACAACAGGGACATGAGTAATAGTTATTGACAGATGGAGCAGTTTCAGTTTGTGGGTAAATGAGAGTGCACTGAAATAGTCCTGTAAGCACCTCCAAGAAGCTGAGTAATGCATTTATTTTGACAACTACCTGATCCGAGCCGATTCGCAGGGAGGGCACCTCTCAGGTTTATCTTACCCTTCACGCATCCATAGCGCAGCAGCACAATTCCTGAGAAATATAACAGATACAATTTGTGCCTCCAGCGTTTAATAGTAAATGTCATTCGCATTTCTCAGGGTTTGGGGTTTAGTTTATTTTAAACACGGAGTGAAGCAGACAGAAAAGAAAAATGGATACGGGAAGGACAGTATCAAAATGTAAAAGCAAACTTGGTAAAGATGATTGCCCGGTATGGAAACTCCGGGGTAGAGAGGCTGGTTTAGATTCACCTCCACCTGGATTAGAGCAGATCCACCCAGCCACCACTCCATGTCCCAATATTTGCAAAAGGATTTAACCAAATTGCCTTTTTAAGGGTCAGACAACTTAGGACCAACAGTTTCAAAAGAAGAAATCACATCCCATCCTGGGTACGTTTATCACACCAAAAGACCCAAGAAAATTTTAAGGCTCTGTCCATTTCCCCTATGGATGCACTGATTTTCTAAATGGAGAACTTGGATTCAAGATGCTCTTGAAGTTGCTGGCAAAACTCTCAGCAAGCTCCTTGGTGGCAAGAGTTCACCTTCAATGTTTAGTAAAAGAAAACACCACCACAACGTTTGAATTATAGGTTGCTGATGTAAGCAACCACTGTCCATCCTCAGCCAGACTGCGCTTCTGGCACCTGATAATTAGGTGACCGTGCCGGTCGGAGTGGATGGGCTGAGCACGTGTAGGGGCAGCATCAAAACAAACCGGACCTGATGAAGAGCCAGGATTTCACTTATACGCTTAACCATGACAGGAGCTCGTTTGAAGTCGGTATCTCCAGGGAGAAAAGGAAATGCAGAAAAGAAGTCCTTTTTCCCCTTCAAGCTGACATCCCAACCACCACTCCATGTCCCAATGTTTGCAAAAGGATTTAACCAAATTGCCTCATTCACAGTCACACTGGAGAAGTCAGCACTAATGCTCATTTAGCCACATCTACAGGTGCTTTCTCACACTTCACAACCAATCTGGCCACCGTGTTCTCAAGACCAAGAAGGAGAAGGTGAAGGGAAGGCTGGACCCAGGCAGGGGGATTTGAGGGGTTGGGGTCTCCCAGCTCTGCAATGCGGTTTTGTAGCTTTATGCATAAAAATGCAGCTGGGAGCAGAGAGGGAGCTGCTCCCATTTTCCAGAGAAAGGTGACATTTCACACAAGGGATGAGTGCTTTGCCATTCATGTTTTGCTAACGAAGCGTTTGTCCCACGTTTTTGGCCAAGAGGCTGACTCTTTTATTAGTGTTTGGCCTAAAAGTGAAGCAGCATCAGACTCCTTGAGGGAAGGATGTGCAGTGTGCCCTGGCAGCCCTCCAACATACCGCAGCTTTTAAACAAATCGAGACGTCGTGACTGAATCCACAGCCTGGAAAAACCTGGAGGGAGTGGATGTGGGTGTGTGAACTGCTAGGAAAGAAGTCGGAATAGTGGGGAAACCTTTATCAGTGGATCATCTGCAGAGTCCTGCAAATCCAAAGACTGTTGAACAAACCAAGAGCTGCAATGAGTTCGTACCGTTAAGGACACGCTCCGTGCCTTCTAAACCAAACCGCCTTCTGATTCTTGGACAAACAAGTATTAATTTGAATTGCGTTTTTCAAGTGGCTTTGCAAAGGCTTCTTGCTCATGCAAAATTAACAGGAGGAAGGAAAGACCAAAAATAAAGGCATACTCTAGGCATCACTGCCAGTTTTACCACATGAAATAACAATTATAGCCTCTCTTTCTACAAAGAGCTGCATGTCAGAAGAGCCAAAAGCATTTTCACTCCACTTTTGCCTTTAATTGGAAAAAATGTGTTGATTTTAACAGTCTAAGGACAGACCACAGGATAGCAAAGGAGGCAAGGAAGTTCTAAGCTCGTTTGCCAGGGCAGGAAGAGGCTGTTTGTAACAGGAGTCAATCAGAAATGGGGAGTGAGGAGCTAAACCCAACTCTTCTGGAGCTGTGGGGTGAACCTGTACATGAGAACAGGAGCTGAGGGGAGACCTTCTGATCTCTGAACTGCCTGAAAGGAGCTTGGAGCCAGGGGGGTCGGGCTCTGCTCCCCAGGAACAAGCGCCAGGAGCAGAGGAAACGGCCTCAAGTTGCGCCAGGGGAGGGTGAGGTTGGATCTGGGAACAATTTCTTCCCCAAAGGGCTGTGGGGCATTGGAACAGGCTGCCCAGGGCAGTGCTGGAGTCACCATCCCTGGAGGGGTTTAAAAAGCATTTAGATGAAGTTCTCAGGGACATGGCGCAGTGCCAGAGTCAGGCTATGGTTGGACTCAATGATCCTGAGGGTCTCTTGCAACTGAAATGATTCTGTGATTCTATGACATACACAGGACAAGTGCTACGATGAAAAGGTTGATAATCTGCATGTGACACACAGTTCAACGTTAACACTGTGCTGAAGAAGCTCTTTCCTGAGCTCCCACTTTCCCATCCCTGCTTTAATTGCGAGGGGAGAATCTGACATTTGAACAGGTGAGACATTCAATTGTGGATGGCATGCTCCCGCTCAGGAATTTACTCTGAATTAAGAAAACCATTTAAGCCCACATTGATGGCTCACGATACATTTTAGAGATTCTTGCCTAGCAATTTTCACAAAGAATAATGTTATAGAAAACAAAACACGTATAGCATACACAGTTTAGAAATTGCTTTGTGCCTGTGGACGTGCAGCATTAACAGGGGAACCAGCAAAAGACACTGGAAATAAGTTGTCCTGCTGGCAGCATCACTAACATTGGAGAAAAACAACCCGAAACTTTGCTCTCAGAAATATCTAGCCGCTAGCATTTAGAAACACTGTTTCACACATTTTGGTCTTAATCTTGCCATCAATACCTCTTTTAATAATACATGCTCAATTAAAAGATGACTGGGTGAAAGAGGCCCAGAATACGCATTTTCCAGAGGATCAGTGGTTACTCCTGAGCTTCAACTCAGCAAAACCCTGAACACATCCTTGGCACCAACCGCAACAGCTTCAGGTCTCCAGGGTTACCTGTTTCACTCTGATCCCGATGCAGATCCTTCGTTTTCACCGAGGCTGAACCAGCCTGTTATAATTAGCACTGCTAAAACCTGAAGGTTTGTAAAACTCCTCCCACTCCCTGATGGTTTTCAAGAGAAATGGTAAATCCACACACAGAGAATGAGAAGGATGATGTGGGTTCTCAGATATGGTTAAAGCCAAAAGCTCATTTCACTCTCCCTGTGCCTCTGCTCCGTACTTGAAAACACACCGAGCAAACAGCAAGCAGATGGCTGGTTCCGTGCTGGGACTGTCACAACCTTTGCCTTAATTATTCCCCTGCACAAAAATCATATTTGCATCCACAGGACACAACGGTTCTGCCCTTAAGTGGCCGCATTTGTGACTGGGGCCGGTTGATCTGGAGCTGTTCTGCAGGTCCTGTGCTGGCTGCAAAAAGTTCCAGGGCAGAGAGGAGACTTCAAGTGACCTTGGAAAAGTCAAATTGCCCCCCAAGAAGCCAAATGGCCAAAGCGCAGGGTGTGTGCGAGCAGCTGGGGGGCCAGCTCTGCGTCTCCCAAGTGGTTTTGCTGGAATCGGGGAGATGCAGATGGGGGAAACGATTCCCTCACGCCCACAGGAGCTTCCCCAAAAAGGTTTATATAAGTATTTTAGCAAAAAAGCTCATCTGGCCAACGTAGCCAATGGAAAATTCCCACGCATCGCCCACAGCAAATCAGCCCCATCACAGATACGTAGAAGGAAATCACGGACAAACCCAGGATTTAATTGCACATATCACCTCCCAGAACTGGATGAAAAATTCAGCTCTTAATTTAAACACAAAAATTGTTGCTCCTTTGCCTTTCTGAGTGCCCCGAGTGTCTCCAGAGTTGCTTTTGAACCACGCTGAGAATCAGACGCAAAAGCCAAAACTCTGCAGTGGGATTTAGAGCATCTGTGTGGTTGTTTTTTCTCCCCATTAATTTAATTTGACAGAAAAGAGCAGGAAAGCTTCTGGCTCCCGTGTGGGCAAAGTAGATAAACAGCAGGAATTTTAAGGGAAGCTGAAACAAAACAGAAAGAGAAGAGGTTGGTGCACTGGCTAACGGCCTCTCAGGCTCCTTTTTCCCCCACCGTGTTCTCTGTGCCCTGCATCTTATAATGAGACTTTTCACGCTCCCCACTTGCCTGTTTTAATCTGTTTCATTTAGGCCTTTTTAACGGGTAAAATAACAGAGTGCTCTTCCAGGAGGATCAACTCCCGTGATGGATCCCATGAAAAATCTGCAAGAGCGATTCCTTAACGAGAAAGCGTTTGCGTAGCGATGGAGTCCGAACGGCACCCATTTAGCATCACAACTCTTCTCCTGGAAAAGATCTTCAAACCTCGTTTGTTTTGATTCTTTTCCTGGCTATTTTTCGGCATGGGGGTGGATACCGCTGGAACACAAGGGGCAGAGCAGCTCGTTTGCTGCATCTACTCTTGGTTAATTAAGACACCTCTAAGCGACGGCTGCCGACACCGGCTGATTTACAGCCCGCGGAGCAGCAACGGGTTCGATCCCAACGTGAACATCTCCGACCTCTCAGCAGCACATGTGAGTTTTTCCAAGCCGCAATACTCCTTTATTTCTTTAGCGACGTCTCAGCCAAACTGAACTGAATCCAGACTTGAAGGAGGCTTGAGGTTTAAGCTCAGTCCTGGCTTGGATGCCCAGTAGGGAAGGGACAAGGTGACTTTCTCTGGAACAGCGTGTAGTTCTGACTTGGATATATGCAAAGGAAAACAGGCGAGTCAGGCTTTCCCTTCTGCAAAGCAGAGCTCTTCAACAATGAATAACACCAGGCCTAAATCTTACCCCTCCCTCTTCAATAAAAGGAAAATCTTGGCTGAAGAGGAGAAAGTTTTGCAATCAGCCTCAGTAGGGGAAAAGGATTTAGTCGTGATCTTCAGGATTTGGCAGAGTAGGCCGGTACTAAAGCTAAGCCCTCTGTGTCTGTCCCACCCCTTCCAGAAACTCTAAGTTTTAATTGAAGCAAGAAGATATGGAATTAATTCAAGTTCTCAGTCACACAACCATCAAACATCCACCAAAGCAACTGAACGACTCTGGATTGAGCCCGGCTGGAGTGAGATCAGAGCGTGGCCAATCAGCTATATAAGGAACACACTAATTAAACACCAGCTGCTTCACAATTTTCTATACATTTATCAGCCACTCGCTTTGCAATATAAACAATTAACAAGACCCTGCTATGAGAGACAGCAAATGCTCCCTGGCTAAAAAAGGATGATGAGAAAAAGCCAATACGAACCTCCTCTCCATAAGGGACTCATCACACCGAGAGTCAAGAGACCAGAACGTCTGTGGTTATACTGGGATCACCAGTGGCTTTAGGAGAAGGTTGGATCAAAAGATACATCACAAACCCCTCAAACGGCTGTTTATCAGGACAGCTGGGTTTTATTTTACCCGCTGCAATACAACCACTGTGACCGTGACTACGTGCCCGTTGCTCTGTTGTTGCGCTACGTCTCCATCTCCCGCCGTCCTGCAGCAAACACCTTCCACGGGAAGGCAACAGCAAAAGGCAAGAACCAGGTGGACTTTACGGACAGATATGGGCAACCACTTTCACAAAAACAAGATTTCAATTCAAAAAAATATTTAGTTCAACCAAAAGACTACATTTGTGTAACTTTTCAACTAAAGGAGGACACCCACAGGCTCCTTAGCTATTTTTTCAGGAATTAATCAACCCCTCTCCCCAGAAAAGATCCGCAAAGTGACATTTTTGTTTCAGGTGACAGCCTGATTTTCATTCAGCTGCGCTCACGTGAAGAAACGGGCAGGTCCTTCACATGAGATAGTGATAGAAACAAAAATCCCCAACAAACAAGTCACTGGGAACTTAACACCGGGCTCAGAAAACGGTGCAGGCGTCAGAACTACCATTTAATGAGCTGCCCGGCCATTTATGGAACGCACTGTAATATAGTCCTTCGGAAAAATAAAACCAGGGGTATAAGAGTTCTTTCCATCAACCAAAGAGGGTAAGAAAGGAAATATAATATATGTCTACTAGTAAAATTTGTATAGGTAAGAATGGCACTTGTGCTGTCAGAAGATCACATCCTGCACTGCACCTCCCAGGCCCAGGAAAGGGATTTACAATTACTGGGAATATTTTATGGAATGTGGCAGCAAATTCCGCAGTCTCCGCAAGGAGAAGGAGGAAAAATCGGCAGGTCAAGCGCAATAGTGTGAAGGGAGCTGGAAGATTAAAAGGTTCATTGGGGAATAGTTTACCTGCTGTTTGTTACAGAGGAGATGCTGGAAGGCAGGAGCGTACCGCAAGGAGTCACAGACAAGAAAAGGTTATTGGAAACAGAAGTGGCGCTGGGGAGGCGCTGCTGTGGAGCGCAGAGAGCAGCCGAGCAGCCGGGGCTTCTGCAGGGCAGGTCCAGCACCACATTCTCCCATCAATCCAATCCCACGGCACCTGAAGCACGATGCAGGAGGAGAAGGAGCAGCCTGGGCTGCCTGGCTCTTGCTTTCCACAGGTACCCGTCACCTGCACACTGAGCTGCGTGGGGCTTTCACTACATTAAATATGGTTATTCTTATAAAACTTCACGATTTAGGCAACTCATTTCCTTATCTAGTTTAAAATGTAAGGCTTCATGCAGTGGCCTTGGTGCTGCTATATACTCAATATTATGGTGAGTTATAAAAAGACAGGGAAAATGTATTTTCCAATAGTGTTTTAATGAAAAGGACCGTGCCTTCATTCTCCATGAAATGCAATGTTTCACCATAAGTGAATGTTTCTCCATGAAATGCAATGTTTCACCATAAGTCCAGCATCTAAATTTCGACCTGTGGCATTTCCAACCAACACAAGAGCTCTGTGCTGCTCCACGCACGACGGAGCTGAACAGAAACCACGTTTCAGATGAACCAGAGACCTGCACGAGGAAATTCAGCAACGCTCCCGACATTAATTCATTGCTTCTCTTCCAATCACCCATCATTTCTGCTTTCCTCTCATCCCATTTCCATTGCAGGTACATTAGCACAGGAGCAGTAACTCTGCTGGTTAAAACCAGGTACGAGCAGAACCCTGAGCACAACACTTTCAGAATAATTCAGGTTCACTGAAGCCCCATCCAGGGTGACGTAGAGTCAATAAATCCATCACATCTCCAGCAAACAGAGTCCAGCATTCCCCTTGTCATCACAGCATCATGTCCAGACTAACCAGACTCCTGTCCCAGGATTAACAGAAAACATTATTCAATGTATGGGCGACTGCCAACATGAGTATATAAAGCTGCTCGCTCCAGACATTTGACCTAAAAATCACATCTGCCTTCTTAACAAATACGTACAGCACACTGCGTTTATGTGACCAAAAATTTCATGCTTGCCACACTGTGCACGGAGCAGATGCTTGACAAAACTCCGGGGATATAAATAGGGCAATCATTTACTGGGGCCATATGTTGGAAGGATGTAAGATGGACTCACTTAACTGAAGAGCCTTCAAAACCCTGCAATGATCGTAATAGGACTGAACAGATCTCAAATCTAATATTCTTTGGAGCTTTTTAGTTTGGGGCATTATTCGGTAGAAACTGAAATGACCTCTGAACAGCTTTCATCTGCCCTCTCTGATGAACCTCTCCAGCGATGCTGACCAGCTACAGGCTCTGGGTCCCCGCAGAGATGGAGCTTGGCTCAACACTCATGACAGCATCTGGACAAGCGCCCTCATGTGATGCTCACAGCACGGACATCCTTATGCCTAGAGTGGTCTTGGAGTATTCCAAGACCCTGGAAACGCAGCACCACGCATCTCTGACTGCCCATCCCAAAACTTCTTGCTGGGTTAACACGGCGGTGATTTCTCTAGCACGCACTCCAGGAGCACCAAATTACCATTTGGAGGGACCTAGATGGGGAGAAGGGACCAGTAGGAGCTTCAGGATATTCGGAGAGGACAAATGCCAAGTCCTGCATCTCTTGCATGAAGACAGGCTGGGGGCAGCACAGGAGAAGGATCGGGGTGTCATGGGGGAGCAGGCTGAACCCCAGGTACAGCAACAGCCAGTGGATAAGGGGACTATTCCCCTTCGCACGGGACTCGTTAGGTCGCATCTGGAAGATCAACCAGCATTGGGACCCCGAGGGTAAGAGAAGGAGCGGCTCAGGGATAGATGAGTTCAGATGTCCCCGAAATGGTGGAGAAGAGGCTGCAGAACAGGGTTGGCTCAGCCTGGGGAGGAGAAGGCTTTGGGGACACCCCTAACAGCCTCCCATACCCGCAAGGCACTTACCAAGACCACAGAGCCAGACTCTTCAGCTCCCTCTCCCAAAACCAGATGTTGGAAGCTACCGTGACTAAACGCACAGCTCTTCAAAGAGCTCCATCCAGATGCTGCTCCCGAATGCAACCGGACGTGTTACAGACACATTTCTTTGCCATTTCCCGGGTAGAATCCCCTTCCCTTTCAGTAGCCCTCATATTTGGATGTTCCCAATTTCACTGTTGTGTTTTTTGGAACACGAAATATTTCATGGGTTGAGTTTTTAATATACAGGAAATTATGCGCAGCATATGCGAGGGGGAGCAGAACATGCTGACTGCACAAGTGGGTGGAAAAGTCCGGGGGGAATAGCAGCAGCAGGAAGGGAAAACACTGCATTAAATATTAGTGTTTCAAAGTTGCTGAGCAAAGGATGAAGATGAGGGTAGCCAGGTTTGAGACACAGCCTTACTTCATCACTCCAGCCCCCAACAGCAAGGGAGAGAGACTGCAAAACCTGATGCCCAAATGTGAAACATATGGTGAATAATTCAAAACTCATCAATTTCTTTCTGATGAAATCTCCGCAAGGAGATAAATATGCCAGTATTTGCCTGATCCTTATTACTGCGTCAAGGGACAAATCCTGCAAGGCGCTGATCATCAGCAACCTTTTCGAGACGGATTCGCAGAGCTGGATCTCGGGGGTGATGAGGATGCTCCGCACCTCTCGTCCATCAGCATCCCAGCTCGGCTGCTGGGAGAGTTTAGCTCTCCTTGTTCTTGTCAAGCTGTGTTTTCAACTCCACTGCCTCACTTGTTTCCCCCTCTCCTGTTTCAGAGGCTGAATATTCAGCAGCGCTCAAAAAAGACTCTGATGTCAGACGAGAACATATTGATCTCTCTGTAAGAAAACCAAGGGATATGGCTTAAAGTTTAGGGGCAGGAGTAGTGTTCCATTGAGAAGTCCATTTTCTATAAATGTTGCTTTCATTTACAGAGAATGACAGTTTACAATAGTTCACAGTGAATAGTAATTGCATCCTAAACCCTCAGCTGACTCACGGATGCAAATTGCTCAGCAGTGCTTAGAGGTCTTCAGAACCAAAATCCAATTTTCAAAGGTGACCTGGATGCCTACAATCCTGAGTCTCGTCGATTCGGGGCAGATCCCCTCTTCTCTCTTACTGCTATGAGAAATGAGGAAAACAGTTCTGCAATCCCATTAGCTTCCCTAACACTGGAGGAGAGTTCCAACGTTATCAGCGAGGTGTTATTGCTATTAAGTGACTGAGCTGGTCGACTATTTATTCTCAGCAACACAGCAGGAAGCTTTTTCACCAAAACACCTGAAGAGATAGCAGTAGCAACCTGTTTTTTCAGGTTTCTTTGTTGCTGTTTGAGCATTTGGGGCTGGGCCATGATATACCACATGATATACCACACTCAATAACCATGCTGACCAGCTCGGCAATCGGGCTTCACGACTTCAAGAGTTCCCGACAGTGACAGTAAGGCCACCCTTGTCCTCAGGGCCACCAAGATAACCCACAATATGGCCCACAATGTTCACCCCACCATCCCAAGCCCTTCCAAAGCCATTTTCATGTCACTAAAATGTGTTCAACCAATAGCTCATCCTGGGTGTGCCACTGCAACCCCCAAACCACTGTCTTTCAAGCTATTATGGGCATATACCAACCCTGCTGTTAATAAGAACACATTTATTATGGAATCACAGAACAGTCGGCGTTGAAGGGTCTTCCCAGCTCCCCCAGTGCCCCCCTGCCATGAGCAGGGACATCTGCACCAGCTCAGGTTGCTCAGAGCCCCGTCCAGCCTGGCCTGGGATGTCTCCAGGGATGGTTCAGCCACCACCTCTCTGGCCAACCTGGGCCAGGCTCTCACCACCCTCAGGGCAACAATTCCTTCCTCATGTCCAGCCTGAATCTCCCTCCTTTAGTTTAAACCATCACCCCTTGTCCTGTAACTACAGGCTCTACTAAAAAGTCTGTCCCCATCTTTTTTATTGGCCCCTTTTTAATCACTGAAAGGCCTCGGTGAGGTCCCTGTGGAACCTTCTCTCCAGAGCCTTCCCAAAGACAGACTTCTTTTTGGAGTCAGTGGTGCTGTTCTCCCTCTTCCCAAATCCACGCTGGATTTGTGGCTCTCCCAGCAGCCTTTGATTCAGATGAAATCACTACAAACTCACTACACTTTGCCACAACTTCTTAAAATCTCTCCGCTCCACAAGTGGACTCCAATGTGAAACACCCACCTCGCTGGATGCCTTATTTACACAGGCTTTGTAGCTGATTGCTACCAATTAGAAAACTGTCCCATCCATCACGTTCGCAGCTTCTTTTTTAGCAGCAGGGTAGAGTTTAGCTCTGCAAAAGCACGTCCAGGCTCCCCGGCGCTGGCTCACCATGTGTCAGTCCCAGGGATCTGGCTCCAGAGTGACAGGGATGTCCTTCAAATTGTCACAAAATGAGCCTCATGAATTGCACACACAGAGCAGGCTCGGCGGCTCTGAATCCATCACCCTGCTGCTGTCAGTGCTCGCCAGGAAGGGCAGGATCAGGCCACGCCATCGGCTGGGGATTATCTGCCAAGTTACATCGGTGACAGGGGTCAGAGCAGGGACACCCGCCATTTACTGGTGGTGCTGAGGCTTTTTTGGACTATCCAGCACCTTCAGGGTTCATTCAGGTTTTCAGACATTAAAGGTGCTGGTCTGGGATGTGCAAGGAAGATGCATCACACCCTGGCAGATCTTTCATCGGATGGCGTATAATACAACGCGCTTTTCTCAACAGGATCATTTGTTTTCTGCTTCACACTGTGCAAGACAGAGCGCACACCCCACCTTACAAAAGAGCTCAGTTTATAGGAGGCAGGAACAGTAAATCAAAGTGCTGAGAGATGTGAATTAGTGTTTTGCCCTCAGGGTACAGGCCTGTGGCTGTATTCTTGTTCTCCTTATAGGTTGATGCGGCCTTGGGTGAGCCACTTCACCTCCCACGCTCTGCTCCACCTGTGAACACCTTTTTCTAGCTATTCAGACGCCAAGGCCATTGCAACATGGGTTTTCTTTTGCTATGTGTTTGACACATGTCTAATAAATGCTTTATCTTGTTTGGGACCCCTGTGAGAATTACTGTGATACAGACAAAAAACATCCACTGTAGTACCAACAGGGTCAAGGAGGCAAGAGCCAGGGCAGGTATCACACATGAATGCTCAACACCCCTCCTTCCAAAACAAGAAAAGGAAGACGAGACAGATCTTGTTGACCAAAATGAGATTCAGGTGGTCAAGCTGACGATCAAGGCCTGCAATTCCCATTAGTAAATTAAACCGCGACCATTTACAGAGCCAACTTGAGCCTTTTATGAACCATCCGCTGCTGGCTTAATTTTGCTGTTAGATGTAGCTAATGTTTGCAGTTGTTAAAGTTTGTCATTTTAAGACAGTTTCATGTTGTTATAAATTAATTTTAGCCGGTATGACTCACGCTGCTGTGAACAGGATGCTTTTCCTTCCAGACAGAAGAGGCAGCCCAGCCAGCCCTCCGCATCCTTCTGCCTGCTCCCAGCTCCACCTCGCTCCCCGCCAGCCCCAACAGGCACCAAACGGGTCTGACCATCTGCTGCTTCAACCCAATCAGCCAGACCCTGCAGTGGAAATCCCCAGATCTAACACAGGCTGCTCTGCACTAAGATCGCTTCCAGTGGCTGACACTTCGCACGGCTCTTGAAAGAGCATTTGCAAGTAATTACTATTCCCTTGCCTTTTCCTTTTTTTCTCTCATCCAGAACCACACAAATGAAAAGTGAGGTTGGACATGGCACTTAGTGCCATGATCTAGTAAACAGACTAGAGTTGGACCAAGGGTTGGACTCGATCTCTGAGGTCTTTTCCAACCCAGTCAATTCTGTGATTCTGTGATTCTGTGAAAAAAAAGAACACCAAACTATTCTGCGAAAATTACACACAAATAAAACCCAAAAAACTCTCCTTCACAAACTGCAGGACACAAACCAAGCAGGATATTTAATGGGCCACTGTACTTACAGGGAAGATTCCTCTCTTCCTTGATGTTGGATGTCAATGAGAGGCAATCTTTCAGAGCAGAAAAGCTCTTCAGAGACTTTAAATATCTCTGTTTCTTGGGATTTCATAACTCAATCAACACTTCACATCTACAAGGGATGAAAGAAGAGCTCGTGGGAGCTCTGCAATCCGGCTTCCAGCTTCCCGCTCCTGTGCCCAAGATCTCTTAGAAACCTTCTGGAAGGCAATCACAGCGGCAAAACGCAAGTGGTCTCATAATTCACAATACAAGTCCTCTACCATATATTATCAAAGCCGTCTCTTAGCACTCCCAAAGTCTTCACATTGACTTTCCTTGGCTGCCCCTTCTATGTGCAATAGCATACAACAGGGCACCTCAGCACCCTTCACCTTCGTCACCTGGGCAGAAACGAGAACTAAATGGCCATTCCATCTCAGGCTGCAGGATGCAGATGTCGATCACCTCGTTGAAGCCAATCCCCCAAATATTAACTCACTAGAAAATAAGCAGCTGGAAAAATCGTTCTGCAGAAGCAATAAATAAGCTGTTCAGCAATACGTGTTCACATGCAGTATTAAGATCTTTGGAATTAGTTTTTAAAGTTTAGCCTGAAGTACAACACTACAGATTATTTCTCATTGGTTCTTCCCTGTATTTTGCAGGAAACAAAGGCAGAGTCTGGATCATATCACACAAGTGTGGGGAAGGGGATAGGAGGGAGAGGACAGAAAAGGGTTTAACAAGAAGACTCTGCACAGAGAAAACCAGAGGTCACCATCTGGCCTTACTCCGCATTGTCTCTCCATTAAGAAGCACCAACCTGCGTGGGGGCCGTGCCGCACCTCTGGGTGTCACCGAGGCAATTCCCGCAAAAGCCACAGGCTGTCTGTGCACACCCAGCCTGCTCTGAGTCTCTAGTTTTAACTCGCAGAGGAGCAGAAGGCTGGAGAAGGAGTTTCCGTCACACAAGATGTGCCCCCAGCATTCAGGGCAGGGACACGTGTGGCTGTGCTGGCCCTGAGCTGCGCTCGCCCCAGTGCTCGTGTTGGAGCTGCAGAGCTTTTAGGTGGCTCCACGAAGTAAAAGAGCAAATTTACCTGTGCCCACCATCTTCACCAAACCAGTGGGACAACTCTTGCCCCAAAAATCCACCACGTATCCTCAGCCGCGGGGTTGGGGCAAAGCAAAGGGCTCAGACTGACGTACCCATTGTTTCCAGTGCGCCGCTCTGCACACCCCAGCCCTCAACTGGTTTTTATTCTAAGCCACAGATCACAAGAGGTTGCTCTGGGGGAAAATAGATAAATAAATAAAATGAAGGTTATTTCCCGTTTGCTTGTACACAGCAAGAAAGATAATGCCGGTTTGCTTTAGAATAAAACTGCCACTAGTTATTTCTCCAGGTGAAGAATTAGGTATACTGCACTAGCTAGTAAAAGCTCAATGAAAAAGTAAATCCTTAGGATGGAGCACACAGAGGAAAGAAAGATTAATTGATTTGTGACTACAAGGAGGTTTATTCAGAACTATATTTATCACTACAGTGTTTCTGAATTCAGAAGAAATCCTATTCAATTTTCTCCTGCAACCTTTCTTCGCTGTTCAAGGAAATATATCAGCAAGAAAAGAGAAGTGACACTTAATTTTAAGGAGCATAACCTTGCTTTAGAAAATAAGCTCGACTTTGAAGGCAGGGCTCTGGGAGACCTGCCGACCGTTCCCACGGGGTGGGATTTGGCAGTGTTTCTGAGCTGACAAACACGAGAGCACCGTCACTACGGTGGAGGAACCAAGGATTTACATTCTGATTTTACTCACTTTTCTCCTCAAGGTGCTGATGCTGACAAGTTGCTTGGAGTAGAGAACAGGGAGGGAAAGGGAAGATGGGGGGCGTTCTCCATGCGCTAAATTCTGCTTCGCTCCCGCTTCTGCATCATGGTCCAGGGAAAGCCATGGGCTCTGCAGACCCAGCTCCATGGCAGAGGGTGTCCATGGTTTTAAAATGCACTATGTGACACTGTCTGGGGACTGTGCAATGACACGGGGTCCCACACAGCTGAGAATTTACTCACAGACCGATTTCTCCCATGTCTGAGGTTCAGCACCCGCTGGCATCCATCAGCGCTGTGGTGTTCTATGCCAAAGTCAAGAACCAGTCGGCTCTTTCCTTTATATCTACAAATCACAGCAGAGCAGATGGGTCTTTCGAAACTTCCAGTTAGTGCAGCTTCTGTGAACACCCCAAAAGTTACTCTGCAAACACATGTGAACCCCGGCCACAAAAGGGCTGTTATACCCCAACCACAGAGAAACCCTGACCAGGAACAGAGATAAGTATTAATAAGTAACAGAGATAAGTATTAACAATAAGGAATAACTGAGCACGGGGAGTCACGCAAATCCTGAGCTGGTGAACTCTCAGATTCTGGCATCAAATCTCCCAATTTTCACGTCACTCCTATATTGCCTGTTCAAACATGCATTTGCTCGTATTTACTCACTATGGCAAACGGGACCGTGCTAAAATACATAGAGATTTCAATACTATAAAGATAGGTTAATCATTTATTTATTGTTCGCTTCTCATTTCAGAACCTGAATTACACCATAATTACTTGAAGAGAAGCTATAAAGACCCAAGCTGTTTGTCTAGCAGCCTCATTTATTTTTGCATGCCAAAGAAATTATTCCCCTAAAAATCAGAAAAATAAGAAAAATACCCTTGAGTGCTTCATCCAATTTCAAAGCAAGCTACGTGTCAGTTCACACAACAGCGAGCAATTTAAATCTCAATTAAAGGATTAGATCAAACAATAACTCTGGACTATTTCGCACACCACGAGCAGCTTGGAAAGGAACAGGCGCGTTTCTGTAACGGTGAGAAACTTTTCTTACACAAACCCAGCGCAGACACCTGTGGTTTCATTCGCAGGTGAGAACGGAGAGCGAGGAAGGAAAAGTGAATGGGAAGAAACTGGGTGGCCAAAGACCTGAAAGGCCCAAGCAGAGGGAAACGCTGATGTCCTGCACCAAGGGTGAAACGCAGCCGGGCTGGGAAGGTTTTAAATACCTCTATTTCTTCTGCCAATGTCCCTTTTCACCAGCCTGGAGAGGGACGATCAGCAGGACTGGGGCAGCCGGTGCAAGCTGCAAAGCTCTGTTACAGATGTGCTTGGGGACTCCTCGTCCCAACACAATACTTACGTTGGCTCGTTCAGCCGTCCCTGCGCAAACCCGGACGCGTCTCGCTGCAAACATTTAAAGGGGTTTTTCCTTAACCCCTGGTCTACTCTGCTGCTTCTGGAAAATGAGCCATGACACAACTGCTGTTTGCAAGGCGTTGCAATTATGACATGGGTTCTATTTCCATGGCAACTCTCCCCCCCATCTCAACTTATAGATACGCGTTCCCGGCAGAGTTTGGTTGCAGATGCAGATCATTATATTTAATCTGAACAAGTGTGTACCTGAGTTGATTTATTCCATGAAACTATGTAAGAAATGCAATTTCTCTCCCTATTTCCTTCTCTTCTGTCCCAGTGTCACTACTTGCAGTGCTCTGCCATTACTTGTTGGCATTTTGCATCAGTACGTAATGATCCAATATCAGATAATGTTAAGATGCAAAAGGCACTCAAAACACCAGCCAGCAATTTTCTGCTCACTTTCCCAATTTAACCTGAATTGATACTACATTGTAAGTTTGGATGAGGTTCAGGGACTACTCTAATTATAACAGCAGCACTCACTTGCATCCTGCCCTTTTGCTACTGGCCTTTACAGTGCAATTAAGAAGCAGAAGTGAGAACTTCTTTCCAAGACTTGTCCTAATGAACAGTAAGAGGCCCTGAAATTAAACCTCTTCTTTGATCAGGCTGCTGCCTCCAGCCCAATGTAGCCCTCAGCTCTAATGGAATTCATTATGTTTTATGAATATTCACTTCAAATGTAGTCGTTTAAGTCCCTTTTCCAAAAAAGTAGCACAGTGCGATGACAAGCACACCTGGCAGGACGCTACAGTCGCTGTCTCTGCAGCAATCCTGTAGCTACACTTATTCAGCTTACATGGTACAAAGCGGGTTTTCCTCCCTTCTAACCACTAGCACTGCAAATCTGCTCCCATGGAGTCAATTCTGGTCTTTTCTGTCCCAGAGGCCACCAAAAAGAGACGCTCAGCAGGTCACGCGTGATGGCAGCAACTCAGCACAAGTTGGGGTATTTACCTACTGACCTGAATATAACAGTAGATACCACTGAAGCACACGGATGCAACCAAATCATAGAATCATTTTGTTTGGAAGAGAGGTTGGTCATCAAGTCCAACCACAACCCACCCCTGGCACTGCCCCATGTCCTGAGAACCTCATGTCCGTCTGTCCAGCCCTCCAGGGATGGTGACTCCAGCACTGCCCTGGGCAGCCTGTTCCAATGCCCCACAGCCCTTTGGGGAAGAAATTGTTCCCCACATCCAACCTCACCCTCCCCTGGCGCAACTTGAGGCCGTTTCCTCTGCTCCTGGCGCTTGTTCCTGGGGAGCAGAGCCCGACCCCCCTGGCTCCAAGCTCCTTTCAGGCAGTTCAGAGATCAGAAGGTCTCCCCTCAGCTCCTGTTCTCCAGCTGAACCCCCCAGGTCCCTCAGCCGCTCCATCACACTTGTGCTCCAGCCCCTCACCAGCTCCGTTCCCTTCTCTCAACTCACTCCAGCTCCTCAAGGACTTTCTTGGCGTGAAGGGCTCAAAACTGACTCCAGGATTCCATGTTTGGTCTCCCCAGTGCAGCGTCTCACAGCCTTTTTCCTGCTGTCACACCAAAGAATGGGATGGACGGTGTGTGGATGGAAGATGTGCTGATCCCTCGACATTCCCCCGTTCAGAGGCCAAGGGAAAAGGGCAGCAGTAAGTCCTGAGCCCACAGGGACAGGAGCAGGAGCTCTGGTGGATCAATCCTTCCACATACAGCACTGAGAGCTCCACCTGATGAGAAGCCACAGCTAAAAAATCCCTTCTTTGCTCCTCATTACCCTTTTCCTCCCTAAAACTGTGCATTAAGTCAGAAAATAGCACAGCGTTATAGCAAAACCCCATACCCCTGTGTGCTGAGTATACACACAACTCGCTGCTTTCACGGGGCAGGATTTGAACCTAAGGCGTTCACAACTCACACGGTACGTGATAAAAAATGTTGGGTAGCAATTTTTACTAAAGGAAACTTGGAAGCTTTTTCCCCAGCGGAAAGGAAGCGGCAAGAGCTGCCATACGTGCAGCTTCACGGCCAAACGGCAGAAGGAAGCGGTCGGGGCTGGCACAGGGAAAAGCAGCTCGACTGTTCCAAAGAGAAGCTTTTACACTTCATGCTGCCTTCATCTGAACTCAGCTGGTGGCGATTTCTGCATCTCTAGTAACCCCTTTTATCCCATCTCTGTGCTTAGTAGCTTCTGCATTTTTAGCCAAATCTATAAAGGTAACAGCAAACACACCAATCGTGTTCTAACTGTTCCACGTCGCAGAAATGGAGCTTAAATGAGACAAAGCCAGGATGAGATGAAAATGAAATGAAACCAGGATTTGCTATTCTGCGATGCTATCACAGATGCACCTTCAGGACAGTCCCGCGGTCATGGAAGATACTGGCAACAAATGAAAAAAATCCCTTTGGAAAACACACAAGTCCAAACTGCTGTATTAAAACAGAAGTCACGACGCTGTTCTGTCACACATCGTGTGTACTCGAGCAAGACAACACATGGTTAGGACTGTCACCCACACCGACACAACACTGCGCTACAGTTATGTGTCAGAAAAGAGGCAAATCTGAGAATCTGAATCACAAACGTCCCCGTCGCAAACGTGGTCAAGTGCCAAACCCTCAGCCAGCACAAGGAGCCTCATCTGGAGTTGAAGTAGCTACTTCCCACCACACAGCCCACGTTACCAATTACTGGGGATAGCCAAGAAACAAAACTCTTTCAGAAGGAGAAAAATAGAAAGACGTCAGCAGTTGTTTTTATTCTGCACTGGATGCAATGAGATTTCCTCTTAGATGACCAAAGGACAACACTACCCCGAAGCAAAGATGTTGAGTATCTCGTTCGGGATATCCAACCAGGACATCACAAAGGGAAACAGCAGCTGAGCGCAGCACATGCCCCATGCATCCTCACCACAGCATCGGAGTTACTGCATTTCGCTCCCAACCCCTTCTCGCGTTTGATGAATTACACAGATTAGAAGAGCTCTAACCAAAGGGCCTGGAAGTGTCTCCCGAAATGCTGAACCCAGGACCACATGAGCTTCGGTTTCCCATTTTTCAGGTCAGCGTTCTGAACTGAACCCAAGCTGCCAGTTAAGAGGTTTCATTGGGAACCAAAAGCCCTGGGCAAGTTTGGCTGCCGGGGCTCCAGCACCATGGAAATCTCAGTTTTGGAAAATGGCAAAGAAAGAAGGAATTTAAGCCAACGCTTTCCCAGCTGGGCTCCAGAAGAGCCCTCCGGATGCTTGGGTTGAGGGTAAGCGCATCACCAGCTCCCTTCTCAGGCATCGCACCTGGAATCCCACCTTTAACTCCCTTTCTCTTTCATCAGTTTGCCTTTAATAAATCATCTTCCTTTAAAATAAACCGTTCCAGCGTGGTGTTTGCTCATGCATAGGAAATTAAAATGTGTTATAAAACTAATTTATGCGCCCTGTTGGCCACGGCGCCTGCGGAATGTGCCTCCCTGGACACGGAATCTGGAAGCATTTGCACATGTTTGATCTGAGTTTTGCTGAACAGCATCAGAAACTGCTGTTAGAAAACAACTAACAACTTTTCTAACAACTGCTAGGAAAGTTTTTACCTTTGTTTTTTCCCCCCAAATAAAAAACTTTATCAAAATAGACATCGACACAAGGCTGGGATGGGAGGTACCGTTAAATATCCCATCCTGAAAAACCTCACGTTTTCATTTCTTAATACAGAGGGTGAATATCGGCCCAATTTCTTTTCATTAGGACTCCTTATATTGTTCTGGCTTTCTTTGAAAAATTTCACGGGAGAAAAAGAATTCCCAACAAGCTTTAATTTTAATTGATTCATATTCAATCCAATGAGGTCATGAATGTTTAATTATCATCATCATTATTACAGACAGAAAATCAACTTCCTCTGATGTTGCTGGGCTAATTATCATCTCATTTGTTCAGGAATGGCATCTAGACAACTGAAGGAGATTACGGCAAACAAACAGCAAAAAGACCAGTACAGAAGCCATTGCAAACAGCGGCCAGGATCCAGTAAAGTACTTTGCCATGTATCACATTTAACCCCATTTAAATGTTCCTATTTCAGCTCTTCAAGTTAAGGACACGCTCGAGTCTTTTGCCACATTGAGCTTTCAGTAAAAGCAAGAGGAAAAGCAGCAAGAAAATATAATACTATTCATTTAACCTATGGGAATGGAGGTGCAGAGTAATTAAAGATGAGCCTTTGAAGGGACAAAGTGTTTCTGAAACAGGGCTGGTAGAAACAACGGCTCAGGTCCTCGGGTTAGATTGATTGTGAGGAATAAACCACACTCTGGACAGATTTTTATACATCCCTTATAGCCCCAGTAAATCATCAGGCACCTCGACACCTTTGCCAATTTGTCCCTGGTAAATGCCAAGTGTCCTCTTAGTGGTGGTGAAGTTTCCTCCATAAAGATGCTGTCATTCAGCATCCTCAGAAGTGAGACACGAGAGTGAACGAGATCAACCAAAAACTCACTGGAAATGCTTCTTTCTTTTGCTTTAGAGAAAAGATAGGTAAACTTGATGTTAATCTCTGCTCCAAGCAAGCATAATTCTTTCGCATCCAAATAAATCGTGGCATCTCGGAGTTCAGTTATAGCACATTAGTGCAATGATGCATGTGACCCAAAATAAGAACATGAGGACCAGGAGACTGCTCTTCAAAGCAGCTGGGTGTACATATCTTTGAAATGGTTATTAAGTTCATTTAAGTACCAAATTAAGCAAAGAGTGGGAGGGAAGACTGATGAAGCTATGATTTGATCTCTTGATCCAAGTTTAACCTTGGCTTGGTGGCACAGTCTGGTTTTATACTTTTAATTCAGTAATGCTCTGATGATTTATTTCTATATTAGAGTCTACTTCACAAAATCACAAGAAGAAACTACTGCATAAAACGAAAACGCTCCCTCGCAGTTAAAAATGAACCCATTTTACTAGGCATGCAGGGATTTCTTGACTAAGCTCCCCATAAATCAGCAAGAGCGCTGCTCACTGGAAAAAATAGAAAAGCGGTCATACTACACTGTCTTTCTGCAAGGCTATTCCTTGCTAAAACGGAGAATGTGTCTCTGTTGTACAGTCTTGATAACTAATAGGTCTGCGAAGCAACTTGGTTTACGTCAAGACCTCCCTAGAAATCGCATCCATAAGTATTTTAGCGCATGCGGCATTAGGAGCCCCCTGAGACGGCTGCAGGGAGCCCATCAGCCTGGTGCCACGGCCCAGCAAACTATTAATCCTTTATTTGATTTGTCTTCATGAATCCCCAAGTGATTTTCCTTGGCAATAACTGCAAGTCCCCATCCCCGAACCAGCTGGAACGCTCAACTGTGGGCAGCAGCAAAGCCGCCATCTGCTCCCCATCTCCTCGGGTCTGTTATGAAATAGAACATGGGCAAGTGTGGAGTCTTGCATCTGGGCAGGAAAAATGCCAGGTTCCAGTATAAGTTGGGGAACAAGCTGTTGGAGAGCAGCATAGGGGAAAGGGACCTGGGGGTCCTGGGGACAGCAGGATGACCATGGGCCAGCACTGGGCCCTTGTGGCCAGGAAGCCAATGGTACCTGGGGTGGGTTAGAAGGGGGTGGTCAGTAGGTCAGAGAGGTTCTCCTGCCCCTCTGCTCTGCCCTGGGGAGACCACACCTGGAATCTTGTGTCCAGTTGTGGCCCCTCAGTTCCAGCAGGACAGGGAACTGCTGGAGAGAGTCCAGCGCAGCCACCAAGATGCTGGAGGGAGTGGAGCATCTCCCGTGTGAGGAAAGGCTGAGGGAGCTGGGGCTCTGGAGCTGGACAAGAGGACACTGAGGGGGGACTCATTAATGTTTACAGATATATAAAGGGTGAGTGTCAGGAGGATGGAGTCAGGCTCTTCTGGTGACAACCAGTGACAGGACAAGGGGCAATGGGTGCAAACTGGAACACAGGAGGTTCCACCTAAATATGAGAAGAAACTTGTTGGGGGTGAGGGTGGCAGAGCCTGGCCCAGGCTGCCCAGGGGGGTTGTGGAGTCTCCTTCTGTGCAGACATTCCAACCCGCCTGGAAACCTTCCTGTGTAACCTCATCTGGGTGTTCCTGCTCCATGGGGGGATTGCACTGGATGAGCTTTCCAGGGCCCTCCAACCCCTGACATTCTGGGATTCTGTAATTCTGTTCCAAAGCAACCGCGATCTCTCCTTCCCATTCACTTTTAGTGCATCCTTCAGTCAGAGCTTGGTTCCCCATCACTAAGTAATCCCGCACATTGTGCGCTTCTCCCTCCTTACAACCACATTTTCTTCCAGTGGAAATATCGTAGTGGAAACACTACATTTGTTGAGCAGCGGGTAGAGAGATTTACAACACAAAAAATAGCCCAGAGACAAGCCAGACCTAAATCCTGAAATTCACTCAGTGGAAGGTGAAATACCTTCATCAAACCTCATCATCTAAAATAAAAACAGATTTATTATTCTTTTTTCCTCTTGGAAATAGTGACCAAGCCCACATAGAAGTGCCTATGAACAAAGAGAAAAGACAAATCCCAGTGCTCCTGCAGTTGATTTCTCTGTATTTTCAGCCTGTTCTGAGATGACACCCACACAGCTGCTCACTGAAGCTGAAAGATAAGCCTGAACTCTGGGCTGGGCGGTCAGTCAGCGCTCGTGGCCCTTTCCTTCACCAAAAAAAGAAGGAAACGTACTGATACATCCCAACTCACTGTGGAAGCTGCAGCTACACTAAGAGAGAAGAATATTCCAGGGCGTTGCTCTCAGCCACCTCATCCACTTCAAGCCAAACTAAGGCCTTCTTCTCAAGCTGATATAATTAATATTTTAGTGACAGCACTCATTCTTAGGAGCAACTGTTCGATCTCTCTATGAAATGCAAACGCACGTAGGTAGGAGCAGTTTTAACGTGCTCATTTTGCTGCGTGAATTGCTCCATCCGAACAGCTTTGTGTCAAAATCCATCTTGTCTCTCCCAGCGCACCAAGCACCACAGAACTCCATAATTCCCTTGAAACTCAGAGGAAAATACAACAAGCTGCATCCAAACTCTTCCTTAGTGCAAGCCTATGCTTCTGTTTTGGCTACAAACGTTCTCGAGATGTTCGATGGTTCAACTCCAGTCCCACTCGGCACTGTCACCAGTGTCCACATGCTCAGTGTCACCTCCCCTGGAACCTGCAGCTCTCTGGCTCCTTTGGTTTTCTGCTTGTACAAAACTAATACTGTGAGGATTTCGTAGTGCTTCTTGGCACCTCGCCTTAGCAGAACCCCCACACCTACAGGAAAATCTCTGCCATTGTAATAGGAAAAATAAACCCTGACTTTTTTTCCCCTAAAAAATGAAATCACACAGTCATTAAATCCCACGTGGAAACTGCATTTGTGGAGAATCTCTGCTGAGCTCTGGGAAACCTGTCAGACACTTTTCTCCCAGGGCTGGGCTTGACAAGAACATCAACGCTAAACAGAGAGCTTGAGAAGGCAATTATAAGGTGCCCATTTGCGAAAATGACTGATGGCTTTTCTAATTGCAAAGAAAAATGCAGCCGTGGCGACAGTAACAGAACGGACTGTTGCCTTTGCAGACATCAATCTAACGCTTTGCAGAGGAAAGAGCTCTTTGGAAACACCCCCAAGCAGTGACTTTGGGAAGAATTTACAGAGTTTAACCAACCTGAGTTGCCCTTTTTGCAGACCTGGTCCGGATACAGGATGCTCATCATGGAGGAGCCCATTCCCACCTTCTCCCAGTACCAAAACCTCCTCTCCAGCCCAGTTCTCCCATTCAGACAGACCCGCTTGCTGCAGCTACAAAACTTTCAGGTCTTACAGCACCACACAAAGCTGCTGACTTAAATAGTTAATGTGTTTTTTAAAATATTCTTCCCTCCCAAAGTATTTTTTCCTGAAGGAAAACCACAGAGAATGACGGAAAGGATAAGGAAGGAGCAGGACACGCTGTGCTGGTGCTGGAGCAGCGACGGATGCTCTGTCTTCAGCTGGTGCTACAGGCTGTGCTGGGTTAATAGAGACATCACCCCAGACTGTTAGTGCTGCCTCCAGGCTTAAAAATTTAAAGACAGGACTAAAGAAGGGAGGGGATGGAGTGCTAGGAAAAGGCAGAGCTGCTGTCCCCAGGGCAGACAAGCCCGGTGCAGAGCCCAATTGGCTTCAATCCAGGAGGTTTGAGGCAGTTCCCTCTCCCCAAAAAGAGTTTGCCCGGGCATTAATCAGAGCAATATGAACGCTCTGCAGATCAAGCTCTGAACAACCCCAACCTGGCTGCTCATCAGCAAGAATCATATCTGCTTGTCTAATGAGCAGAGCAGCTACAAGGCAAGCGGGAGCTGAGAAAGGTGTTCATTAAACACCGCGGTACCCGGCACAGAAAACCAGCCTTGCTCACCATCACGTCGAGGCAGAGACTTGGGCAGAGAGATGATCAGAGCAAACGCTGCTCCCAGCCTCCCGTTTCCCCAGCACAGTCTTTTGCTGTCCCCAGATCCTCTTGGGAGAGCAGGTTTGTGATGTGGGGACTCCAGAAATCTCCCGGAGCTGTAAGGACTCCTCCCCGCCCCGTGGGATTCAGACACACGAGCCAAAGCTGTGGAGCTCGTGGTGGTGGAAGTGATGACCTAGCACCTCTCCAAACCCCACGGGACCAGCACAGCCGATGTGCATCCCTAGAGCTCCTCTTTGAAGGAGCCCAATGCACATAACTCCACGAAGGGCTGCACAAGAGCCAGCCCAGCTGCAGCAAACATCAACTTTTCAGTTCCTCTTCCCCAAAAAACAAGAGGTGGGGAAATGGTGGGAGCACCTGCACATATGGAGGTGGGTGAACCCAACAACCACCCTCCTGTCAAAGCCTCCAACGCTCCTAATTCCAACCTGCAATGCTCAGTTTGAAGATCGCGATTCTCTGATGCGTCACTTCCCGTGACACACGACGGGGCCGTGGGGACTGTGTTCTGATAACAAAACGTCTCTTCCAAAGCTCGGTGTTCAGCAGGGATTGTTCCATCCGTGGGACGTGTGTGCACAGCCCACCATGGAGAACAGACCCAACCTGCAGCGAGCTGATAGCACTCCCAAAAATCCTGCTGGATCCAGGCACGGATGGACTGTAAAACAAATCAGTGACTGACTGGAGAGAGCTGGCAGCCAGGTCATCCATCACATGCAACCAAATCGCACCTCACCTACAGCCATCTCATCCCCTCCTCTCATTCTCTCGGTGACTTTTACCTTATCGGGTGTCCTCTCACATCACCAAGGTCCCCAAGACCCCAGGACATTCATGTCTGGAGCTGCCGGTCCACACCAGCCCACAGCCAAGGCAGCGGGCAGGGCTCTGCTGCCCTGCACAACAACATTGCTGGTCGTGATCCTACTCCAGAAGCCACAACACAGCCAAATCGGCAACATTACCTTCAACTTCAGAGAATCACAGAATTATTTTGGTTGGAAAAGACCCTCAAGATGATCAAGTCAAACCATAACCCACCCCTGGCACTGCCCCATGTCCTGAGAACCTCATGTCCGTCTGTCCAACCCGCCAGGGATGGTGACTCCAGCACTGCCCTGGGCAGCCTGTTCCAATGCCCCACAGCCCTTTGGGGAAGAAATTGTTCCTAGAGAAGCTCTAAGAAATCAGATTGAAATGTCAAAATTTTGAAACACTCCAAGAGCTAAATTTCCAGAAACCGGCATACAGATGGGCTCAGCAGTGACCTAAACCAGTGACAGCCGCAAAACCACTGGGAACTCACAAATCTGCCCTTCTCCAGGTTTTTCCATGAGGATGAGGAGAGGCGGCTGTGCCGACCTGAGCCTCCTGCTCCACACATGGCTTTAACTGACAACCCCCAAGACACATTTTGCCCATTAAGCACACGCCGTTCAAGCCTGCTTGCTCGCATCCACGTGCTTTACAAGTGCAGCAAAAGCACTGGGAGATTTCAACTTGAGAAGATTTAATTTGGAACATCCAACCCAGGCAGGGGGAGTGGGGTCGTTTGTAAAAACCTCTAGTGCTCCCAAGCAGAGACAAGCTGGGAGCTCCCAGGCATCAACCGCTCATTGCTCCAACCAATGGGTATGATAATACGGATCTATTTTTCCTTTAATTTAAGCTATGCCTATTTATGTGCCACTGACTGAAAAGGACGGTGAATTAAAGTGCACATGAAAGCAAATGATAGCCCTCAGCACTTGCTCTCAAACACTCTTTTAAGTCTGATGAAAGGCTGCTGTGTTTTGTCACCGCGTGCAATCGGCTCCATTATCACTTCTTTGTTTTGAATACCCACCTCCGAAGTCATTAAATACTTGCTTCTTAATGAGAATAGATTGGTTTTGGCCAATAAATCACTTGAACGCCATCTGCCAAAGGGAAAAGAAATTCAAAGTGCCAAATTCCTCCCACTCCTTTTTGCATATTTTCCCCTCGGTTCCCGATTTAGAGAGAAAAGACATTTGTATGATGTATCAAGGGCATCTTTCTCCTGCGGGAAGCGTGAACAGACCAGGGAAAAGGCTCCATTTGGAGTTGACTTGCAGAACCACTTCACGGACTTTGAAACGATCCAGCCATTAAGATGTGAGCTCTGGATATTGGTGCTGCCCCAGATTGGTTTGTTTTTATTCATAAGATTATTCAGTGAAAACAGTTTGACTGAAGCTTAATTTTACTAGCAATTGTTAAATAATTCAATACCCATATTTTCTGGCTCTTTAATGCCTCCGAAAAATCAAAACCCTTCACAAATTACAGGGCAAATCCTGTTTACTCTTTCCTTCTCTAAAGCAGCTTTGACATCAAGAAAGGCTGTTTTTGTGACTTGGGCTCAGATTAAAAGTTCTGTCAGTGGGAGGTTTGTTTTATTTTTTTGATTCCTCTTTTCTTTTTCAAATCAGGAGTATGCTTTTTTTTTTCTTTAATCAAAATACTTCTCTTACAAAAAGCTTTAAAAATACAACGGCAAATGCTTCCAGCATACCCAGCTTGCTTTATTTATACAAATCCCACAACCCCAGGCTGGCTGGGCTGCAGGAGCTCTGCGGATCCCCAGCCCAGCCCTGCTCACGCAGGGTCACAGAGCAGATCACACAGGTGGGTCCAGGCGGTTTGAATGGCTCAGAGCAGGAGACTCCACACCCGCTCTGGGCAGCCTGGGCCAGGCTCTGGCACCTCCCAGCAAACAAGTTTCTGCTCATGTTCACATGGAGCCTCCTGTGTTTCAGTCTGTGCCCGTTGCCCCTCACCCTGGCGTTGGGCACCATGAACAGAGTCTGGTCCATCCTCTGACACTCACCCTGAGCTATTGATCCATTGATCAGATCCCTCTCAGCTTCTCTTCTCCAGCCCAACAGCCCCAGCTCTCTCAGTGTCTCCTCATCACAAAGATGCTCCAGACCCCTCAGCATCTTCACACCCCTTTGCTGTACTCTCTCCAATAGTTTCTTATCCTTCTTAAATCAATTACATTAATATTTTATACCAGTAACAACTCCGTTCAGGAATCATAGAATCATTTTGGTTGGAAAAGACCCTTAAGATCATCAAGTCCAACCATAACCCACCCCTGGCACTGCCCCATGTCCTGAGAACCTCATCTCCGTCTGTCCAACTGTCCAGGAATGGTGACTCCAGCACTGCCCTGGGCAGCCTGTTCCAATGCCCCACAGCCCTTTGGGGAAGAAATTGTTCCCAGATCCAACCTCACCCTCCCTTGGTGCAACTTGAGGCCGTTTCCTCTGCTCCTGGCGCTTGTTCCTGGGGAGCAGAGCCCGACCCCCCTGGCTCCAAGCTCCTTTCAGGCAGTTCAGAGATCAGAAGGTCTCCCCTCAGCTCCTGTTCTCCAGCTGAACCCCCCAGGTCCCTCAGCCACTCCACCACACTTGTGCTCCAGCCCCTCACCAGCTCCTTTGACCCTTTGCCTCAGAAGCTTTTCTCTAATTTATAGAAAAAAAAAAAGTAAGGTCCAGTCCCAGCCTCTGCCATTTGGTGGGAACGTCCCCATGGATCAACCCCAGCTCTGGACGCAGCCAACATTTGCAGTGCCAAGGACAATCTTACGAAAATAAAAAGATGTGAAACAAGAGGCAGCTCTAACATACATGGAGGTCACTGGTCATCACACAGGCAACTACTAAACAAGCCACATACGCTGAAATCTCCGGTGCACCCTCAGCAGAGGCTTTATAGTTTTTCCAGCAGTGACATAAATCTGTTCGTCATGTAAAACCCAACACTGTTACGAATTATTAGACACCCTTCTTTTATGCTTTGCATTAAATTATGTAGCATTAAAAAACGACCAGATGAGGAATCCATCATAAAAAGCCATGACACCAGCAATCTGAGCTTCCAGCTGCCCGGAGCTCCCCGCAGGTTTCTCACACCACTGGGAATCTCTGTGAAGTTTAAGATCTTAAAATTAGCACACCAGCGAGCCAAAGTCACTTTGTACCGTGAATTGGGTTCAGTTCTCCTCAATACCTTTAAAATAAAAATCGGGGAAGTCAATTAAATGTTGTTTTGTTCCTTTTTATTCCCCTCTATGGCCTCAAATCACCACAAAGAACCCCTGGCCAAAAGGAAAACCCAACCTGAGAAAACTGAACAGGATCTTGGCAAGGTCACTTTTGAGGCTGGTAAGGCACTCGATGGTTTTAACTTGATCTGGAGAATGGATGACAAAGATTATTGAGGTTGTGATTCTGACCTAAATATTCTCTCTCCCAGAACCTGAGCCCAAACAAGACCACCCCAAATTAATCACTGATGAAAAAAATTCCCCTTATTTCTTCTTGTTAGCTTGTTTTCAAGGCTCCACAGAGCTCTGTTCTGACCTGTGCCCGTCAGGAGTGACCAGATTTTAAGATTAAGAGCCTCATTCTTGGAAGCAGGAGCCTCCAGCAGCCAGGCTAAGGATGGCTGAGATTCCATTTATTCACATTTTTATAGGAGAAGATGCATGCAGCGGCTCCCTTTGCAGAAGTCCTAACAGAACCCTGTCTGGGGATGAATGTCCACGTTGTCCCTGTGCTGGACTAAGGTCTGGTCCAATGTACTCCCAGACTATGGAGAGCTTTGCTATTATAATATAAATAAACCTAATAAGCGTTCTGCAGCTTTTGAGACATTCACACGCATCCCATTCCTCTGAGCAAACACCTGCACGCAAGTGTCTGCTCAGACACGGCAGGTGAGGCTCCCAAACACAAATCAGCTTTCCCTTTGACTTCCAAAAGCAGCTACACCAGAAAGATCATCTTACAACTGTCTTCATACAGAAATCGGAATTTCCCTGCAGTGTATAGATGCTAGTTCGAGTCAGGAAGCAGTGATTTAAAAATATTCAGCATTTTGTATGAACAGTTTTCCAGCGAGTCTGAGATTCTTCAAAACAAAGAGAAACCCAGGAAATAATCCCTGAAATTCTGCCCTTTCCATGTATCACTTACGTTTAACCACCTGCAACATCTCCGAGTTGCTGGATGCCTTCTGATAAACTGCCACACCGAGCACTCAAATGTCGGGGAAAATATTTCCAATAGTTTAAGCAAGCCTGTCAAAAGCAACCTACTGAGGTTCTGCTGTGTTGCTGTAACACACTAATCCCTGCAAAGGTGTGGATGTGCCACGGGAACAAGTTGATCCAGACTTGAAGATCCAATGAAATAATGTTGTGATGCTGTGGAGGTTCCTCCCAGAGCTCTTGTGCTGCATTGGCTGTTTCAAGGTTTGTGTGGACAAACGTTTTGGGAGGTTCCACTTAAATTTGAGAAGAAACATCTTCCCGGTGAGGGTGTCAGAGCCTGGCCCAGGCTGCCCAGGGGGGTTGTGGAGTCTCCTTCTCTGCAGACATTCCAACCCGCCTGGACACCTTCCTGTGTAACCTCATCTGGGTGTTCCTGCTCCATGGGGGGATTGCACTGGATGAGCTTTCCAGGGCCCTCCAACCCCTGACATTCTGGGATTCTGTGAAGTCTCATTGTTAAGACTAAAAGGAAAGAACGCATCATTTATTTAATTAAAATTTAAAAAACCCCAAGTTTTCGTGCTTTTGAAAGCTGTCACGGGATGACGGCTGCTGGCAGCAGTAAAGCAAGACAACAGCTAGTGGTTCCTTGAATTAAAATACATATATATACATATAAATATATAATAATATCACCACAAGTCCCTATGGTCTTACTGCAAGTAGAATGCACAGCAAGCAGCGTGGGAGACCTCAACACCATTTGCAGCTTATGACTGCAGGAACGGTTTATATAAAACACCACAAGCATTGTGTTAAGCGCCACAATTAGGTGCCTTCTCTCCACTCACATGTTGTACTCAATAACCTAAAACCCTTTTTTTATCTCGACCTCTGCATCATTTACACAAACGGCATGAGCGTTTGCTCTTTCATAAGTGCATTACAGGAACAAATCCATTAGCATTTGTGAGGCTGAGATAACAGGTAATTGGGTGGGTTAATTCAAATTATTTTCATCTTTAAAAAAACCTCAAACCGAACAGCCTCTCTATTCTTCTACAATCCATAACTCTCAAAACTGATCTCCTCCTCACAGTGATCTTAATACTAATTAAATTAGCTTTTGTCTTCCAAGATAGGTCAAGATTAAGTACCAAACAGAACAGCTGCAGCAAAGCCCCGCTCAACGTGTGGCCAAACCCAGTCATAGGCTTGGAAAGAGGCTTCTTGTCACCTCTGAAGTCACTCGAGGATTTTCCTTCAACCCCAATATGTTTTAGGGGTTCACTGACTAATGGAAATACCTAGCAATGCTTCTGCCTCTTGGACTCAACCAAGCGTGGAAAATGCAAAGTGAAAGTCAGGAAATGCACCATATTCTAAATAATCGATTGTTTGGGACCAGCAGGGTCACAGCGCTGCTGATGGACTCGCCAAATAAACAGCAGAGATTCCAGTTTCTTTTCTCTGTGGTGGGAGATGTGAGCTACTGCCGGTAGAAAAGCGCGATGACCCCAATTTCCACGCTCAGGTGAGTGTCCCTTGTCCCCAGGGCTGCTCCACACGCACGATGTGCTCGCGCGGCTTCTCCAAGAGACACAGATGCAAGGATGCATTTAATTGTTTTCCTGAATCAGACCCCTGGAGCCATCAACATCGCACACATGTAATTATAAATCACGAGTCTTGCAACTGAAGCGCAATCAGCACATTGAGCCATAAATCTTCCCGATACCAGTGATTTCTCCAAAGCTGCTTTTTTGACCAAATCTGATGCAGGATGAATTAAACAGGTCAGGCGTAAGAAATGGCCAGTGTTGAGGTTTGCAGCCCAGTGATGCGGCGGCACCGGACGGGATTTGTACCCCGAGAAGCCCCCAAAAACTCACATTTTGCAGGTGGGAAATGAAGCAGAGAGGGCAGATCCCACCATGGGATACCCCATTTCCAGACCAGCTCACCAACCTGCAACGCCAAAGACCTTTTTTGGACTTTCCATGGGACACAAAAAGAATCTTCTGCTTTATGTTATCACTCGTTTACTGGACTCTCAATAAACACCAATCAATGTATATCACAAATGACAAAGGGCCAGGTAAATCCTGGCTACATCTAGAGCAAAGCATATCCAAATATATATGTGTATATATTCATTAGCACCACTTGAACTTGGAAGCCAAGATACCCCTGCGAGAGCTCACACTGATGAAGATCAGGATCTATATGACGACTGTTTCAAATGTCACTTACTGTCTTGCCTCTTCAGCGAAAACTAATTTAGACATGATACATGAGGCTATAATCACAATTTTATCTCCTTGGCAGAGGAGTCTGGAAGCCTGGCAAGGAAACGCGGCTGTGAAATACATGTACAACTGAGAGCTAAGACTGCGAGGATCTTTGTGTATCGGGATTTTAAATGGGAGAAGAAAAATACAAAACAATACATATTACAGAATACAGGTATTACACCAGCATCCCTCCTAGGCATTGGGGAAATTATTGGATAAAGCAGGAGGCTGGAGCCAGCTTGAGACTGGGCCATATTTTCGATGGGTTTCATGCCATCAGCTCTCTTTGCCTGAATAATTATATCTTGTGAATTATCCATGAGAGAAAATTGCCTCCAAATGTATCCACACATCTGTCTGTCTCCAGCCTCCGCTGCCGAGTGCTGGTGGGGGCTGAGTACACACACAGGGGTTAATAAACACACGGGAACATCCCCCCACGCAGGGAACTTCTCCTGGGGCTGCAACGATCCCCAAGAGAGTAAAAACAACAACAGAATAAACTGCCTTGCTTTGCTCCCACTCTTTTACCTTAACAAGTCTCTAAAAAATTAATGTACCTCTGGATACTATAATTTCAGAATTTCCTCTAATCCCATGCATAATTACACGGGGCACTGCATTTGTATCCCTTTCATGCAAATATTGCCATAAAGTGCATAGTTTTCATAGCATTATATGACCAAAAAAAGAACTGCAGTCATTTATTTCTGGCCTGTATGTGGTTACACAACATAATACAATGAGACAGTATTTTTCATTAGCTTTTTGTTGTGGACACTACCCATTTATCTTTCTCACAATCCTTCCCCCAGTGCATGTTAACTATGTTATTTTAGTAGGATGTTTAATTATTTAAGGTGGCTGGGAAGCTCTCCCAGTGCCCGTGTCCTTCCAACCTCACACACACCGCGGGCTCGAGCAGCAGCGCCCATGGTCCAGACGCCTTGAACAAAATCAGACAGACAATCACAACGTGCATCCTTGTTGCTGCCGCTCCAGGGTCTCCGTAAACCTCGTCCGAGCTCTAATTCATCAGTGGTTCAACTCAGCGCTCAAGAGCGTGAGAGTCGGTCTGAAGATGGAGCAGCATTTGTCTGACCATCGCCATCAAGAACTTAGAGAAATGAAGCCCTGACCGAAACAATAGATGGACAGTGATTTGGAGAGAGGCCCGAGGAGAAACACTGTGTTGCACTGTTTCTCCGATATGGGGGGCTCCTGCTGACAATGGCTGCTGTGTGGGCTTCACCTGCTGCTTCAGCCAAACCAGCCCCCGCCTCCTGAAAGCTGTTGTTGTGAGGGTCTATTCAACCCAGGGACAAGAGCTGCCGTCCAGAAGATGTGTTCTCACCTGCAACCTCAGTCACACGTGTCCCCACCTACTCCCCCAAACAATGGCCAACAACAAGGAGCATGGCCAGAAGCTCAACAAGGGTCCTGAGGTCACCCAGTGGACCAGAGAAAGACCCTGAGTGCTGGACACGTAAGCGTTGGCAAAAGAAAGCGTGAATCTTTCGAGCCTGCGCAGTACGAGCCTGGGTTGTGAAATTAAGGCGGAGACTGGCCTGAAACAATGGGAGTGGGGGAGAGAAGAAGCATAAAAGATGACTCCAGAATGGACACTGATTGAAGATCTTCCCACCAGAGGATCCTGAACCACGACAGAGGACCGGCCGGACTGCACGGGACCGGAGACCAGAGGGAGCTTCTGGAACTCAACTGGTGAGAAACGCAACCTCATTTCTCATCTTTACTTTTACTTTTCCCCATTTCTTTTCCCTTTTCTTTTTCTTACTCTCTCTCTCTATCACGTGCCGCTTCACGGGCAAATTAATAAAGTAACACTGCTTGATTGGAATTATAACCCCTTGGCATTTTGGTTGCCTTAATTTTGCGCTTCAAGATCAAGGTAAAAGAACCATCATGAGTCCATCACCAAATGGGCCGTGACAAAGAGACAAGGGGATGACAAGGATACAGATGCCATAGGGCTCCCAGCATTCCCAAAAGGGATGTGAATGGCGCAGAAAGGCTGCAGGAACTCCTGAGCAGACTGATAAACCTCTCGTACCTCCCAGTTCCTCCTAAGCCGTAATTGTTTGCAATTGGCTTAAATGCAGAAATAGGATGCTCACTATCCTGCCCACATTTTAGCACCATCCATATATAAATATATATATATATATATATATGTATATTTTAAAGATAAAACAAGCACTAGAACAACCTAATATGGCCATTGTGCCCAAGAGAAGACAACTCCCACGGCAAAGCCTTCACTTCTACAGCAGGGGATCAGAAGCACATAAAACACCAAAGCAGCACTCAAAGCTCAGCAGTGCTTGCTGGCTCCCAGCATTGAACCCAGGAAAAACAGTGTGGTGGTACCCTGCTTTCCCCAAAATAAGACCTACCCCAAAAATAAGCCCTAGCATGATTTTTCAGGATGCTCAGAATATAAGCCCTACTCCAAAAATCAGCTCTAGTTATGAAAAAAAAAAAAATCAATTTAAATTGTGTCCAGGTAGCTATTCATGTAAAAAGGTAGTAAGTTTTGGAGCAAAAATTAATATAAGACCCTTATTTTCAGGGAAACGGGGTAGATGTGTCAGTGCCCAACATCGCTGTGACCCCATCCGCACTGCCGGCCTTGGCGGCCGCCTTTGTAAACTGATTCATATCTAGGCAGCCTGGGGCAAAGCTACACCCTAAAAACCTGACAGTCCCACTCTGCCTCTTCACAGCCACGCAGCCCTTCGGCTGCCACGAGCTCTGTTCCTCCTCCTCCATCACTCGCTCTTCTCCCACCTCCTTCCCCTCTCAGCTCCCCTGCCATCAAACACCAACATCGTATGTGCCCAAAGCCTGTTTCTCCAAATTACAGCGGATTAATCTAACAAAAGAGCCTGTTTGTTCTTCCCTGCAACACCTTCTTGACCTTGACAACCCCTGGCAGAGAGGTTTATCCCACTAGGGACAGTCAGTTTTATCACCCTCCGGAGGCAGCGGTTTGGGCACTGCACACTCACACCTCACAAAGGCTTTTCAATTCCTCACCTGTGTGTGCCCCAGCCATTCAGCCGCTCTTAACAAGTCCAGCATCTTGCATTCGGTTAAAACAACTGTTTATTCCTCAAAGACTTGATGCTTATCCAGCATAAACTGTCAGTCCCTCCACTGATGGATGAATGTGTTCTCTGGAGCAAGGGAGCCCACAAGAACAAAAAGGTCCCTCTGTCACTAATCTCAGCTTCCAGGGATTAAATAATTGAGCAATTTTGGTTCCGGATTCAGATCAGGTGTGGATTTGCATGCACGCATCCTTTAGATGCCTGAGGACAAGCCTTCTCCATATTAACCAAGGTAGGAGCAATGGATCCTCTTCACCTGGCCAGACACCACTCCTGATCACAGCGTCACTTGTGGGAATTAGGGCTGCCAAGGGAAACCCGGTGACCCCCGCACACGGAGCAGCCCAGTCTCCTCTGTTTGCACTTCCCTCCCCTCTCACTTTTGTTTTGTCCAAAGGGGCTTTTCCCACACCTGAAATCAGGAGGGGCTGGGGGCGACACTTGAGAGCTGCCAGCCCTGTACAATGAAGCGTTACAACAACCTGAGATACATTTTTACAGCATGCCCCGAGAGAACATGTACTCTTTATTCAAGAAACACCAGCACCGTATTTCAGGAATTCACACTCAGTTCATTACACAGGAATAATCACCTCATTCTTTATGATTTGCAAAAACTTAATGCTGTAATTAAGGTAAAGCAACTTTGCCACATGCAGTTAAACATAAGACTGTACAAATCTATGCAGTTCCCATATTTCCCCAGTGTTTTTGCATATTGTAACAAAATAATAACCCTTTCCAAATCTCTTCACCCTCGCAAAACCCCTCCTGGCTTGTGATAGAGCCTCTCTGAGCTGGCTCGTGTTATGATGCTGTATCCAAGCTGCCTTCCTCACTTTATCCTTCTGCTTTTTGCCCCGTTGCACCTCAGCCCGGGCTTCGCCACGTACCTGATGGGCAGCGAGGGGTCCCCGGCGTCCCACCAGTCCTTGGGGGGGCTGATGTACATGCACCACAGCTCCCAGCTGTACCCGTGCGCCGAGTTCTCGTAACGCTGCACCTCGAAGTTGTCCTGCTTGATGTTGTCTATGGAGGGGAGAATGACCCTTCTCCGGTTCTCCTGAATCCGTGAGAGGACGGGCTCAGCCCTGAGTGGTGAACAAAAAGCACAGGAAGACACTTAATTTCTTCCATAATTTGCAGATGGACACTGAGGCTTTTGTATGGCTTTTGCACTTAAATGAGGGGTAGAAAACAGGCGTTCTTGTCACCAAGAAGGTGCCACCAGGACGCAGGGGCCAGGCGCTTTGGGGGGTTTTAGTGCTCTCCTACACAACCGACTACACAAACGCACAGCCCAGCTGAAGCTATCAGCACAAGGAAAGGACTATTTCCACAAACTGCGGTGTTCAGCTGGGGAAATGTACTAAAGCCTCTGAAACTGGACCCCATCTTCTCCTGCAGAGTTAGTACGCTGTGTTTTCACAGTGTCACACACACTGTAACAGAGACCGCGAGGTCGAGCACTTACCAGCCGGCAGTGAACTCCACGTGAGCATCAAAAAAGCCCGTGATCTGGCCAGTGGCAGCTTTCCAGCCCTCGATCCGAGCGCGGATGAGTCCCTCTCTCTTCTGGTTGCGCACCACCTTCACCAGCCCGGGGTAGCGCTTGTTGACGTACTCTTCCAGTGGCGCCTTCAGTTCCTCTAGAGGAGAAGTGCCAGAGAAGCCAGTGAGAAGGTGCAACAGTTTTCACCTAAAATAAACCACTTTACTGATGGATACGAGCAGAACGTACTGGAGTCACATATCTCTGAACACCACTTGGAGGGATACAATCATTTAGAGTCAAGACCCCCTGACGGTGGACTGACTACAACCCTTTCAAAAGAAATTGGAGGTTGCCAAGGACATTGCTGTAGGACAACTAAGGAGCCCAAACACTAGTGCTCTGAAGTTCTGATGGAGCTTTGAGCTGAAAGGATTGCTAGAAATGCTGCAAAATCCATCTCAGTTGCCTTAAACTGCATCAAAACTGTGCATGAGCGTTACTACCCTTTTTACTCAGCCTCACTACTACGGTCCTGCTGAATGTTTTCCAAGCTTTGCCACTAGAAGGTTGAAATTCCCCCTGTTTTTACGATTGGATGAAAGAGATTTTTGACTGTGTTCAGAAGGGAACTGCGGATCATTTAATTATGTTGTCTAAACCTGTATACACGCTACAGCTGAGAACATAATGGATCTGTCAGTCTGCACTTCTTAACAGCATCAAACCTCGTGATAGTCACAAGTATTGAGTATAAATGACACACAGGACTTTGAATGGGGAAGCATACGAAATGTTTCAATAAAATACTAGTATGATTTTTTTTTTTAATTGGTAAAAAGCTAGTGTTTTGCCAGAAACCTTAGTCTTTTTACTTCCCAGTGCATCAGTTAAATGCACAAAGATCACTGATGCAACACGGTCTGTAAAGGCTTAGCAATGCCATTGTCTATCAACACACACTCTTAACGCCATGAAAGCAGCTCCTGAGAGCGTCTTTTATCCCTATGAGGCTCCAGGAGAGATAAAATTAAGATACGGTCCATGACCCCCAAATTATAGTCAACTACTCCCCACACATACTCCCTCCCAGACAAAAGAAGAAAAAAGTCACCATTAATACAATGCACAGGGTAAAATATCTGAGATATATGAGCGCAGGTGGGTTTCTAAATGAAGGAAAGATGGCAAAGGAGAGCAAAAGAGTAAAGAGCAAGTCCCATCTGCTGGGCTTAGCCCGAGAAATCATCAAAGGAAAAGGGATTATCTGTTGCCTTCCCTTCCACGCCTCTTTCGAGCACAGAAAATGCGCTTTCTTCAGACTGCCTTTCTGGGATGGTTCCCCTCACATATCAATTTCCCCAAAGTCTCATTTCTTTCTTATGCTGAAGTAGGAATAAAAAGAATAAAGCAAATGAACCCCTTCCTCAATTCAAAGCATCTGCATCACATACATACATAACTCAGCAACTTCTATTTCATGCTGAGCCACTCGGAGAAAAACCAATATTTTATGGAGACAACAGCTCTTCCGAATGGTTTAAGGAGACAGAGACACAGATTTTTTTGACAGCTGAAATCCCACAAGCAGAGCACCGGCACCTGACATGGATTTGTCAGACGGTGAGTCGTCAATGCTGCAGACCATGGTGTTACAGGTTAGACGGAACAATTAAAACAAGTTTCAAATTGAAGTTTTAAGCTCAGTTGAAGGAAAACAGGAAAAAACCTCACAGGAATTCTTTGAGAGAGAAACAGGGAAGAATTGTAACATCATGTCTCAAAGGTAGTGAAGGGTGAAGCCCAAGGGGTTCCTACACCCACCACACTGTATGCTGCAGACCAGCAGAAACTCCCCGGGGAGGCACAGCCACGTCCTGCTCCTCTCCGAGACAATGCTGGATGCCAACAGGTGAGGAACTGATCTGCTGAGAGCCCCACGGCCACTGCAGCTCCCCCTGCGCCTGTGGAATGGCTGAGGTGGCCATGGAGAAGAGCTGGGGAGGATGCTCACGATGAGCATCGTTCTAACACATCATCCTTCATCGGGTGAGGCCAGATTGCTCCTGTTCTGCACGCACTCCACAGTACAGCCACCCCTAACAGGCTGCGAAGTGGAATCATAGAATCATTTTGGTTGGAAAAGATCTTCAAGATCATGGAGTCCAACCATAACCCACCCCTGGCACTGCCCCATGTCCCTGACAACCTCATCTCCGTCTGTCCAGCCCTCCAGGGATGGTGACTCCAGCACTGCCCTGGGCAGCCTGTTCCAATGCCCCACAGCCCTTTGGGGAAGAAATTGTTCCCCACATCCAACCTCAACCTCCCCTGGCGCAACTTGAGGCCATTCCCTCTCATTCTGTCACCACTCAGATAAAAGCATTAACCAGACATGGGAAATGTGGTTATAGACCCTTTCTCTGCTCATGGCTTCCTGCACCACCTTGCCCAGATCTTTGGGCTTTGCTCCCTGCCAGTCTGGCTCAGCCCAAAGCACACACCTTTTGGGTGAGAATTCAGTTTTCTTACGTGTTCTGTGCAAGCACTACCAGAGAGGATGGCTGTAGGTCTGTGCAGTCTCTTACCCTTCGGAGCCAGTTTGCAGCTCTGCAGGGGCGAGCATGGTGCACAGCAGCTGCTGAGCACAAGGCCGCTCTTTTGATATCCCAAAATACATACTTGGCACTCAGCTGGGCATCCAGCCAGCAGACACAGGGTTGGGGTGAGCTTTGCATTTCATTTCTCTGTGTATCCACAAGCGCAGGTGTGGAAAATTCAGTATCAGGTATCAAAAGTGAAATGCAAATCTCCGGGAATGCACTGCAAAACTGCCGTTCGAGTACCAAGCGAGCCCTGGCCCGGGTGTCCCCCTGTCAGGGAGCAGGACTGATGTGGCCGTGGTGAAAACCACGGGTCAAAGCCCAGCTCTGGCACAGCCGCATCAGTGGATGTTGATCCATGGGACCAGACGTGCTCAGCTCCCTCCACGTGAACTCCAGCGGGCTGCAAATCATAACTCACTCACATGTTTAATCTTAACCCAAGTCATTTAAAATTATTCCTAATTTTACCCTGTGTTTTCCTTCACTTGGCAGTCACCTCGTCAAGCGCCACTGGCCTAAGAGGAAACAACTGGCGGCGGCTCCGACGAGCGCTGTCAGAACTGGCTGCAGGCTGAGGATGTGGAGAGCTGTTGCACTAAGGTCAGTAGCAGCAAAGCTTTTCATCTGTCATATTAACTTAAGAAATCTTTCATTCCCAACTACTGAATCTTTGCAGCACATCCGAGAGCTGTAATAGGAAGGCTGGGAGGTCTGAAGGAGAATGCCAGAAGTTAAGTGACTTCCACTGATGGACAATAGCAGATTCTCTTGCTGGAGGGACTTGGCTTTCACACAAACGAGTAACCCGGCCTTTGGACCTGCTATTTGCAGGACTTCATGCAAACTACAGCAGGGGAGAAAGCATCTCACAGTTCAGATAACTTAGAATCATAGAATCATTTTGGTTGGAAAAGACCCTCAAGATCATGGAGTCCAACCATAACCCACCCCTGGCACTGCCCCATGTCCTGAGAACCTCATGTCCGTCTGTCTCACTCTCCCCTGGCGCAACTTGAGGCCGTTTCCTCTGCTCCTGGCGCTTGTTCCTGGGGAGCAGAGCCCTACCCCCCTGGCTCCAAGCTCCTTTCAGGCAGCTCAGAGATCAGAAGGTCTCCCCTCAGCTCCTGTTCTCCAGCTGAACCCCCAGGCACCTCAGCCGTTCCCATTACACTCGTGCTCCAGCACCCCATCACCTTTGTCACCCTTCTTGCTGCCATTGTCTTCCCCACTGCCTTGCACAGGGTTGTAGCCGGGCTTGGGCCCCTTCAGCTCATGGCTGAAAATGAGAATCTCCATTAGATACTGAACCGATGATGATTTTAGCATGACCATCAGTGCAGTGTTCGCAAGCTGAAACTCTGGATGCAAAATAATGCCAAAGAAAGTCAGGAGCCAAGATGGGAGCAGAGCGGTGGCTCCCCAGCTCACCTTCATCCTTCCTTACCAAAGAACCGCTTATTTAGGCCACATACTTGTGAGGTATCTGTGAGTGGATCTACAAGGGCTACACAACCAGCAATTTCATCCCAACTAAGCTCTGCAATTGAATCCAGAGACTCTGTTCTCCTCTGGTTCACTCTGACACTCTTCCCTACCACACTCACACACCCTTTGAGGAAACCTAGAGCATCATGCTTCAGAGTACCCCCAGGTCACTCCTAAGTCATGGTTATCAAGGATGTAATCAATACCTGCACATGGAGGCATTTGTGAACATCTGGTCTCTGTCATTGCACTTCCAGGGAAGATTTGCAGAGAGAAACCCTATTGAAAACACCAGCAGATTCCATTTCAATCCTGCCTTTTGTTCTCCACCTGTCCATATTGATCTTCAATGAAGTGAAAGCCCAAAGAACTACAATCCAATAGACTTGCTGCTCTATTAAAAAACCAGCATCTGCCAGCTGCAATTAACTATGTTATCCATTGCAAAGTATTTTGTCACCTACATGAGCCTTCTGGCAAATAGGGCTGCCAGAGAAACAGATGCCACTAAAAGTAACCATGTCATGGACATTAGAACAGAAGCAACCGCAGGAACATCCATTGCTCAAGTGCTTCACACCACAAATCCTGCCCAAATAAGCCCAAATCCCCTTGAAGTCCCCAGAACTAAAGGTGGGAACAGCCTGGTGCCACACAAAGAATGGAGTAAAGACCAACGGTACCAAAAGAGCTCAAGGAAATACCAACAGCAGAAAATCTCTGATCCGACAATGGCCGGGTGGTCCTGGGGATGGACTGCACCTCCTCTACACCCCTAAAGAAAACACGGTTGTGTTTGCCAGGCTGAGTTGGGTGGGAAAATTCCACAGAGCCCCAGGCTGTTATCAGCAACCCTGAAATCAGGAGGACACGGGAGCCGGGGCTGGGAGGGCTCCGGTGCCATGGGAGACACCCTGTCCCACGCTCCCTCAAACACTAAAGCCACCGGGGGCTGGGTTTCTGCTGCACAAACTCACAAAAGAAACTCCTTCAGCAGGCAATAAAGGGATATGAGAATTTTTGCAACGAGACTCAGAGCCAGGTGACAGAGCCACCAAGATGCTGAAGGGAGTGGAGCATCTCCTGTGTGAGGAAAGGCTGAGGGAGCTGGGGCTCTGGAGCTGGACAAGAGGACACTGAGGGGGGACTCATTCCTGGGGATCAATATGGAAAGGGGCAGTGTCAGGAGGATGGAGCCAGGCTCTTCTTGGTGACAACCAGTGACAGGACAAGGGGCAATGGGTGCAAACTGGAACACAGGAGGTTCCACTTAAATAGGAGAGGAAACTTGTTCCCGGTGAGGGTGTCAGAGCCTGGCCCAGGCTGCCCAGGGGGTTGTGGAGTCTCCTTCTGTGCAGACATTCCAACCCGCCTGGACACCTTCCTGTGTAACCTCATCTGGGTGTTCCTGCTCCATGGGGGGATTGCACTGGATGAGCTTTCCAGGGCCCTTCAACCCCTGACATCCTGTGATTCTGTGATGCCAAAGCTTTTGACATTTGCTTGCAAATATTAAAGAGCAAACTACAAAATAGGGAGCAAGCGCATGAATCGGGTCTCACGCAGCGTTCCAGGCAAAGCTGGACCCACCCAGTGCATTTGCCTGCGAGTGTCTGGTTTATCTGGTTTACCAAAAGCCAAATAAGAGACAAAGCAAGGTTTGCTGCTCTCCTCCTCACGCTGGCAGGGCCTGAAAACCTCAGACCTGAAACACCAGTGGGACAACACCAGGTCAGCGGCAATTAAGTAACACATTTGAGCAACTAAAATAATTAGGCCCTTGGGTTGGAGCAGCACCTCGGGAAAGCCGAGATATGACTCAGCTTCCTGCAATTCTGTTAAAATCTTCCTCTAAACACAAACACGCAAAATGCAGCTCCCCGGAGAACATGCACGAACCACTGTTGCTGTTGAAATGAGCTGCAAAACAAGAACGGGATATATCAAGTCCCAGCTAGTACGTTACACCGAGGTAAATTACAACCCGTAGCATGGCCTCCCTGAGTGCAGCCAGCTCCTTTACGCAGTCTTTTATCCCAAGGTTTTCTTTTAGACTAAGAGGTTTCCTTCCAAGAGATATCATCCCAGATTAAAAACACTGCAAGACAGACAGAAGAAAAAAAAAGCAAAATAAAGAAAGCAGGTGATGATTAAGCAAGAGACTCAGACAAAGTGTGCGGCTGCGAGATAACGTAACATCTCAGGGGCACGCTGCTGTGTGTCTGCAACAACCCAGGAAAAATGTTATCACTCAGAAACACAACCTGCGCACTGGCTTTGTAATTACACCCCTGCAACAAACACAAACAAAAGCGGCCTCCAAAAAAGGTCTTTATGAAGAATAATGTGCAGCTCAAGGGAGAAAGGGGTTCAAACTACAACTCCCCAAGCTTTTTCCTTCAAGGAGGGATTTTTTTTTTCCCATTACAATAGATTGGTATCTTGTATCTATTTACAGCTCAGATATAAAGAATCAAAATGACTGTGTTTACTAACTTTTCATCTCTTTGCGCACTTTTATGTTGTGCGGTGTTGTTGTACATACCGCGCTACAACAAAGATAAGCACGAGAAGCGTCTAATGAGTCTTCAGAAGCAGCTCGTTCCAGTCTGAAAACTACAAAACGCCAAAAGGTTTTGATGGTGTCTGTAACTGCTGAGTGGTCTCCCCGAAGAGTAAATCACAGCCAGGGGTGCTCAGGGCCTGCGGTTCCGACCTCCATCCCCAAGACTAATTGTAAAACTTGGAGCTGACTTGGAAATCCCAGAGGCCTTTTAACATTTGCTTTGGGAACGTGCTTTGTTCTTCAATCACCGTACAAGCTGTATTTCCTCTTCACGGCTGCGTAAAGTGCTCTCTGCCGGATCCCACACAGAACCCCCCAGAGCCACGACTTGCACGAGCCTTTAGAAAATGTCCCAGGAGTTGCTTCTTGTAATGCATCAGAGTACAAACACAGCTACCGGGTTTGAGCTCTGGCTCTACAAGGCCAGCCTGTTTTCAGCTGTATAAAACTGAGCCCAAGGGCTCTGCCCATCTCAGACACATGTGGCTGCTCACAACAGGCTGCGCTAATTCCTCCTCTTGTTCAGCGACAGCCGCTCGAGTCGCACCCACACAACCCCATCCTCTGCTCAGCGCTGGTGCCTGATCCTCCAGGATTCATCTCTAAATCTTAGAGCTTACAAGAAACTATTTTCCTGTAATTATTTTCTTGTAGAAGCCAAATCCATACATTGCCAATGACTGTTTGTAATATCCAAAGCATCAACTATATGATGTTGCTATTGCTGCTTACAATTATTTCCTACCATTAGTGGGAACTATACAACAATGTTATTGCCATTAATAATTCTTGGCTGTCATTGAAGTTCCTTGACGGTGCAGAGAATGAATGCACGGGTCTCAGAGAGATGGTCTAGTTTGTATCATTTCTTTTACATGAGAAAACTAGATTATTACACGCTTGGGAGGAGCTCTCCATAAACATCTGCCAAGCTACCTCATTATCTTCCTTCAAATCCCTCCTTAAAAATCTCATTTGTCATGATGCCTACAAAGACTCAACAGCATAGTACAGGCATTACTAACTACCCATAGCAGCCAACAGCATCTCCCCATCCCCTGCGCCCACTCTCCTCGTACAATGCCGTCTCAAGGTTTCTGATATGGAGACACCCCGGTGTTCAGGTGTTGGACAACCCTCAGCACAACCCTGGCCCATCACTGGGGACTCTGGATGCTCATGATGGCGATATAATCAATGTATCCCACTGGCGGGATGCAGAGCGCACGGTACCCAGGTGTGCAAGGAGACCATGACTTCCCCACGTGATGGGGACAGACTTTTCAGCAGAGCCTGTTACAACAGCACAGGGGGTGATGGTTTTAAACTAAAGGAGGGAGATTCAGGCTGGACATGAGGAAGGAATTGTTGCCCTGAGGGTGGTGAGAGCCTGGCCCAGGTTGGCCAGAGAGGTGGTGGCTGAACCATCCCTGGAGACATCCCAGGCCAGGCTGGACGGGGCTCTGAGCAACCTGAGCTGGTGCAGATGTCCCTGCTCATGGCAGGGGGGCACTGGGGAGCTGGGAAAGGCCCTTCGACACAAAATATTCTATGATTCTCAGATACATTAACTTATCCCTCAGTTTAAGGTCACTTACCTGCATCTGCCACTCTGTCCGCCGGGTGCCCCAGGACACTCCAGCACAAGCCGGGTGGCCTGGCTGGCCTGCACAGCACCAGGACGAAACCCCAGGGCTGGAACCGCTTGAGCACACGACGGGCTTTGGCCACCTGCCTTGCCACTTTGTCACCCACCGGCCACCAGGCAGCCCCAGCACCAGAGCCCCCCAGCACCAGCAGCAAACAGCCAGGGACGATGGCGCCTTGTAATCTCAGCAGTGGAAAAAAGGATTTAATCCTGCGTTCTCGCTGCCAGCTGCAGCCTCAGCTGCCTGGGGGGCAATTCTTTTAGAAATTATTCATTTCATTGTCCTGTGCCTTTCAGCAGTGGCTCCAGAGCACTTGACTCAACATTAGCCTTAGTGCTGCATACTGAGTGATGGGTGAGGGCCGTTTAGAAACATATTTCTTTGTGCATGGGCAGAGAAGCTCAATAATTATTACCAATGGGTTCTCTTTTTAAAGAGTGCTCTTCTCTTCACCCCATTGATATGATAAAATTTGGAGAGGAACATCTCATTTTAGCTTTTCAAACCCCTAAGTACTGGGCAATGCTAAATACTGCAGCGACAGGTCACCTGCGCTTTCTCTGCACAAGCCAAGTGTCCCAGCTCTGAAATCCCAGCACTCCACTGGTGCACATCACCCCAGCTTTTGTACCAGAGCTGCTGCGATTTCCATCAGCCGAGGAGCTGCCCTCCCGTTTCTTTTACTGGTAATTATAATTCATCAGCTTTCTATGGTGCTCATTACTGTGGTGTTTGAGTGCCTATTTTTGCAGGCTTGAGTAGCTTGCTGTACACCAGCTCGTCTCACTGCAGACAGACGAGCAGCCTCTCAGGCTCCCTCTGGAAACGAGCTCTGCACATCCTGCACCCTCCCTGATCTTCCTTTCTGATCACAGCACCCATGGCATATGTCTATTATTATTTAGAGTAATATTAAAAACATGCAGCACAAACAAAGAAGGATCAAAGTAACTTCACCATTTGCTGTTCTTCATAAAGATTTTTAACTACTCTAATGACACCATCCAACTGTATATCGGGAAAAACAAATCTTGCAAGCATCAGAGTCTGAAAATGCTTCCACGTGAAACCACCTCCTGTGGTTTGTTGTTATCAGAAGCCAGGGGGAAGGTTTTGCAACAGTGAGCAAGAGTGGGTTGAACCTAATGACATGTGTGACATAGGAAACCAAACATCCGCTCTGTGTCTTGTCATGGCCTCACTTGTGCAGGCTGGGTGTGTTTGCTTTCTCTTCTCCCTCTTTACTCATCCTTCTCACATCAAAAACACACTACGAGAGAAATGAGGGCCTCTGCAGAGTCCCAGTCATTTACAAAGCCTGGGACTTTACAGATAGGGAAACCGAGGCACACACAAAGAAAATGTCTCATTTAACAACACTGCAAGGGGTCAAAGCAGAAATAGCTCACTAGGCTCCAGGCTCTTGTTCCTCAACTCTGTGAGAGGTGCATCCCTGCAACAACCAGAGTGTTGTTACCAGAAACAAAGATACACCTGAGACAAGAACTTCTGGATACTACTGTGAAGAGAAAGGTAAGATTGCACTCTGGTTTCCTTTAGCCTTCTTGCTTTCAGCTACACTGCCAAGCAGTCTCAGATTTTAACTTGGGTTTAATCCTGTTTGTTTTTTGCTACAGAACTGGTGTCCCAGCCAGCACGCTGTGTGCCCCCCAGCAGCATCACCGCTCCCACAGAAGTGTGACTCCTCCATGAGATTTTAGGAAATTATAAAACCCTCCCAACGTTTTGGAAACCCTGGAGCCCAGTGCTGCCAACCTTCGTCACTGTTGTCATCCACAAGGATGATCTCCTTCAGGAGGTGAGCTGGCGTGTGATTCACGGCGCTGTGCACTGATCGCAGGATAACTGACAGCGCCTCGTTCACGAAGATGAAGATGATGGAGATCTGAGGCAGGTCCTTGCCGTATTTCAGCTCTTTGCACCTGCAGCATGAAAGGCAGAGAGGGAGAGACGGGGTTAGCAGAGCACACTGCGGCGCTTCCAGTCACGTTTAATACACGGTGCAAGACGATGCCTGACACCCCATAGATTCACACAGTTCCAGCTGCCTGGGCGTGATTTCAGCAGTGCTGTCTAGGAAGAGAGAGCAGCGATGGAGAGCACCCTCCGGGCTCTGACAGCATCCTCTAGGCTCTGAGATCATTCTCCAGGCTCCCAGAGCACCCTCTGGGTTCCCAGAGCATCCTCCAGGCTCCCAGAGCATCCTCCGGGCTCACAGAGCACCCTCTGGGTTCCCAGAGCATCCTCCGGGCTCACAGAGCACCATCTGGGCTCACAGAGCATCCTCCGGGCTTACAGAACACCCTCCAGGCTCCCAGAGCACCCTCTGGGCTCCCAGAGCATTCTCCAAGCTCACAGAGCACCCTCCAAGCTCTGAGAGCATCCTCCAGGTTCACAGAGTGTCCTCCAAGCTCCAAGAGCATCCTCCAGGCTCCCAGAACATCCTCCGGGCTCCCAGAGCACCCTCTGGGCTCCCAGAATACCCTTTGGGCTCCCAGAGCACCAAGGGCAGGGCGCAAATCCAGAGTTCACTTACCTGAGGTTGTGTTTGCCCATCCGTGCATGTATGTAACAAAAAGCAGCCTCTAAAAGAGTGAAAATGGCTTTGGCTTTACCATTTAAAGTGAAACGCCACACTCCTATTCTGTTTCAAGATTAATAAGTGCTCAGAAATGAGCTTTGTCCTTAAACAGCACTTGTGAATTTTCTTCCCATTTGCTTTGGAATGAAACGAATATGAAATGACCCTTGGTTAAATCGTCTTAATAGATGTTTTAGCTTTCTTTGCTGATACTTCTAAATACATTCCTGTCTCTGCAGCACCCCAGCACAGCGGTGCCATGAACTGCTGTCTGTACTTCACAGCCAGGATTGGTTAACAATGAAAACTTGCGCTCATCTCTCTGTGTTTCAGGAGTAATTGCTTAAGTGGGGCTGGTTTTGTGGCTGGGCGCTTGCTGAGGCCCAGTTCTGTGTACCACGCAAGCAACAGGTTCACACGACACCCATCTCAAGGGCAAGGGCACCCACGGAGCACAACTAGGGTGGCTCTATGAGGAAGATGTTTCTTCATGGAAATACAGACGTTGTTTTAATGCCACACTTCATCCTAACCAGAAACTTAATAAGTACTCGCAGAAAGCAAACAGGCTGTCTTGCACTACTTCAAGCAATTCAATCAAACTCTCCGGCTTTCCCTACAATAAACACGTGCAAGGGAAGGAGCAGAAAACGAGCGTCCCCGCTCCCCGTCCGCATTCATGACAGATTAGACATGCAACATTAGCGGTGTTCGCAGAATTACAATGAGCGTTTACGGAGTGAATCCTGCCCAGATAAGCAAAGAAAGACGGAACGTGCGAACGACATCCCTGCGTCGCTTCAAGCTCATTGACTCGCCAACAATGACTCTATTTAATTGTGCTGGGTGTTTCTTAGGCAACAGCAGACGTTCTTCAGACTCCAAAATGAGACTTGGGAGACAAAGATTTTCACAAAAACACAGTTCTTTATGAATCTTCTGTAGTTAAAGAAGGATGCTGGATAAAAACAAGGTTTTATTTCTTGATTTAACTATTGTCTACCCTAAAGCAAGCCAAGCTCGCTAAAAGAGAGAGCATACCAATTGCCGAAAAGGATCTTCCTAAGGGAAGATCTCTCTTTAAAATGAACAGTTGTGATGGGGCAAAGTGACAATTGACCCTGAAATCCTGCCATGAAAGTCAAACTAAAATGACTCCAAGATTAAAAACCTGCTTTTGATAGATGTTGATACCTGCTAAGCTGAAGAGAAGGTGGTCACAGGAGCAAGAGTGTTTCCTTTTAATCATCGAGCACCTCTGGGCAGCCTCCCCAGGGCACGCTCCGGGGGGATAAAGCGCTCGGTTTCTGATCAAAGAGGTTTGGAGGAAAATCCAAATCAGAGCCCTTTGAGGTTCATCTCCTGCTCATTCGTATTCGCCCCGCTCCACTCTTATCGCTGTCCTCCTTCCCTCATTGCTGAGGACAGGCGAACAAAGACACGGGGAGAGGAGATAAGTCCGGGCCGAGTGGGCAGCCAAATATCCACATTGTTCATATGCACAAAGACGCAATTCTCCAAAGGCAGGAGGAGAGAAGCAAAGGCTTTGCATGAACACCGCGCTCTCCGGTGGCTTTGGCTGCAACCACACCAGCAGGAAGGCAGCAATTGAAAAACAAATTAACCTCAAGTTTGTCAGTGTTCCGCACATGGGCCGTGTGATGCTCTCTGACCACAGCCATCCGAATCCAGCGCAGTGGTTTGTTATTGACAAGCTGGCGTGGTAACCAATATTCCTGCATGTGTGCAGGAGAACACCTGGTGCTTCTGGGCTCTGCTGGGGGCAGGGAGGGGGAAAAGGAAACATAAAATAAAATAAAAAACCATGCTTGAGCTTGAACATAATTAGAAAGGCCAGCGGAGAACTTGTTAGAAACAGCAGGAATAATGAGTATGTGGGATGGGAAGGGTAGAATCACAGAATTATAGAATCATTTCAATTGAAAAAGTCCTTCAGGATCATCGAGTCCAACCTTAACCCAACTCAAACACTACCCCAATGTCCCTAAGAACCTCATCTAAACGCCTTTTAAACCCCTCCAGGGATGGTGACTCCAGCACTGCCCTGGGTAGCCTGTTCCAATGCCCCACAGCCCTTTCCAGGAAGAACTTTGTGTTGGGGTTTTGGTTGTTAGGTGGTTTGGTTTTGTTTCTTCTCAGCATTCTTCTGGGTAAGGCAGGAAGACAGATGATGTGATATTTGTGCTGCCTCCAGCATTGCAAGCACAACCCATAGGAACGGCACAGAAAGCCAGTCCCAAGCGGTGCCCGGGCTGTCGAACCCCAGCTGGGTCACATCTCGTCCCTCTGCCCACAGCCAGCGCCCTCAGGCGAGGAAGAATTCGGCTGCTTGCTGCACAGTACCTTCAAAATGCAGATCCCAGGCCAAAATCCTTCTGAATCCAGGATTCACATCTCACTAATTATTCAAGGGGGACGCACAGGGCAGAACTGGATTCTAGCACAGCTGTGGTCCTCAGCTCAGGCCGTGGGCTGCTGTCCCAGGGGATCAGCAACTAATGAGATAAATGTGATATTCAGGAAGGTTCTCATGGGAGCTGGAGGCTCAGCAGCACAAGGAAAACAAGAAGCTCTAGGAATAAACATGTTGTGCTGAGATTTCTGCCAAGCTTTTCTAGAACTTGAATTAATACCAAAGCAAATCCATTTCTTATGTAGGCTGGAAAACCTTTGCAGCTCCTCATGTCTTCTATGAGGAGAATTTCAAGTTTTATTTCTACCGCTCAGCTCAGACCGTATCTGCTCTGTCCACAAGCAAGTCTCGGTCCGGTGAGTTGGATTTCCAAGGGAACACTGAAAACTTTTAAGTTTAAATGAAACACAATGGAGAGACCACCACAATTCATTCCTGTTGGTGATTAGTTACCCACAGGGTTAAAGACCAGAAACTCATTTTAAGAAGTTCCTCACTTTCAGTTCTCCATCATTCCCAAAGAGCCATTTCAGAAAGTTCTCCCCATCATGTACCGGGGACATGTCTGCACAGGGACCACGACAGAGCCACCAATATCTGGAAATACTTGTAGGAGAAAATAGAGGCAGAATGCAGCTGATCCCCCACAATCTGCTCTTTGCTCAACGAGAAGCACTCGACTGGTAAAAGCACAGAACGCCATTTACTTGCCACCGCCGGTAAACTCATTAGGTGCGGTTTACACAATGGCTTTTTCCCTGCTAAATCCTCCTCGCCCGGGCTGGCCCCTGCCTGCAGGATTTATGTCGAAATTTCAGGAATCAATATCAAGAAGAAACAGATCACTTACAGTTTTGCCTCTCGTTTAGACCAACAGATTATCAAAGTAACAGGCATTTTATGTCCCATTAAATCATGCTCGCCTACACCCCATTAAATCACACTTACAAAACTCTAAGTTTTGAGAGGCTGGGGCAAACATAATTGATGGTGTTGGGTTTAATTTAGGGACCTCACTGAGCTCTCATTGATAAGTTCCGCTTGCCCTTACATAGAGGAGAAAGGGGGTTGCCTCCATTCTTGATCCAAGGTTCAGATGCATCTTTTTTCACTTCAGAAACAGACCAACCGCAGCCAACAGACCCAGCACAAACCTGTGCCTGGGGTGTCCACGGACCAGGTCCTGGTGTTCTGACCACCCACCCGCAAGGGGACCGGGACACGGGTGGGTGCAGAGCCACAGCACTGCGGACGGGGACGCTGGCACCTCCCACGGTCCAACACCTTTATTCTACACGAAGCTCCAATTTGCAACCTGGAGAACGTGCACGGAAATGCACGAAAGGGACCTGGGGATCCTGGGGACAGCAGGGTGACCATGAGCCAGCACTGGGCCCTTGTGGCCAGGAAGCCAATGGGACCTGGGGTGGGTTAGAAGGGGCTGGTCAGTAGGTCAGAGAGGTTCTCCTGCCCCTCTGCTCTGCCCTGGGGAGACCACACCTGGAATCTTGTGTCCAGTTGTGGCCCCTCAGCTCCAGCAGGACAGGGAACTGCTGGAGAGAGTCCAGCGCAGCCACCAAGATGCTGCAGGGAGTGGAGCATCTCCCGTGTGAGGAAAGGCTGAGGGAGCTGGGGCTCTGGAGCTGGACAAGAGGACACTGAGGGGGGACTCATTCATAGGGATCAATATGGAAAGGGGCAGTGTCAGGAGGATGGAGCCAGGCTCTTCTGGTGACAACCAGTGACAGGACAAGGGGCAATGGGTTCAACTGGAACACAGGAGGATCCACTTAAAGATGAGAAGAAACTTGTTGGGGTGAGGATGGCAGAGCCTGGCCCAGGCTGCCCAGGGAGGTTGTGGAGTCTCCTTCTGTGCAGACATTCCAACCCGCCTGGACACCTTCCTCTGTAACCTCATCTGGGTGTTCCTGCTCCATGGGGGGATTGCACTGGATGAGCTTTCCAGGGCCCTTCCAACCCCTGACATTCTGGGATTCTATGAAATAAAATATATTTACATAGCACATTTTTCACAGTGAATTCTTTGCAGTTACGGCTTTATGTGAGAAGCCATTCAGAAACAAATGAAGGATAAGAAGGGGAGACGAGGGAAGGGGAAATATAGCTGAGTTTATGCTGAACAGCTTGTCATATATCAGGCCGCATTAATCAAGTCAGCCAATTTCAAAACAACAACAAAAAATATGAAGTTTCCCTACTAGGTAGGTTTGTCTGCTGCAGGAGTCTGCCTTTCAACCCCTCCGTCATTTGTTTTATGCTCAGCACACAGCTGTAAATCTGCTCTTCAGTGCAGCAAGTGAGATTAGGATGTTTACTGGCTGTCTGGGTAACAGAAAAGGGATATCGTATCATTTACTGCTTCATGATCCCAGGGCAGAAAAATAACCTGGAACCACAAGCTCTCCTGGAGCACAGAGGCCACAAAACGGCAAGTAACATTGCAAAACCACTTCTTTGTGCTCAGTGATTTAACATGATTCACTCTATCACTCAATTAATACGTATCGACTGTTTCCTGGAGCATGGAGCCATTTCTATAAACCATCTAGAATCAAACTGTCCGGTGTCTGACAACCGAGAGCCAAACTCAAAACACATCCCCGCCTAAAAAAACACTAATGAAAGAGACAATATTACATTATATTTTTTCAAAGCCCATAAGCACAGACAACAGGACCACTACCTCTCACTGGAAAAGCAGCTTGCTTTCCCCCCCAGATCACAAAGCAGAAATCAAACACTGCTCGTACTGAGAGATCCCGTAATCACTCATTCCAGATGCTGGATCAAAGATGACACAGATCACTGGCTCTAGGAATTATCTTCCATCTTCCATGCTAGTCCTTGCTCAAGCATGCACTCCTGACAGCACACACATCTATTCTGCACAGAACCTCCAATCTTGGAGACCATCCCTTTTTTCCTACCTTGTGCCTTTTGTATTGCTCCCTTTCTCCAATTTCAACATAAATACGCCTGCGGAAGTTTTAATTTGAGATTAAATACCATTAAGCAGAAAGTATAGCTGTCACCAGCTCCAGTGAGGAGGCAGAACTCCGTAAATTTGACAAGCCTGTTTTGGTCAGATGTGCCCTGGTTTTCAAATATGTGCAATGTTTGAAAGGTAATACTTGGATCTAGATAAAAAACCAGGCTATTTGAAAAAGATCCATCAGTTACCTGATTTTCCTATGATGTATTTGTAATAAACCATTCCAAACTCACAGCCTAGAGCCTCTTGCTGAGGGAGCAACAACATGCAGAGGTTTTGTGAGAAGATCCAGAAGGAGGAGAACTGGGAGGAGTACCAGGTGCTAGAGAGATATGGGAACAACACCACTAAGGGAAAAGCATCTGCTGCTGCAGATTCCGAACACAGACAATATTTTTAAACCACAGTTTTAAGGAATGTAGAGAAAAAGCCAACCCCACACTCCGTGCCTGGAAACACTCGGGTCAAACAGTCTCACCATCTGTCCCGAGACACATTTTTGCATTGTATGGAACCCCATGGACACAACATTTCGCCACGAGGGGCACAGTTTGGAGCACAAGCAAAGGTTCTGCTGGCGGATGTGGCCGTTCACCCTGCGCTTTGTGAATGATGCCCCAGGCTGATCTCCACCCCAGCCCCATCAGCACAAACCAAAGGTTGGTCCCAACCCCGCGCTCAACCCGACCCCTCACTGTCTGCAACGCCAACACAACAGCAAGTGAAGACAAACAGAAAGTTCAAGAAATGCCAATGAAAAACAAAAGCTGCTCATGAAAGGAAGGTCTCAAATGTGCCCTATGGCACAAGGGAAGAAGCAGAACACAGGGGTCGTGGGCAAGGCCACAGGCCTAAGCCAGAGCTTAGGAGAGGACAACCACCTTCCCCCAGGCTGCAGTTTGATTTTTAAACATGGATCTGACCCATAACCTGAAGAACAACAAAGACAGAGGGAAAACCAAAGGCAGTGCAGCTGTATCTGTGTAGGGTCTTACAATATAATAAGAGGAAAGATACGTCCCCCCCAGCCTCCTATCACTTGCCTGCCCTTGGTTTAAGGTCCTTCTCAAATAAAGTCAACAAAAAACCAGTAGGCTGCTTTTTAACAGTCATCAGAGAAATATCATTGGTCTGACTACCGGCTGGGCACAGGTAAGGGTTAGGCAGTATCACACAAGGTAATTTTTGGAAGCACACAGCACCGTGTTATCCTCTTACGCTGGGGAACACCCCGATGGCCACACATGGCAGAGGCTGTTGGAGCACAACCCTCTGCACCCGCCGCGAAGGGGCTCAGGCTGATTGATGACCAGTGTATCTATTTAATAGCTCCATCGTCATCAGCTTTGACACTACGCCATTCCTCATCTTTGCAGAAATGTCCTTTGGGGCTGTTGGAGACAATTCTCCCGTGCCACATGAAGGTGACATCCCTTCTACGTGCCCTTTAGAAAGGCCAACAGCAGGAACTGCCGTGGAGAAGGGTGAACACCCGTGGCCCACAGAGGGCCCCACATCCTCTGAGTCCACCCCTATAGCTACTAATGGGGATCCTACTAGACCCCCTCCATCTTTTTTGTGTGATCAGCCATAATAAACACTCGTGAACTGAGCAGACAGAAATAGGCATGAAAATCTGTGCCAGTTGTACAGTGGCACAAAATGGATAGTGGAAGCCAGATCCCACGTGCCAAGGGAAGAAGATGGGGTAGAAAAAGACTTGATTTTCGTGCTTCTGATTATGAAGACCACACTTGTTCATAAAAGAAGATGCTGATGATGAGTTTTCAAAGATTTCCTCCTCTCCTACACATTAGAGTGGTTACGTTTCCCATCACACACACATTTTTGAAGTCTGAGCACCCAGTAGTTCCCCAAACCAGCTCCTGAAGTATAGTTATTAATCACTGTTTTGCTGGCCATCACATAAAATAAATCCAGCTAACGTGCTTATCAGAAGCTTATCCCTTCCTGACATTTCATTCTTGTAGAAGGCTTGAGGGTTTGAATATTTAAATAGGCAAATATCCTTTTGATTAGTAGAATAAACGATTCTTGTTACTTACTGCCCTCAGAAACACTGTTAGCGTCATGAAAGTGCTCAACTGTGCTGGCACAGCTTTTACAGGATTTTGTAGAATTTCCTATAAAACGTGGCTCAGCAGCAGAGAGAGAGTTCAACTTAATAAGCTCATACATTTTTAAACGCCTTTCTTACAGTGATATATAAAACTGCACCATTAAAGCTAAGGGTGCGTAAGAGACAACTTGGTTCGAATTTCTGCACATCAAGTGGAATTCTCCCCAAAGTTACTATCACATAGATTACTGGTTCACTAAGCTCTTACAAAGTCAAACTGAAGCAAACTTCTTGCAACTAAAAGAATTATCAACACATCTCTCAGTGCCTGGGAAGCTCTGAGTTCCCAAAACTGCACTTCCAGAGATCTCCCCAAATACGATGTACCAACAATGTCATCCCATTACAGAGTAAAGGCACCAGGGCTCTTTTGGTGGAGCAAAAGGCTGCTCTCCCCTTAACTAAAGCATCAATGACTTAAGCACTACATGAAGTTGTTCAAACTTAACATAATAATTGCTCCAAATGAGGGAACGCAGAAATTAAGTGGTCAAGCCCAAGGGGACAGGAGGTCAGGAACAAAACCCGCATGTCCTGCTGCAATGGCTCTGCCAGTCTGTTATCTTTCTGTCATCCCAGGCAAAGACAGCAGAAGGGAAGAAAATTTAAGATATAATAATAAAAATAATAATATTTTAAAATATATATTAAAACAATGTAATTTTTGCCTGTTTGTTTTAAAACAGTCCCTCCAAACAGAGTGTACACTGAATAATGTCAAGGAGGAACGCTGACCCTGCTGCACCGGGGCAATCAGATCCTCACCAATTACCTGCTCGGAGATCAGAAGATGAAAGGCAGTAACGTAAAGTTGTAAATTAACAGCATATGTGTGTGTTGCTCACATAGCTGATCGTGTAGACGCACTACTAGATGTGGCTAATTAAGAGATAGCTACAACCTAAGTGAAAGATCCCATCGAGGTCACTGAATAGACACTGATGCTGCCAAAGGACAATTAATTCCACCCCGCTGTCCATAAGTATATTTCTGTCCATAAAACAGACTGATGCAGCGATTTTTCAGGCAGGTAGAAATGCCTTTTTTCTCCCTTGATCCCAGGCAGACCTACATTGAAGGTTCAGAAGGATCATCCAGTGAAGTCAGCCCATACTCCCCCATCAGAGCCCCCAGAGCGGTGGCTTCAGGGTGACAATGACACCAACCAACTCAACCAACAAGTCCACAGCTCTGCCCAGGCAGGTTGGTATAAAACCATCACTGGTGTGAGCCTTACCTGCCAAATTTCTAATGAAAACCTTGGTATATGGCCTTACCGTATGAGCGTCTTATAGAATAGATCTCATGGGAACTCCAGATTTTGACATCCCCAGCACATCCTTGGGGCAATGAATAAGAAAAGTGGCCAACACTTGTCCTGCTTGGAACATAGGGTGCAATGAAGCCTTTGGTATCAAAATGATGAACCTAAAAGGCACAACGGATTTTTAGAGATAGCTCTGCTTTTTTTATAATAACAAACCCACTCTGCTGACAGGTTTATGAACTGGGAAGATGAAGAGGTTTTTAAACCTTTTCTGTTATGTACAGAAATCACTGTGTAAGTTTATTTAACCCCTGTCAGAATTAGATCAGGCTCAGCTGAAGGGTGTTGCTCAGTCCCAGCTGGCAAAGCCCTGCACTAGTTAATGCAATTAACTCATTATAAATATTGGTGCCTCCTTAATGGTATGGGACATTTAAGCATGGAGAGTTTAATAAACCCGAGGACCTCATAGGTATTTAGTGATAGAGTTCAAATGCGATGATGTCCCACACGGTCCGTACTCCACTTTTTCATGCAACAATTGTTTTTCTGGTGCAATAAATGCAAAAGGCCAAACATTCACCTCATTATGCCAGCGGTTTCCCTTTATTCCACGGATGCAGATCCACACCACCACTGTTCTCTGGGGTTAAATTTGCTCCAATACAACTTTTGTACTGTTAACATTGTCCACCTCGGGCAAAAGAAAATGCAAGAGGCAGAACAGGGAGACAAAACGGACCAACTCAGAGCCCAAGTGTAGAGAAGAGATGTCAGCCAGCTTATCCCAGTGCAAAACCGTAACACCAGTTAGTAATACCAAGAGACAGTCAAACAAGAGCTGAATTGCTACAGGATTAAGAATAAGAAGACCAGGTCTGTGATTTTGAGTGATGAGCCGGAGATGCCCTGTGAGCTGTATCAGACCTTTTTGCTTTGCCTATTCACTGCCTCTATCTGCAGAGATCCAAATGTCAACAGACACTGCTACCCAGCACAGACCCTCCAGAAAGTCCTTTCCTATTACCTAAACCCAGAGAACATGATTTTAGGCTATAGGTTTATTTGCTACCCCACCAGAGACACTGACAGGAATATCTAAAGCCTGACATACTTGAAGTCAGCTCCTCTCTCACCCCAACACCCCCAGAGCAGACAGATATATATAGATATATATATATATAGACATATATATATATATACACATAATATTACTGCAACTTCAGGTGCATGTACTGGCTGCCTCGTTAGATGCATTTTTAGCCATTTTTAGGCAGTGGTGGCCATGACAAACTTGATCTGAGTTAGACCCAAAAAATGAGCTTTCCCAGCAAGAAAAATGATACAGAGGAAACCATGGGAGCCTTTAGTTGAAGAACCTGCTTCTGACCAGTAGAGATGGCAAACAGAATTTTCAAAAGGGTGTAACTCTTGAAAGTAAAAAAAAAAAGAAAAGATTAATTATTAACCTATTGTTGCTGAGAGTTGTCTTTAAATTAAAGATATTACTTAATAAAAACATGTTTTGTCCTAATGTCCCCTTATATTTAGCCATTGAAAGACTGCTTCCAATTTCTTGCAAAGATGGGTTTAAGAAAATTCTGTTGTCGTACAGCCTTTGGTGTATTTCCTTTCGTCATTCATTATTAACGGGTGATTTGTGCCTCACGTGTTCATTGACAGAGTCCTGAGCGGCTGGGAGCGCTGGGACTGAGAGCCCGGCCCGGGTACCCAGAGAGGTGGTGGCTGAACCATCCCTGGAGACATCCCAGGCCAGGCTGGACGGGGCTCTGAGCAACCTGAGCTGGTGAAGATGTCCCTGCTCATGGCAGGGGGGGCACTGGGGAGCTGGGAAGGGCCCTTCAACACAAACTATTCCATAATTCTGTAATTTGTATGGAAATACGTGCAGTGAGGCACGGTTACACCTTCCTAATAGGCCTACACCTGAACACCACACAGCAGGGAAGCTCAGGAGTGTTCTTCCCTCTCATTCTGACAAATACCATCCGACTTACATCCACTTCTCACAAGACCTAACACCAAATCTTCTCTCACCTGCACAGCCAAGCTTAACACATTAATATACACCCAAGATCTGGCTTTTCTTTGTTCCTGCAACCTGCAGCTGTTCACAGATCCGCTCCTGGCCCCGCACAAGCTCTGCTGCCCCAACATCCACTGAGTATTAATGCCGCTGAAAACCTGGGAGGTGAATTCTTACAGATCAATGGTGCACTGATTGGATTGAATGATTTACTCGTGATCAGGCTACAAAGCACTGTGGTTGAAATATAATGCGTTACAAATCACATTACAATCTTCTGGTGTGAACACACACAGGCAGGTCCGAGCTTGCTCAAGTTTCCTTAGTCCAGTCACACAGACTCCTTTGCAGCTCCTTCTTACATATCTGTCCTGCTTTTTGTCTTTAAATTTTAAGTAGGAAAGAATAAAACCTTGTGTATCCTTCTGAACTGGTGACAAGAAATTCCACAAGCTACAATTATTGATTTCAAACAAGCTTCCTACATGTTTCCCTCACAAACATAAAGCATCGCCAGGAAATGAATTGATCTTCATGTGGCTTTTGTAAAGATTAAGAACAAGCTTAAAAGAAAGCAAGTGTTCAGGCTGCTATTCAGATTGCCACTTCCTAATCACGCTACATTCATCAATTGCTTATTTTAGTTTGTATTTTGCTGATTCAGTCGCACGTGTCGTCTTGCAAAAGGGATTATCAATATTAAATCAATTGTGTTTATGAAGCAAATGGAAAACCGAACCATTTTCTATTACCCAAGCGTCTTAAAAGACCTAATGCTCTCTCAGTGTTTACAGATTCACCCCACTAGATTCTCATAAACTCTTTCTGATCATTAAAGCTCTACAACTCTCCACATTTCTCCATAAAATTTGTTTGTTAAAGCACCTGCCTTATTTCCATTAAGTGTTTTTCAGAAACGTTATGCTATTTCAGAAGTAGGGTGTCAAAAATATGTATTACAATTAAAATATTGAGGGATGTACAGGCACTTCTCAATGCACGTTATTTACTCAGCAAGTTCTAACAAGAAATGATCTACTAAGTTGTAAAAACAGAAGGGGTAGAACAGGATTTATTTTTGCGAGGGGCTCTTGTAATAAAGTTATTGGGTTCAGACAGCTCCATGGGACATAAAAGCCAGAGCAATTCCGAGTGTCACATCCACTTACCCATTTCTCCCCACGCACGGGAGCTATTTCACACATATGGTGTGCAAGAGTCATTAGGAGACCCTCGGTCTGGGATTTACTGAACAGCCACAATTTAGGAAGAGAAGGGAGAGAAAAAGAGAGAGAAAAAGAGAGAGAAAAAGAGAGAGAAAAAGGGGGAAGGGGAGGAAAGAGGGGAAGTGGGGGAAAGGGAGGAAAAGGGGGTGGAAGAGGGGGAAAGGGGGTGAAGCAAAGAGAGAAGAAGAGAGAAGAAGAGAGAAGAAGAGAGAAGAAGAGAGAAGAAGAAGAGAGAAGAGAGAAGAAGAGAGAAGAGAGAAGAAGAGAGAAGAAGAGAGAAGAAGAGAGAAGAGAGAAGAAGAGAGAAGAGAGAAGAGAGAAGAAGAGAGAAGAAGAGAGAAGAGAGAAGAGAGAAGAGAGAAGAGAGAAGAGAGAAGAGAGAAGAGAGAAGAAGAGAGAAGAAGAGAGAAGAAGAGAGAAGAAGAGAGAAGAAGAGAGAAGAGAGAAGAAGAGAGAAGAAGAGAGAAGAAAGGAGAGAAGAAAGAAGAGAGAAGAAAGAAGAGCGAAGAGCGAAGAAAGAAGAGCGAAGAAGAGAGGAGAAGAGAGGAGAAGAGAGGAGAAGAGAGGAGAAGAGAGGAGAGAGGGGAGGGGGAGAGGAGAAAAAAGAGAAAAGGAAAATTCAATAGCGAACTCTTGAAATATTTCAAAGGGTTGGCGCTCTGTGTTTGCCCGTCCCGTCCTTTGGCAGCAGCGGGGTCGGCAGCACTCGCTCCCGCCCGGGTCATCGTCCCCCCGCACACAGTCAGAGCGACAGCCGGGGGCAACAACACTGCCCAGAGCCCCGGGCGCTGGAAAACTCCATCAATGACCTCAGCCCCAATGCTGTCATGTTTGATCCTGAATATCCAGCCTGTTGAGAAGCTCCCGCCACAACCAAGAGCTCCCTGCAATACACAAAGGCAGATTGGGAGCACAAACACAGCAGCTTTGATTTCTCTGGATGCCAATTTAAAAGCAGCGTATCCAAAGCTTAATTTGGTTCGTTTATTTTCAGATGTATAGTTTAGTCAGATGTATTTATGGTAACGCAGGTATTTTTCATCACCGGAGTTCAGGAGAGCACAAAAGCAAGTTGTTGAATTATACTAATTCTCTGTCAACATGTGCATTTAATACTTACATTTACATCAGTAAATGTTTTATAGCTCACTTCACAGATGTAAGTCCTCCCTAAAGCATCATGTTCCAAACTTCCAAGAACAGGGGATAATTTTGTAGTCAGGAAGGGGAAATTGACAATTAGTGGAATGTATTGCATAAAAAAAAATTGGGTACAATTAATATAAATCCATGGCCACACCATTTCAAAATTACACCACGCAGAATAACGACAGTAAGAAGACGCTCTCACTAAACACACTCTAGAGCTACTTTCCCAAAAGCGCTTTCTCACCACTGATTTTGAAGAAGATATTGCGACTTCTAAGCACTGAAACCTTCTGACGCTCTTCTGACTTCAGACAGAGCACACGCAGATGTCAAAACATACACCAAACCCCTTTAATTCAAAATTAAAGAACAATAAAGCTGTCCTGTGTCCATAGCGCAGTCCAGAGCTTAAATAAAAAATAAAACCCTAAAGCTTTTCAGTTCTCGGGTGATTTTTCATAGTGCACGAGGTGCATCAAGACAATTAAATTAAACAGTATTCCCTGAAAATCAATCAAACAGTTTCAGAACAAATATGGGGCCTTGGTACTTATTTTTAAAATGTTCTTTAAGCTCCAATGATTGTTTGCTGCTCCCCTTATCTACAGTCATGCTGAATAAAGCTATAGCTAAATGGAAAGTTAAATGTATTCACGAGGTGTTAATGTCTACATCTTATTATTTGCAGTCTCAGAGAAAGCAAAAGTAACTACAAATAGCGCTATGCCAGACACTGGTTTCCTGACCAACAACGTTGCTTCAGCGTGCAATGAACTGGATCATTCTAAAGTGGTCACTGCTGTTGATGATGAGGCTTTGTATTTGAATATGGCACGGCTTTTGGTCCCTGTGGAAAGAAGTTTGAATGTTAAATATTTTCTGAGACTTTGGAGTTACTGTTGCTCTTCCCATTTCTTTAGGTCAACATATAGTTCATGGCAATACTGTACAAGTCTAAAATCTCTTTACAGGAAGCAGTCTGGGGTGCAATGAGTAACATGGCCCAAGGCAGCGTGGGACCTTGTGTACTATGGGCCACAGCTGCAGGCAGAAAAAATCCACAAATACCTGTGTTTAGAGACCTTATTTGCTCAGTTTTCAAGCAAAAGAATTACTGGCAGTCCAATAACAATGTCTCCATACACACATATTGGTACACACTGAGGAATAAAGATCGATACCGGTGTTTATTCAATAGAACGCCGGGTTGTATTAGTATTGGAAGAACAAGGTGGCAATAACGCAGCTTCTTCCTCTCGTGCGAATCATCTGAAAAGTCCCCCCGCGCTGCAGGGGCATCCCCAAGGAGGCGGGTGCTGCCTTTGGGGATGCCAGAGAAAGAAAAACTGAATTGTTTCAGATGTGAAGGTGGGTTTGCAAGTGTCTTCCTACCCCTGTGATCTCCAGAGCAGATAGGGAACACATCCAGGACAACTTCATGCCTTCCCCTTGTGAGGAACATTTAAGGAAGAACTGTTGTTTTTACATCACTGAGGACCTGGCGCCCGACCCCAGCAGGGGGGAAGGACCGAGAGACATCAGACTATGAATCCTTAATGTAACACACAGTCTCTTCCCAGATCATATACTGACACCTGTATTGATAAGTTAATTTAGGGGGAAGTGCAGCCAAAGTACCAAGAATCCACATCCTAAACAGACTGATAAGGGGAAGGGTATTGCTGCGTCGGGTGGTCTGTAAACCCTGCAGTACCAACCAGTGGGGAACAGGGGAGGGAAATTGCGGTCGGGATTTTGGGGAGATATAAACAGGGGCTTTTTGCCCTATTATGCGTGCCTGCCTTTAGGGAGAACACTGGCTCTTGCAAAATCTGTATTAAAATATGCTTTGCTGAGAGATCCTGCCTGGGCCTATTATATTTGCAAAAGAATTGTTTCCTACACCCTGGAGAGCATCAGGACCGCATGCAGGCTGGCAGAATAAAAAAGCCACATAGGGACAGGACAGACTGGGCAGGATGGGACATACGGACAGAAAATACCCAGCAATCTGTCTCTGAGCTGCCAAACGGATCCACTTTTGGTGAGCCCTGTTCTAAGACACGTTTCCTTCACGCCAGAGCTTTGGCACTGATACTCGCTGCTTCATTTCTCTGCTTGATCTCCCAGAAGATTTTCAGGTGGCATCTTTCCAAGTATTGGAAAAATATTACTTGTCCGTTTTTTATGCCTGAAGCCATAAAAAAAAAAAGGGCAAGAGTGTTTTTCACGCAACACTGGAGCAGATCACAACCAGCAAGTAGGAGAGAAGATATACAACTAGTCCTGACTTTTTCCTAGAGATGAAAGTGTCTTTTAATACATTCCCACATACTATTCAAAGAGAATTTCACATCTGAAACACTGTCATTTTTTCTTTCCTTTCTCACACTGTCTTGATTCCTTGTTAGTTCTTCCTTCAGTTATTTGATGGAGAAAAATCACTACATCCCGTCTCTCTTTTCCTCTGCCTTGTTTGTATGTGGGACTGCTAAAATAAAACAAAAGCCTCTTTGCAAAAGGTAAAATCACATCTTGTGCATGCGAGAGAGAAAGAGCTCTTCTGACCTCCTTTGCTCGCAATAAACAGCAATGACTGCAAATAAACAGTCAGGAAACTCTATTTCCCAGCAAATAGCACCGGTATAACTCAAGTAGTTTGTTTTTGTCATCTCAAGCGCTGTCCTTCTGCTTGGACTCATTTCACCCCAGGGCAGGATGTGACTGAGTAACTGGCAGAATATCACAAATATGAGACTCCAGAACGTGCCAGCTCCTAAAAATTTAAGGAAACCACCAATAAAGAGCTTTCTCACCTGCCGCAATAATATATGTAGATCTTGGCCATGTCTACCAAAGAGAACATTCTCATTTGGGCATGGCGATAGGCAAAAAAAACCATTTTGCTTCAAGCAAAGCTTGAAGGAGGTTGTGTGTCTTCTACTTTGGGGAAGAAATGAGCCACAAGACAAATGTGATTGCAGATATATGAAGCACCATACAGGGCAGTCCATGCCCAAGTCACAATATGGGCTGAGAAATCATCTCATTTCATTATCTTGGTACAAGAGAAAACTGAGACAAAGCCACCCGCAAAACCAGGTGGTTTTGGTTATTTCCGTAGTGGAAGAGATTGGCTCTTCTGCACAAGAAATGAATATGATAGGACATGAAGCCTCCAGAGTTTCCTGAGCCCCATCAGAGCAAAGCACAGGGCACAGTTGAGGTTCATGGCTCAGAACTTTGTCACAGTCTTGGAGTCCCCAAGGAAGCCCCTGAGAGCAGATCCAGCACAGGACCAGGACGTCTCGGGGCCAGCACGAGATAGAAATCAATCAAGAATGGATTTAGGTCTTCCAAGTTAAGTTGTCAAAGAACAACCCAAAGTATTCTCTAAAACCCTCTGTCTTTTCCACTGTATCACAGAGTTTTAGCTGATCTCTGGTATTAAACCAGCTAAAGCCAGATGGTGCTAAAAAGCCCAACTGCTCCCAGGCTCCCAAGGAAGGCGGCTACAGAAATAAACGGGTGATTCAGTCACTTGAGACGCTCGAGTGTAATGAGTCTGACTCAACCCCCAAACACACCACTGGGAAACATTAAAATCAAGTCAGTGATAGGCGGCTGTTTAATCCTTAGCGATGGTTTGCAGGGGATGGTACCCAGGACACTGATCCAGCTACCAAATCCAAACCTATTACCAGGTGCACGCTGCTAAAATCCAAAAGCAGATTGAGCTCACCCTACACAACACCAACGATTTCCCGAGCTTTGCCCGACCCACACGCAGGAGGAAAGGGTCAGGTCTCCCTGCTAAAAAACCCTCAAAACCTACAAAAACCAACCTGTGGAAGCTGCGTATCACTTACACCATCGCTCCTCTTGGCTTTAATACCTTGAAGCTTTCCTGCACGAGAACAGCTGCCGAGAGATCTGCAGCAGCAGGAATGTGTCATCTTCACCCAGTGATCCAATAGTCCTAACAATCGCGGGTATTATTTTTCTTAAATCTACTCCTTAATCCCATAATGCCATAAAATACCACTGAATCAGAGCTTAGCAGGATTCCAGAAAGGAACTGACTTTTAAAGAGATAATGAGAACTCCACATTTATATAAGATAGGATTGAAAAGGGAGAATAGGGAAGACAAGGTACCAGATGGGCAGATTATTTCATCGTTTGCCTTAATATGATTTATACAACCTGAAGCATCTGGTAATTCCACTATTGGAGATGAGATACTGGATAAGATGGACAGGCAGGCTGATCTAACACAGCAATTTTTATTTTCCTGCTACAGGTAGGAGGGGTTCCCATTAAATCACACATCACAGAACAAGACAGAGGTGAATAAAATCTAGTGTCAAAGCAGGGAATGCTAGCAGCCCCTAGGATCCCATGTAAATACGCTTCACTATTAATCAAGAAAACAACACGTCATCTTAAACCGCCCCCATCCTTCATCAGCGAGCAGAAAATGCTGTGAATTGATCAGCAACAAAATTCAGAGATCAGCCTCGTCCTTCACAGTTTTTGCAGAAAATTGAAGAAAAGCAATCTCTGCGGCTCATTTTTTGAGGCCGGTGCGGCCGTCCCGCAGTCCGCCAGCAGCACCCCGGCTACTTCCAATCTAGAAGCAGTAATTGTTTTCCAGAACACACAGGAATCTCATCTTAAAGTCCCAAAACCTACTCAAGCAAGATACAAGTGTGTTGCCTACGTGTATCTTATTACACACTTTCCTGTAGCGTGACTTGAAATAGAGTCCCTTGCACCAAAATAGTAGTGCGACCTTATTCTTGCCAAAGGAGTAGCTTTCTCGGCCATCCAAAATGTTCTCTGATTCACTCTAAAAACGCAATGCACACCCAACACAACCTTTCTTACTGAGCAGAAGGCCAGGGTGAGAAAAATCAGTAGCAATAAGCTCAAGACTAAGGTCTGACGGGCACAGCTCTGTATGGTATCAGTACCACACGCATATTTCATGTATTTGCATGATCAGTAGCACTTTTTCAGGAATCGCTCTTGTGTAAAGCCCGATACTGTTTAAGTGGTGAACAGCAGCACTGATTTTCTACCTTCCCGCCACATGAGCAGCCTCAGGTTTGGAAAAAAAAGAAAAATCCATTAAACTGCATTTTACAAGCAAAATGATGAACGAAACTATCACGAAGAAACACCACAACCCCTTAAATGAAAGGCTGAGGGAGCTGGGGCTCTGAGGCTGGACAAGAGGACACTGAGGGGGGACTCATTCATGGGGATCAAGATGGAAAGGGGGAGTGTCAGGAGGATGGAGCCAGGCTCTTCTGGTGACAACCAGTGACAGGACAAGGGGCAATGGGTGCAAAATGGAACACAGGAGGTTCCACTTAAATTTGAGAAGAAACTTGTTGGGGGTGAGGGTGTCAGAGCCTGGCCCAGGCTGCTCAGGGGGGTTGTGGAGTCTCCTTCTCTGCAGACATTCCAACCCGCCTGGACACCTTCCTGTGTAACCTCATCTGGGTGTTCCTGCTCCATGGGGGGATTGCACTGGATGAGCTTTCCAGGTCCCTTCAACCCCTGACACTCTGGGATTCTGTGAAATCAAAATAAGTGAGGTGCGCTGCCCCAGGAAAGCCCTCACCTTCCACCTGCATCCAAACGCCCCCAGGACTCTCTGCAGACACACTCGGCTCTGTCCCGGACTCAGGATGCTCCTCACTGCCCACACCTGCCTGCAAATCCCTCTGAGCAGCGACACCCAAACCTCTGAACCCTCAGTGATGCCGAACACGAAGTGCAGGGAGTCAAAATACAGCAAGGTGACAAATATGCCCAATGTCCCCTAAGCTCCCCTTCACTTCAGCCACAGTCACAAAACAGGGGCAGGAAAAGAACTAAGAGATGAGATCCAGCACAGCTCAGTGTCCAGGAGAGCGACGCTTGACCACATTAATCTTTTTCTTTCAAAAAAGAGAAAATGAAAAGGAAAGAACACACGGCAGCCGCTACCAGAAACAGTCCATGGGCACTCCAGCTTTTAGCTGAACCAAACACATTCCACTATTACAGTTAAAACTGATACATGCTTTGTAATGCTTATCAGCTGGAGGGTTTTCAACAGGTTTTCCCCACTAATGCCGCAATTTCAAAGCCATTTAGGCTAATTTCCTTTGACTTGAATTTATTTTAATCAGAGACCAGGACACTTGACTTAAATGGTTTGTATTAAACCCTTCATAAAATCAGCCATAAAACTGCACGCACAAAATAGCGAATGGATCTTGAAGTCGGGAGTAGAAAAAGCTCGAACTTTTCAAATCCTCCAGCAAACTCGAGCCTATTTCATCACCTATGAACCTATATTAGAATAACAAGCCAACTGATCCTGAAAAAAGCAAGCAATAACCAAAGCACACTCCTGAACTTATTAGATAAAAACCACTAAGTTATGCGGCTGCAGTCAGCACCCACAAATTCTCTCCGAATTATTAGCCCAGCTCCAAAATGATGCATATTTCAATAAATTGCTCTGTCTGCTCTGTCCTCTCCGCCACCCTCCAATGAAATGACGGATAGTGGCACCGACGAGGAACACAATGCAAACCTAAAAATGTCAGAATTAATCCTTTTCTTCCCCCCAAGATCTCAAATTAATTCTCCCAAAGTAACGCTGGCTCTGCTAGAAGTCAGAGTTCTGGATGAGAAATGAAAATAAGAAGCTCAGGTAACTGCGAGAGAAGGTCTCACTCGGAGGATTTGTCATTGTAGCAGGATTTGCATATCAGACAGCCAAAGGTGCCATTTGTACCTGCGATTCGTTTTGTCCAGATGAACCGTAACAGCGGAACTGAAAGCTGGGCCTCCATTCCTTTGAAAACTCATCCAAATATTTCTGTTGTCAGTGGTTGACAGCTTTGGAAACTCTGAGTGGCTGCTTGAAATTCATGCGGCATGCGGAGAAGTGAAGGAACAAAAGCTCTCCCTGCTCTCCTATCCTTAACAATTTGCCAGGACGCTGGAGACATGGAGCTGCATCCCCTTGCTGCATGATTTCAATGGTTTGCAGATGCCAAGCAATGGCTTTGTCACTGTCCTAATGACACAAGGATCTGTCAGAATCTAAATCTCTCAGTTCATTTTCTTTTTTATCAGGGATTTCACTCCAGACCTGGACAAAACGACACTTTGCTATTTTGAGGAACGCTCTGCTAGCCCCATCTCTCATAAAGATAAACCTACAGCACAGAATCACACAGAATCACAGTGTGTCAGGGATTGGAAGGGATCTGGAAAGCTCATCCAGTGCAATCCCCCCATGGAGCAGGAACACCCAGATGAGGTTACACAGGAAGGTGTCCAGGCGGGTTGGAATGTCTGCACAGAAGGAGACTCCACAACCCCCCTGGGCAGCCTGGGCCAGGCTCTGACACCCTCACCCCCAACAAGTTTCTTCTCAAATTTAAGTGGAACCTTTTGTGTTCCAGTTTGAACCCATTGCCCCTTGTCCTGTCACTGGTTGTCACCAGAAGAGCCTGGCTCCATCCTCCTGACACTCCTCCTTTCCATACTGATCCCCATGAATGAGTCCCCCCTCAGTGTCCTCTTGTCCAGCTCCAGAGCCCCAGCTCCCTCAGCCTTTCCTCACACGGGAGATGCTCCACTCCCTTCAGCATCTTGGTGGCTGCGCTGGACTCTCTCCAGCAGTTCCCTGTCCTGCTGGAACTGAGGGGCCACAGCTGGACACAAGATTCCAGGTGTGGTCTCCCCAGGGCAGAGCAGAGGGGCAGGAGAACCTCTCTGACCTACTGACCACATCTCACACTCTTAACAAAATTATTTGGCATCTCATTTAAAGTATTTTCTGTGGTGCTCAGCAGGTAAACACCATCATCTTAAAAGGTCATTCTGGAAAAATATTGCTACGAGATCCACTGGGCTCCCTTCAAAAGTGATGCGCAGGGGTGTCACTGCTCAGGAGCTCTTACTCTGATATTTTAAGCCTTTTCTCATGTCTTCAGTGGCAAAGGGTTAATGTGCTTTTTCTCCCTTGTCTGGGCTGCCTAAAGATGGACGGGAGGTGCCCGAGCAGTCACAGGACGAGGATGGTGCTGGGGGAGCTGACGGGGAGGAGCAGGGGACAGTCTTTGCTCACGTTTCCAGGGTAATAAACCTCAAAGGCCAGTGAATGGCCCTTTGCTGACAAAAGCAGATGTGAGCTTCTGATTGCGGAGGTATCACCCAAAATAACATACTGCCTTAGGAGATCAAAAGAGAGAGAGGGAAGAGTGGGGAGAAATCCACTTTTTCCCCCAATAAATCATCTTTATGAACTGCCTCAGTTCCAGTCACACTACATCAGTTGTTCATCACACAACACGGCCCTGTAAAGGATTAAGGAGGGAAGAGTGAACAGTATCACACAAGAACATGAAAGCAACCACCACTCCTGCTCGCGGATGATACTGATACATGCGCACTCCTTCCCGGAGCAATTGGTACTTACTTTGTTGGGCGATAATCTGGGATGGAACGATCCAGGGAAATTTTCTCACTGAGGTAGGAGTTGTAGCCGTATTTCTCATGGGGTCCCTTTGCTTTCTCCTCCTCCTCAGGGGACAGGGTGGCGGGAAGGCCACCTTTACCGCGGCCACCATAGCCCTCAATGAGACCCAGCGACTTGGACAGACCTCGAGAGAAAAGAAAAACACTGTTAAAACTCCTCACTGTTATTTCCAGGCTATCAAAGAAACGAAAACAACCTAAAAATCCAGGGGTTTATGGTTTGGTTTCCTGAAAACATTTCAAATTCTAGTTCTTTGGCCCAGCACTGCAACGAAAATGACTCGAGCTTTGAAATTCTTCACGGCTCAGCACGCTGTTCCACATCGCGCTGCCACCAGCATCCAGCCGATAACCCGGCCCAGGGATCCGTGCACTTATTTAGTTGTTAGGAAGGTTATTTAGGCCTCCCTCCCACTCTCAGAGAGGTAATTACATATAAGGTTAGACATCCCCAGGAGAAGGATAGGTTGAACACAGAATAAGAATAAAATAGGGTTGGTTAACTGCCAGCTGACTGAATTTTTGCTCAGTATGAGCAGCGAACAGCATACAAATGGTATGGATTTAAAAACAATTTCCCCTCAAAGCTTTCTTATCTTTTCAAGTATAGCATTCCCAGACCTTTATCAAGCGGAATTATTTATTTATATCTGCATAGCTGAAGGAAACAGGCAAAGTTCAAAACGAGCTGCATGAAAACAGCTCTAGCAACGGTTTGGCGGTGGCTGTGGGAAGCTGAGAGCCTGCTCACGGTGTCATTTATTGCACAGGACACCTGGAATTTTAATAGTTTTCATTAGCAGAGACTCATGCTCTTTGTCAGAAACACACACAAAAAAAGGAAGATTTTATTTGGTTTTTTAAAGACATATATTCCCCTTTGTTTTAGTGGCAGAGTCCTGATTCCCAGTGAGACCAGACTGTTGTCACCACTGACTCTTTTGAAGGGACATTAACCTCGAGGTCCGGCTCTCAAACCCACCATGGATTTCCATTGCCCTGGACAAAACACCATCCCCATCTACAAGACACTAGATTTAAACAGTTTTTTCCTCAAAAAGTAGTCACGTGAAGCAGTAAGAAAATCACCTATGATTGTAAATCACAGTTTGAAGCCCTCCAGTAGAAATTATTGTTATTATTATTCCCTCTGACCAGGCTTCCCTGCTCAGGAGCTCCTGAGAGATGACGGATCCCTCTGACTGCGCTGGGCCTGATTAGATTTTATCTGAGGACAATAATAACAAATCAACGGCGAGGAGCAGCTCCCCGTGACGTGACGATGGATGAGAAATCCAAGCTGCCGTTTTCCATCTCGAGGCTCAGCCAGAGGAGTGAGTCAAGAGAGCTGGGAAAGGTGAAACATTCTGCCCCACCGATCACTGGTGATCTTCATAACCCAAAGGGCCAGAGGGACAAGGTGCAGCTTATGAAGAGAACAGATACCAGTTTCATTTCACACCCACATTCCAATAGAATTAAAATGATATTTAACAAAATAGGTCGAGAGAGGTTCTCCTGCCCCTCTACTCTGGCTGCACAAAGAAGTGAACATTTCTATGAGCTTGAGATGCCTTTTCTATAACTTCAGCAATTCTCCTCAGGCCATGCAGTCCCTGGAACCCATGGAAAGCTCCTTCTGGGCAGGGAGCTCCGGGCTTTAACCCACGTTTGGGTCCGCAGGGACACTCAGACACTTTCCAAGCCTAAGTGAGGGCTCACCTGATCTCGGAATCGCCTTTTCCAGTCCCTGCTCAGGCCACCGTCACTGCAGTGGGACCCTGGCCCATGTGGAGCACAGCACTACAGGCAACAGGTTTCTGGAGGTGCCATGTGAACCTTCTTTCACTTTGTGTTGGCCTGTGTGGAAATACTATTTGGGCCTCAAAGGACATATAAACCTCTCATATCGTGTCCAAACAGCGTAACGCTGCAAATGAATGACTAAGTGGCTCTGGTGACGCAGGAGCAGAAAGGGGACAGCATCTCTGCAGCCCATTATTCCCACCCACACCCACCCAGAGCTGGTTTCCAGCCCAACCTTCTGCTGTGGCTTCTTGCTTGCAGCATATTCACTCTTTGAAAACCTCCAGCCCTTTGCCAATCCTACTTGAAATCGGTGCAGAAGGGCCAGAAGTTACACGCAAGGACACAACGAGCAAGAAAAAGCAAGAACATGATCCCATCAGCTTATTTCCTTGATGAACTGGGCTAAAACGAGTCAAAACCGTTCCCGTGTCACAGCCCAAAACCTTTCTCATTGCAAGCAGGCACCAAAGCACTAGTGCTGAGCTGCTGCCAAAAAAGTCTCTCCTGATGCCTGGTCCAGCCTATCTACAGAGATAAACAGCACTTATTCCCCACAGAAAAGCTTGATCTTTGGAGAGAATTCACTCCTCAGTGAATTTTGCTGCTCATGAGATGGTAACAGGCCCCATCGCGATGAGATGTTCAGCGTCGATCAGAGCTCGGAACAGCTCTGAGCTCCACTCATCCTTAAGCCACGTTCACCCAACAAGTACCTTAGAAATGAAAAGAGGATTTTTCTTTTCCAGAATCTCCCACAGCATCTGAACTTTGGGACAAAAGGAGCGTATTGCTCTTATATTGCAGGAATAGGAGGGGAAAAAAGACACCACTTAAATCCGCTATGATCTGAGCCGTTCCTGCTGAAACGGCCAGACACGGGATCCCCTGGGGCAGGCAAGGAGTTGTTTTTCCTCGAGGTGATATAAAAATTTAATCTCTACAGCAAAATTATTCCTAGACTGAGTACGGTTATAGCAAACATATTATTCTCCCCTTAAACCAGCAGTATATTTCATAAGGAGACAGGAGGTTTTTTAGGATAGAGAAAACCGTTGGTAAAATAACAATATAACGTGATAACCAGCCTTGGGTTATACAGCACCCAGCAGCCGTGTTGGAAAAGCATTTTGCTACATGTCAGCCCAGATGAACGTGAACATTAACCCTGCTGATCCAAACCTCAGCCCAGGAACCTCCTTTCATTAAAAAGAGGAAAAAATACCAGAAAGGCATTTTGGAGAAACACGGGTCCTGAGCCTTAACACTGGGGGAGAGAAGAGGAGGAAATAATATTGCAAAGATTTCTGTAAAAGCTAAACTTTTTAGTTGTGTCTTTATTTGTCTATGTCATCCTGCTGCTCCACTTACAGAGTATGTATAGCTCAGATTGAAAGACATTCTCCTGTAAGAAAAACACAAAGCTCTCCTTCTCCAGAAGAAATAATTCCAGTATAAGTTGGGGAAGGACCTGTTGGAGAGCAGTGTAGGGGAAAGGGACCTGGGGGTCCTGGGGACAGCAGGGTGGCCATGAGCCAGCACTGGGCCCTTGTGGCCAGGAAGCCAATGGGACCTGGGGTGGGTTAGAAGGGGGTGGTCAGTGGGTCAGAGAGGTTCTCCTGCCCCTCTGCTCTGCCCTGGGGAGACCACACCTGGAATCTTGTGTCCAGTTGTGGCCCCTCAGTTCCAGCAGGACAGGGAACTGCTGGAGAGAGTCCAGCGCAGCCACCAAGATGCTGGAGGGAGTGGAGCATCTCCCGTGTGAGGAAAGGCTGAGGGAGCTGGGGCTCTGGAGCTGGACAAGAGGACACTGAGGGGGGACTCATTCATGGGGATCAATATGGAAAGGAGGAGTGTCAGGAGGATGGAGCCAGGCTCTTCTGGTGACAACCAGTGACAGGACAAGGGGCAATGGGTTCAAACTGGAACACAGGAGGTTCCACTTAAATATGAGAAGAAACTTGTTCCTGGTGAGGGTGTCAGAGCCTGGCCCAGGCTGCCCAGGGGGCTTGTGGAGTCTCCTTCTCTGCAGACATTCCAACCCGCCTGGACACCTTCCTGTGTAACCTCATCTGGGTGTTCCTGCTCCATGGGGGGATTGCACTGGATGAGCTTTCCAGGTCCCTCCAACCCCTGACACTCTGGGATTCTGTGAAATAAATAATACTGAGGCAATAGCGAAAAACAAGGGAAGCATAAAGAGAAAATTAAAGTAGATGTTTTTGAAAAGTACAGCTCTTATTAAGCAAAGCACCACCCAAATACCTCATGTTTCTGGCCTCGCTTCAGCCCAAGATTTGAAGCCAACAAGAAAATTCTGACTCAGGGAAAAAAGCAAAACCAATGGGGTAAATGGCCCTACTCGTGCCACGTGTTACTCTGCGGATATCGGCTCTGCATGACCTCTCAGTGAGGACGGAGAACAGAGAAGCTTTTAGGGCTATTTTATGAGAAACTAGAATAGATATCAAAGGGCAAAATGTCGTATGTAATGCCAGAAATTATGGAAAACTGCTGAAGTTTTTAGTGTTGTCCTGCTGATTGCTGCAAATACAGACTATTAGCGGGAGGACTCATTAACGATAAGGGTAATTACCAGACTAACAGACACCAATTTTCCTTTGCAGCTTCGATGGAACCTGAGACCTGGGATTCTCTGTTTTCTCCCTGCAGCAGTTTTTACACTATTTTTACCAAGTTTTCTATTTATTAGACTAAATAATGCAAATCCCACTGACTGTAACTAGAGCATATTTTATCTGTAATCCAACATACCCCATCTCTAAAAAAGCTCCTGTGTACGTAAAATTATTTGAATAACTCTCACTAAAATTAATTTGTTCAACAGACCACTAAGTTTTCACTTAAATAACTGCGACAGGTGGGTGTGCAAGAATCGTGCACATTTTCCCACAGTCCAGGACCAAAATAGGCTGCCCAGGATGGGCACAGTTCCTCATTATTAAAGATATTTAAAGATAGATTAGAGGAACATCTGCATCTAGAATGATTTAAGCCAAGCTGCACTTACATCGTCATGGGAACGGCCAGAGAACATCAAGATTTCTTCCTGCTTTGTACTGGATGGAAAGGATGGGAGAAAACAGCCAAACCACATAGAGTTTGAAGTCTCGTTTGAAATGTTTTAACATTTACACACGTATATATATATATACATATGCATATTCAGAATTGAAGTTTTCTTATCTATATGGAAATGGAAACACAGAGAAATTACCTTCAGAGCCAGAGGGAGGATCAGCGCCCCTCGCAAGGAGAACACAGTCACCAGGAGAATTTCAAAGCCTCTCTCACCCTATTCAGGCCATTATGCTACCAAGTTCTGGTTCCAGATGATAATTTCCTGATCAAGATTCACCTCAGGCAGAAAATAACAGAAATCCTTCAACTGGCTGAGGCGGTTTAGTTCACAGCAGTGATTTAGTTGATTCTAAAAGCTGGGACTAGTAGAAGAGCTTAGACATAGATCAACACTCCCTGCAAGTCTGAAGATATTAGCGTCTACCATTCTGCTTCACATTTTCAAAATAACTTGTTGAAAAAAAGGCAGGACTTGGCAACAGGACTGGATTAGAGTCAGAAATCCCTCCGCCAGGAAAAGCTCTTTGCAGCTCAGCAGGGAGAACAGACGATGCTTCAATGGGAGACTTATGCACGGGTATCTTGTTCAGATAGAGAAGACAAGACCCAAGGTGATCTGTATCCCAGGGAATACCCCGGACACGCGTGAAGCATTCCTGACAATTTAATTGCAGCGATGCTCTTCCCAAGCGTGCACTGACAGACCCACCGCAGGAGATGTCCTGCTGCTGGAGCTCCCCGTTTAAACAAGAAGCTCAAACCAAGAGCTTAATCACCAACAGTTGCTAAAGATTTGTCTCAAAATGAGCAATTACAGCCTGCTGTCCTTTGCATGGTCCATGGTTTCGAATGGATTTGGCTTCCCTGTGCTCTCCCCACCTTCCCCTCATGCCTCATGGTATTTGCACCCCAGAGCATCCCTGTATCATGGTGGGAAAAGGGGCTCCTGCAACTGCTACGCCGTCCATAGCTCTTTCTGGGATGAAATACGCTGTAATAAGCTGCATCATTACATCAGCAGGCGAGAGATACCTGCATTGTAAGAAAGGATATGTATTTGCAGGCCAGGCGTTGATGTATCTGAGGCGGCTGCCAAGGAATGGAGCGACACACGCAGCACCCGCAGCCCCAGATAACACACTGGGGTCCGCCAGAGGGGATGGATGAAGCGTATTTGAAGGAAAGGTAAAGAAAAGAACATGGTGTAGCAATCTCACTTGCACATTATGACGCAAATAGAAACTTATATCTCTGACTAACATACAGGACCATCAGATTCTGGAAATATCTGTGTTATTTACTGGAGAGAAAGAGAGAAAAAGGCCAAAAGTAGTAAATCACAACGTGTAACAAAAAGGAAAAGCAGGGTCAAAACCATCACTGAGATCATTCAGCAAGACAGCTGACTCCAGGCACACTGCATCTGCGTTCAAAATGCTCAGGAACTCCAGAGAGCTCGCTTTATTAAGCCCTGCCTAAGGCCTGCTGTCAAGAAGTCAGTCTTACTGGGATATAGGCACAACCACTGCCGCAACACACAGCAACGTGTTTCCATAAAGCGTTTGGAACAGTCTAACGCAATCTCCTCACTGTTACTTTAAATTTGCATAAACCATCCCAAAGAACCATCATGCCCAGGTGGCAATAAGAAAACTCTGAGAGAGCAGAGAGGAAGATCTATAGAGGAGCACCCAACATGACCAGCTATTAACACAAGTAATGAGACCTAATTAGAGAGAGAGGAGACACCCAGCACAGCACCGTGGGACGTGCAGCTTGACTCACAGGCAGTACAATCAGATTTGTAGGGATTAAACCACCTTCCTGGTAAGATGCTCCAGCATCAGCAATCTGGGTTCCATTTATCTCAAAGGCAACTTCTCTCCGCCGTTGATCACTCAAGTGGCTGCAGACAAAATGCTCTGCAGGCTTTTCATAGAATCACAGAATCATTTTGGTTGGAAAAGACCTTCAAGATCATCAAGTCCAACCATAACCCACTCCCGGCACTGCCCCATGTCCTGAGAACCTCATGTCCGTCTGTCCAACCCTCCAGGGATGGTGACTCCAGCACTGCCCTGGGCAGCCTGTTCCAATGCCCCACAGCCCTTTGGGGAAGAAATTGTTCCCCACATCCAACCTCAACCTCACCTGGTGCAACTTGAGGCCATTTCCTCTCCTCCCTCAGGCTTGTTTTGCCTTTTTCCCCCTTTAAGCCCAGCCTAGTGCCACAGAGCAGGGCTGGCTGCTCCACTGCCAGCCAGGAATCCGGGTTCCAGGACAAGAGGGGGACTCAACACACAACTGCTCTGTGAGAGGTGAATGTTCCATACAGAAGCGATATTTTGCAGCTTCTCTTTGCATTGGCAGCAGCGAGGTTAAAGAGCAACACTAAAAGCTTTGTCCAGCAATACATCTGCTATGAGTTCACATACAGCCATCTAAAAACTGATGGAGTGTCATAAGAAGAGTCTGTATTAGTAGCCTACAAGGCAATATAACATGAACCATGGCAGGACTTCACATTAAAAACCTGATACTGTTCCAGTAACTTCCAAGATCAATTTAGGGTGTGTCACCGTTTAGAAGAAAGACCAGGTCCCCGGTCTGTGCACCTAATGGTGTATTGATCGAGCACACACCTGAATGCTGGCTCTGCCCTCCCTGGGCTTTGCTGAAGCACACAAGCTATTCCCACACAGAGCCCATGGGAGAACTCGGGACACGAGAGCCTGGATGCGAAAGGCCAAGGGCAAAAGCAATCTTGCATATTTATGCTTGCCAACCATAAGCCCGTTTGGGTGATGAATTCGGCAACTGTCTGCAGGTTCGTTTTTAGACGGTAAATTGCAATTTAAGCAAGTACAACCTTTCTTGCTTTCCTATTTGAAGACGGCAGGAGCGGCACAGATGGAAGGGCAGCCCAGAGAACATGGAGATGCCCCATCGCTGGTTCCAGGTGTTCCAAGAGTTCCAGGTCAGGCTGGACGGGGCTTTGAGCAAACACTGGAACTAAATGATCTTTAAAGGTCCCTCCCAACCCAACTCGTTCCACATTCTGTGATTCTGCACTGAGGTCTCCCCATTTATTTTTAGATGCAACCCAAGCACCAGAAAGCACAAAGGAAAATGAGGCTACGTTGTAACTCATTGTAACATCTTCAGTAGTACAGGCAGATTAAGAACTTCCCAAACTCCTCTGTCCCCAGCAGCAAAACATCCCCCTGCTCATTTGTGCTGCTGCAGTGATTTGTGGGGCCATTCTGCAAACTGTTCATCCCCGGGCAGTCGTTCCAACCATGGTCAGAAACACCCTGTCAGATGAGCCTTTTGTTTCATTCCGCACAGCTGCTTTTAAAGTCCAGCATTAAATTTAACTTCTTCGGGTGATGCAGTCCATTCCCATCTCCATCACAAGCCCTTTGCACCAAGGCAGAGCTGCCGCTGGGCACAGCACAGGGTACTGAGCTGCAGTGAAAGCTCAGGACCACACAGCCTAAGGTGGAGATACAAGAATTGCTTCAATTCATGTTGCCCCCCGTGAAACCGTGACTAGAGTTACACCTGCAGTGGGACGGGAGACCCCAGGAAACAGAGAAGAGCCACAGGAACTACTATGGAAACAGCAACAGAACCCAAAAAACCACAAGCCAATGTTTTTAAAACCCCAAAGGTTAAAAAGAATATTTTGCATTTCTGTTTTCACAAGGAATCTGTTATTTCCAGATCGTGTTTCTATAACAAGCTGTTAGTGTTTGTGGTTTCTCTTAATGCATGTTCTTGTTTCCCTTTTTGTAATATATTTCCTGCCTCTATAGATTATCATGCTGGAAAGGGCGGGGGGAAAGTTGCCATTTGGTAGGAAAGGAAATGAAGAAACATCAGAGTTTAGCACAGACATCATAAACACAACGCTGGCTACTCCATTTGGGGATTTTTGCTTATGTGATCGGTTACACGTTCAGCTCGTAAACTGCATCATCCCCGCAGAGCCCGGGGAGCAGGGAACGGGAAAGGGCAGAAACTGGAGCTGGTCACCAACCCGTGCACGAGGTCAGGCCAGAAAACCTCCCAAAGGCTGGTGAGGCCAACCGAGGAGCTCCCTCCTCCTTCCCCACTTCCCACTCCTGAACACCCGGGAAATGGTATTTTTAACTTGGCCCCAAGCAGAACACCACAGCATGGAGACAACGTGCCAAAGAGCTGGCAATCTGCGGACAACAAAAGGGATGTGGGACCATACCCTGAGAAATAACTGCTCCTCAGCATGCTTCAAGTTTCCCTACAGGGGCCCTTTTACCACATTATCGCTCCCCAGGCCACCCCTAAATCTGCTCATTAAGCTTTTCTTTACAGACCAACATATCAGAGAAGGGAGGACATTGCCCACAACGGCCTTTCCCAAGCGAACATCTTGAAGCCAACGAGTTATTATGATGTCAACACAGCTGCAGAAAGAGAAACTCAGAATTAAAATGTGCATCTTCAGCAAGTGTATACATGCTTCCTCCTGCTAATTGCATTTACCGAGCTGTGAACTTACTACTTACTTTTTAAGGTCAAGAAAGTCTATTTTACAGGGTTTTGCTTGGTGCATTTAATGTGTTCTGTAACACTTGTTCTGGCTGTGCTCAGACGCTGTTCTCGCTCAGCCACTGAGCCAATGTGTTGTTGGTTTTCTGGTGTGCGTTCGGTGCTCTCAGACATACAGGACACCCCAGAGAGCACTTGTGCTCTTCAAATTTCTTCCCATCTGTTTGTGCTTTGCAAATAGTTCATAGGGGTGATGCACCATGACTTGCAACATCTAAGGACGGAAATAAAGGCACTAATTTGCTCAGCAGAGAGAAATATTCTCCACTGCAATGCCTTTATTCTTGTACACATCTGCATTCTCCAAAACCACCCACTATTAACAGACCCAAGGTGTTTTATGTAATATATGTATGATTGTAATGAATACTGAGCACAACCTCTAAGATAAAAACCTGGAATTGCTCTAATATCTCTTAGTCTTTATATGGTGAAGCTTTGTTTAAGTTCAAGTAGTTTGCTACCAAACCCAAGTTCACTGAACTCTGTGAAACTATTCAAGCGTTTAATTAAAGCATCAGCTTAAATGCTTTACCAGACAGGGGTCCCAGGGAAGGAGAACCGGAGCTTGCTCTCTACCGTCAACACAGATCTATGAATGGTTACGCTTTATGGCATCGGGAACAATTCCTAAGAGGCCGCAGATGTGTGACTATTTAAGTTTGTGTTTCTGTAGAGAACTTCTGATGACAGGCACTAAGTGCTTTAAAAACACAATTAATGCTCAGAGCACTCCTGGGAGGGAGCTCAACGTATGACTCAGATTCCAAGCTACCTGAAGTAGGACTGTCCTTGTTCTCTTCAGAAAACACTTGGTACAACAGGGTCTCAGTCCCACTGTGTGTGCACTCCAAGAGAACACAAGAGCAAACACGCCTCACTTCTCTTCTAGATGGTTGAACACAGAAAATGATTTTTCCAAGGTGACTTAGCCAGAAAAGATCAGTGTTTACAGACAGAAAATGGGAATCTCTAGAAATTAAAGAGCTTCCTGCCCCCAGAACAACTGCCACAGCAGGGGGGTTTCCTCCAGAGGCCCCTCCTGGTGACCAGCACCAAATGACGGTGACATCCGAGCAGCCGGACCGTGCCCACCTCACTCGGGGCTCCAGCCCCTGGGCTGCACGGCTGGTTCCAAAGACCAGACCAACCCAGTGCCTCAGCCTCAACCACTACAAAGTGTGACTTTCTGCAAAAGTGGAGTGTTTGTTGTGTTTTTTTGAGAGCAATGCATTCAAGTAAAATGATGACAAGCGCCCCCGGAGGTGGAGCAAGCAAAGAGGTGTGTGGTGTGTCCATGCACTGGCCTCCGTGACCCTCCTGCCCCACCGCACAGGTCCCACGCAGCCGCAGGACATGCCCAGTGATGCCAGCACAGTGCACGGCGGCCACTTTGCTTTCTGGTCCCCAGAGGTGTCACAAAATGAGGCCTTTGCCGAAGCTCCTCTCCAGGAACACCTGTCCCGCGTTTGCCACGCGGCGCCGTGACTCCCCATGCAGACACAATTCTCTTCTCTGTTTTCTCTCCCAGCCCTTCAGCGCACACACTTTCTTCTCTCTATCCACCCTGCCTTCGCCTCCTGTCCGTCCCCACTGCTCAAGGCAGTTTCCCTTTACACTGCAGCCCTTGAACGCTTCAGCCCTTGCCGCACCAACCACGTCCTGCCCCATGACTATACACGCTACGCCGAGTGCCAGCCGATCCTGCCCTGCAGGAGCCAAGATCAGAGACTCCCATCCAGACTCTTATGAAGATAAATTAATTCTTAGAATCACAAAACCATAGAATAGTTTTGGTTAGAACAGACCCTCAAGATCACTGAGTCCAACCATAACTGTGCTATGTCCCTGAGAACCTCATGTCCGTCTGTCCAGCCCTCCAGGGATGGTGACTCCAGCACTGCCCTGGGCAGCCTGTTCCAATGCCCCACAGCCCTTTGGGGAAGAAATTGTTCCTAACATCCAACAATTCACCTCAACAAACTGTGCTGAGTAAGCCTGTAGTTCCCCAGCACACAGGAAGGGACTGATCTTTTTGTGTCAGTACTCATTTAATTTAAATGCCTTGTCATTGATTGTTCTAGACATGCAGGGAGAAAGACAAGTTGTTAAGCCTATATTTTATTTAATCTCAAAATTCATCATCTTAAGCAATTTGGGAAGCATCTTGCGACCACTCAAACAGCGTGTTGTATTTTCCTCTCACTCTTCCACCTATCTGGGGAGAAATGCAACTATGACCCACCCAGCAAAGCCTGCTCGCTTCACCCTGAAACAAATTAGAGGACTTAAGGGGGGGGGAAAAAAGGTGGTTGTGTGATACCCAGGGCCACCAACCTCACTTAGCAGCTCCTTGCCTTTCCAGGGTAGGTTTAGCAGGGAATCAAATTCCCAGTGGAAAATGCAGCTGCAGTGGCCATGGAGCTGCCAGATCCCTTCACTGCTCAAGCAGGTCCTGGAGACGCTGTGGAAAAGATGCCCTGAAAAGACGCCCGTTCTCACAAAAGGAGGATCATTTATTTTCCCTCCCCTTTCTCCAATACATCCTTCCACGATCTGCTGCTTTTTTGCTTCCTGCTTGCCACGACAAAGCCTCCCACACACCCGGAGTTTGCATTCTCCTCGGGGACGTTATTTATTTCTGACCAAAACACAGCTCCTGCTTCAGATGTGGGTCAAGAGAAAAAACAAAAGCATTCCATTTATTTCTCCATGTTTACTTATTAAGGATACGCCACATCTCAACAACACCTGAGAGTAACTTGGATCTACAATTCAAAGAGAATAAGAAATGCTGAGCAGGAAGTGAGGAGAGGCAGGGAGAGAAGTGAGCCCACCCAGCTAACCTTTTGGGCTTCAATTTTGAGTTTCCAGTACACATTCTCAAAGCGGAACGTGGAAATATTTTAAGCACTTGCTCTTCAGTGCTGCTTTTCCAGAGTCAAGTTTTCCAGCACACCAGAAGCTCTCAGCTCTGCCTCCCCTTGGTCGCTGCTGTGATAAACTGCACTCATGGCCAAGTGGTTTTCCAGACCAGCCCCATATCCCTCACAAACCCCACCCTGTGCACCCCCAGCCCCTTTTCCTCCATGTCCATACCACGACCCACTGGGCATCTCACCCCTACATGTGTTCAAGGACCTCAGGAACATTTTCCAGTCACAGCAACACACTCAAGCACCTTCTTTCTATCAGAAAAGGTGTTGATTGCTAATGAAGTATCTAATAGCAGAGAGCATTTCCTCAAAACTGATCCATCCCACTTGAATCTGCCATGAGTTTATGAGCAGACAACCCTGGGTACTAAAACCCTTTCATTCTACCTAACTATGCTATGCATAATGTCAGGCTGCTCTGGATTTATTCCTCTGGATATGCTCTTACCATCAGAAATCCAGACTCCAAACTACCAAGTTAAACACACTCAGAGGCCAGTGCTGAAATAATTTGGAGTTTAACGTCATAACTCTGCAAGAGATTTCCGCGGGGAAACGCAAAAAGGACCATGAACCTGTGGCAGTGTCGGCACTTGTTGTGATCCGCGTGAACCTGAAAGCAAGTCATTCACACAGAATCACAGACTGGAATGGAAGGGCCCTGGAAAGCTCATCCAGTGCAATCCCCCCATGGAGCAGGAACACCCAGATGAGGTTACACAGGAAGGTGTCCAGGCGGGTTGGAATGTCTGCAGAGAAGGAGACTCCACAACCCCCCTGGGCAGCCTGGGCCAGGCTCTGACACCCTCATCAGGAACAAGTTGCTTCTCATATTTAAATGGAACCTCCTGTGTTCCAGTTTGTACCCATTACCCCTTGTCCTATCACTGGTTGTCACCAGCAGAGCCTGGCTCCATCCTCCTGACACTCCCCCTTTCCATATTGATCCCCAGCAATGAGTCCCCCCTCAGTGTCCTCTTGTCCAGCTCCAGAGCCCCAGCTCCCTCAGCCTTTCCTCACACGGGAGATGCTCCACTCCCTGCAGCATCTTGGTGGCTGCGCTGGACTCTCTGCAGCAGTTCCCTGTCCTGCTGGAACTGAGGGGCCACAACTGGACACAAGATTCCAGGTGTGGTCTCCCCAGGGCAGAGCAGAGGGGCAGGAGAACCTCTCTGACCTACTGACCACCCCCTTCTAACCCACCCCAGGTCCCATTGGCTTCCTGGCCACAGGGGCCCAGTGCTGGCTCATGGTCACCCTGCTGTCCCCAGGACCCCCAGGTCCCTTTCCCCTACACTGCTCTCCAACAGGTCCTTCCCCAACTTATACTCGATTAATTTGCACAACTAAAAGTAAATTATATGCCTCACAAAACAAAGCCATGATCCCTGGCTGGAAGAACACTCTGCTTGCAACCTGAAGGCGCTACAATATTGGCAATTACTCCCCACACCTCCTTCTGCAGATTAAAACAAGGATCTGAATTACTGAACCGCAGTTGCTAATGGCTTCGGAGCAGTCTGACTTCACGGGAGTCCTTCACCTTATTTCAAGAAGCCTTAAGAAAGATTCTTTTTTATCTCAAACTGACCAATCTGCTGAGGGTCACTTCACTTCGAGCTGAATACTTACTGAGCCTTATTTCAGACACAGGAAAAGTTTTCTCTGTGACACATCACCTCCATTACCTACTTGTCCCTCTCACCAAACCTAATTTTGGTCCCAGGCAGATAACAGCAGTCTGAAACAGTTTTTTCCTATGTGCACGCAGGTGTTTAATGATCTGTGCTGGGTGGGGAGGGAAGGGGGAAATAAGACACAGATAAACACAGTACAAAAATAATAAATATATCCTGTGTTGCTCAAGATTTCAGCTCCAAACTGGGTATAGTTATGGGGCTGGGAAGAAGTGTCCTGGTTTTGTTAAAAAACAAGTTTCTCTTTTAGTGAATTTGCCTGTCAGCTAAAGCTTCATATGAGCTGCATTTTCCTGGAGAACCAGATACATGTTTTGGTGAACATAGCAATGGAATGTGAAGTTATTGATAAGCATGGATGGACATCTGGTGAGAGGGGTGACAAGAAACAGGTGGCCAAGAAACTGACCAACTGTGTACAACATTCCATTCACGTGAATACTTCATATAAAAGTGGGAGATCATGAGGATCTCGTCCCTTTTTTCCCTTTTGCTTATGGCCGACATTAGGAGAGGACCTTGCTAGTCATCCCTGTGAACTGAGGCCAGTGACAGACTGAATCCAGCTCCGGTTGGCTTCAGAGTCCAGTCCAGGACTTTGGGTGCCGGCTCTGCAGTTGCTGAGACTTTCAAGATTGGTTCTGTATATTTTGTGTTATTTTCTCTAATCTTATGAGTAGCATAAGTAAAACATTTTTAATGTTTCCAACTCTCTTCTCTCTGTCCTTCTTTCCCTCCCGATCGCCTGTGCTGAGTGGAAGAGGGGAGAGGGAGGGGCAAAAGGGGGAAGGGGGGGAGAGGAGGTGAACAATACATCTGCCAGGGTTTTATTGTCACCCTGCAATCTAAACCCTGGACAGAAAGGCGTATGTAGCTTGAGCTACTAGCAAATAACTTGCTAAAAAAAAAAATTCCTTTTTAAAAGGTCAGATTCCTGAGAGGATACATTTAGAAGGACAGTATCAAGTTGTTTAGACCAAATAATTTGTCATACTTTCAATACACGCGCTCTTGTAAGAAATGTGGTGTTCATTTCAACTAGACCAGCCTCAAAAAATCAATCGTTCCCAGACGGAGTCTTGTGAAAGAGAGAAACGGCACATGTGCTCCACACCCCCCAAAATAACCCTCAAAACAACCCTCACTCTCCTGCCAGAAAACACATCGGACTCCCAGCAAGTCCAATGAGGAACCAGCGGGCGCTGGTCAGAACCAGCCCGGAGGGTATTTGAGTAAACAAGGGCAAAATTCAGATTGTTGGCTACGCCGCGATGTCCCAGAACAGCTGCTCATGTGCTCTCATGTTACTGAGCGCAGAGATAAAAACCTCAGGGTAAGAGTATCTGACAGAAAAAAAGGACAATATATGTTTACTAATTTTTCAAGAGGTCTCAGGGCAAATTGTCCCATTTTTGCCGAGATTAATTAGAGCAATTAGTTAAGTCATTAACTGTAAGCTATGTGAAGCAGTGTGTCATTTTATTATTTGTAGCCAGCCTAACTCAATGAGACCCTGATCCATGACTGGGTGTTCTAAACACTGCCTAGGCACAAATACCTAATGATAAAAACAATAAATGCGATTTATTTAAGGTGACCGCAAGACTCCAGGAAAATGATGTTAATCAGCACAACTTTATCACCTTTGGGACACAGCCAGCGCTGGACCGAGGGCTCTGGGTAACCACAAACTACGCTGCACTCGAGACGGGGATGGGGTTCTTGTATTGGTTTGACTTCAGGGACCAAGCAGAACTCTACCCAATCTGCTTTTATCTTTTGAAATGTCAAAACTCCCACCTCCAGCCAACACATTTTTAAACACTTACCTGTGTTTTATGAAATGAACATCCCTCCCTTCCCCAGGCTGGAGAGAAGAGCTGCATCTCACTCTGCAGAGAAAATCCATCTGTCGACTACGACCAGGCTACACACGTAGGAGGGGAGGAAAGGCAAGTGCACCACGAACTACCAGCAGGAAACTTTTATCAGCATCTGAGGAGCAACATGTACCTGTTTCTTGGTATCGCTGTCAGAGAAGCTCATGGAGCCTCCTACTGTAAACTGACTGGACTTTGTGTTTGTAATAACAATTTTATCATATTTTTCAACCTTAATGTCCATCAAACCCAGTATTTCTAAGCATCACCTGCCTCTTATCTTACAAGGAGATCCTGCCTGCGCAGGAACGTCTGTCTGCAGAGAAACAAGAGAAATGCTTTCCATATGAACTCTGAAATAAATACAGGGTAATGGCAGACCGCATGCCTAATTCCCCATATGTTACATGCCTGTAGAAAGTAACTTGCTCATTATGGTTAAAAAACGAAACAACCAACAAAAAACCCCAGTTGTGCATATTTCTGGCATTCATTAAAACTGCCTTTGTGAATTCTGCATTAGTCGACGTGTTAGTCAAATGAAATAATAAACAGCTGCAAGTCATTAGACACACACAAGGTTTAATCCTATAATATCCCAGATTTAGTAATCAGGTACTAAGCTCCATTTCCTGCTATTAGTAACAGAAGAAATTCTGACATTCTGGTAAAATTTTTCAGGTAATCCCAATTAACAGCCAGGAAAACGTCAGTAACTCTTCTTCTCAGGTTTGATCCCCTGCTCAGACTAATGTAGTCACTGCTCCCCTGTCTAAAATAAGCACTTTGTGTTTTCATTCACATGATTCACTATTATGTTAAGTTTAAACAAAATCCATATGTTGGCATCAGCTACCACATACCTCATGGCCCGAAGTACCGACAACAGCTCCATAAAGCTAATTTTACCCTCCTTCCAGCGCAGAATTTTTTCAAGCAATCTGCTTCACAAAGCCACCCTGAGGGAACAACGCGGGGCTGCAATATCCTATCGACAAAGAAGAAAGGGAAATAAATCCCTAATGACACTGCGCCCACATTGAGGTAGAAAATCCGTTATTTGAGTGCAGGCAGCTGAGCTGGTATCAGGTTCCTGGAAGAGCCCAAAGCTCTTTAGCAATCACAGAGGATCAGGACCACAGATTAAAACTCTCTCCAGGTTCAATCCGCAGCAACAGCATCACACAGACCCCAGTGCTGGCAGCTCCAGGGCCTCTGGCACCACAGGCTCCCCTCTCCATATTCCCCAACTGGGCAATAACTGCGCTGAGTCCTCCTGAGCTGATAAACCACGACATCCGCTCACCAAACCACTGATATAAGGAGAAAAGGAAAGAACAGCAGCAGGACAGTCAATGGAGACAGATGAGTTTGGATTAGCACACGGCCATTGAACTGCAGCGTTACTAATGCATCCAAGTGGGCTGAGAAGGAAGACGCTCTGATCACCCCGGCTTCCCATAGAATCATAAACGTCCTGAGCTGGAAGGAACCACCAAGGATCACAGAGTCCAACTCCTGTCCCTGCACAGGACACCCCACAGGTCACCCCGTGTGTCCGAGGACGTTGTCCAGTCTCTTCTTGAACACTGTCGGGTTGGGGCCGTGACACCTCCCTGGGGAGCCTGTTCAGTGTCCAGCACCTCTGGGTGAAGAACCTTTTCCCCATGTCCCACTGACCCTCCCTGGCACATCTGCTGCCGTTCCCTGGGCTCTGTCACTGTCACAGAGCAGAGCTCACCCTGCCCCTCCTGCTCCTGCTGAGGAACCTGCAGCCCATGAGCTCTGCCCTCAGGCTGCTCTGCTCCAGCTGAGCAAACCCAGGGACTGCAGCCGCTGCTCATTCGGCTTCCCCTCCAAACCTTCACCAGCTTCGCAGCCTCCTCTGGACACTCTGCAGTAGCTTAATATCTTTTTAATCTTTTCATCAGGGTGCCCAGAGCTCAGGAACAAACCCCTCTGAATGCCACCCAGCAGCCGGGGCTCCTCAGGTTCCATTTAACCTCCCAGAGAGCTGAGCAGCCTAAGTCTTGCACCATAGTGATTTTAGGTCACTTTTAATCCCCAGTTCTTCGAGCTAAACGTAGAGCTAGGATCTCCCCCAGCACCACCAACAAGGTGAGAGGCAAGTAATCAATGTCCCTTTTCTAGCTATTCCTGCACATTGTATTATGGCTACAGAAATACAGGAGCTGGTTTAATCACTTTCAGATCAGAGACTCACTAAGCCTGCTTATGCCTAAAAAATAGTCCATATATATAACTAAAGACAGTCCAGAGCAAGTCTGGAGACTTTCAGCCTCAAAAGGCAAAGCTTTCAGACACTGTGAACGTTTGAGCGCAGCCACTCGTGGAACAGTCGGGTTGTCCAAGTGCTGCCGCTCACCAGCATGTTGGGCCAGCAGATCAGTGAAACAGATCCCCAACTTGTTCCCATCTAACACAACAGCAATCCCACCCCAAAAAGTCAAACCTAAGATATGCATTTTCAGTTCCCTAACCACGGGGGAAAAAGCACTTACAGGAAAACTTAGAGAAACATGAAATTCTCAGAGGTAACACTCAAGTTGAAGGCAGCGAGATAGCGGAATGAGCACCAGAGATACAAAAGACAAGTGGAAGAATCATAGACTCGTGCATCCTTCTGTGCATCTGACTTGGGCTTGGCTATGAAATATTCTCAAGTGTTAAGAAACTGCAAAACAAAAGATGTTTATTTAATCTTGAGGTGGCAACTGTCGAGCTGCGGGAGCAGCAACACGGCTGCTCTGTAACACCAGACTGGCGACAGAGCGGAGAAACGACAGCGCTGGGACGCTGGCATGTGGTCCATGACAAATAATGAGAGTAATTAAAGGCAGGCAAAGGCAAGAATCGTCCTATTAATTCCTCTTTGCATTTAACTTTGCATTATGCTGGCAAAGGAGCAGGCAAGCAGCAGAGCCCATGCTCAACAGCCAGGCTGGGGCTGAGCAGAGCTCTCCAAGCAGGGCCAACATGCGCCTTCCAGAGCTCACTGGTGGTTTTCCTGTTTCTATGTTGTGTCAATATATTTATTTGCAGAGCTCTTCATGCTTTTGAGGCACAAACACTTCCAAAATTCCAATGTGAGTATCAAAACAGAAGTAATGGCAAAGGAAGCACAGCTTTTACACTAAATTACAAATAACCAAACAGAATCTGAATTAAAATAAGCAATTCCATAGGTTGAATTTTCCCCCGGAAAAACTGCTATTTTTCTAATATATCAATACTTCTGTGCACCCATCCAGTTGGTGGAATGCTAGCACAAATACTAAATAAAATACCAATAATATCAGAGTACTGCCTTTCAAAGGCAGCAAGACGTGATTGAGATAAGAAAGGTGACGAACGCACCGAGATTAAAGAAAAAGCCCTTTGGGAGCGGGCAGGCATGTTTGCTGGCGTGGATCCGAGCAGCGTTACTCCATCCCCGCTTATCTCCCGTGTCATCACCCCATCACGGCTGAAGCACATCACAACCTGTTACGCAGCACGAGCCGCACGTTTCCAACCCAGCGTACACGAGCAAATGTGTCATCTTGGGAGCCCTTCACTCATTTCCACCCAGCATGTGTGGGAGCGCAACGCTCGCACGTGCCACAGCAAACACAGTGGCCCATGACCTCGAAGCAACAGATTTTCCTTCCCAGTGATGCAGCACAGATGTGTTTGTTCCCTTGAATGGAGCGCACTGCAAACGGCAAAAAGCCTGGCTGCACTGAGTCACGCTGCATGGAAAATACATATATAGGACCAGCAGAATCCCTAATATCTCTCCTCTTACTATTTCTTTTACAGATTGGATGTTTCCAGCTGTAACATATAAAGATATACATTTTTTTTCCCATCCTCTGGCCAAATGAGAGCTCTATTTTAGGCATCTGACACACAGATTGCATACTCTGCGAGATTTTCCAGACAAGCACCCACAGCCAGGTTTTTAAGGGTATTTAGACAACAATTTCCACCCATTCCATTACATGTTAAATCATATTTGGAAATAGACCCACATAAATCATTTATGAGCCAAATGACTTGCCTGAGGTCATCTGGAAAGAGGCACCACCTCAATGCATCCAGTAGCTAACTTACCTACTGATAATCCTTCCTCCCACCACATCAGGGAACTTGAGGGCCCCAAAGGTGATACCTGGGCCACCACCTGTGTCCGTAAGTCCCAGAGGGGTCCTGGCTGCTCCTGTAGCTCCTGACCCTTGTGGCTGTGGCTGCATTTACCACCTTAGCAATGAATAAAAGCATGGGTCTCCTCCCAGCACTGCATCTTCCTCACCAAGGTGCAAACTCCCAATTTTCTTGCAATGGCACAGCCACAGCACCAGTGCTATTTGCTCACTCCAGTGCAGTGTGACCACGCACCAGTAACGCATCCCAGGCTCCAGTGCTGCAGGGACCTCACGGCAGATCTCACAGATCAAGGTCTGGGGTGCCAAGTGCAAGTACAAACCCTCCATAACCCACATGACCCTACAACCCCAACAGCACGTCTGTAAAACACCATCGATTGATAAAAACCAGACAATGGAATATTGTGTCCAGTTGTGGCCCCTCAGTTCCAGCAGGACAGGGAACTGCTGGAGAGAGTCCAGTGCAGCCACCAAGATGCTGAAGGGAGTGGAGCATCTCCCGTGTGAGGAAAGGCTGAGGGAGCTGGGGCTCTGGAGCTGGACAAGAGGGACACTGAGGGGGGACTCATTGCTGGGGATCAATATGGAAAGGGGCAGTGTCAGGAGGATGGAGCCAGGCTCTGCTGGTGACAACCAATGGTAGGACAAGGGGCAATGGGTGCAAACTGGAACACAGGAGGTTCCACTTAAATATAAGAAGAAACTTGTTCCCGGTGAGGGTGGCAGAGCCTGGCCCAGGCTGCCCAGGGGGGTTGTGGAGTCTCCTTCTCTGCAGACATTCCAACCCGCCTGGACACCTTCCTGTGTAACCTCATCTGGGTGTTCCTGCTCCATGGGGGAATTGCACTGGATGAGCTTTCCAGGGCCCTTGCAACCCCTGACATCCTGTGAAGTCTGATGCACAAAGCCCATCACACCCTGCACTGGGGAGAAAGTTAATGCTGCTGGCAACATGTGCCGAACGCAGAGCTGAACTCGTAATAAAGCTTCGTGACACACCCTTGGTTTTCTACAAAACATTTGGGTTTGGGAGAACAACTGCAAATACTCTGAGCCTGGCTAAGCAGAGGTGCAGGGCAGGCAGTGCTTTGGCAGTTTAATGTGGTTTTCCCTACGTGTGAACAGTCCCATTAACTCGCGGCTATTAACAAACTTAACACTAAAGATGTGCTTAAGTGGATCTGGGTCTTAAAACGCTTATATAGGCCAATGAAACAAATAAAGAGTGTGGCAGATTTGTACAGGCAAGAAAGGAAGCCTGATGTCTGGCTAAAAGACAGTGCTGTGGCATTGGTACCTGGAAAAGGTATAAACTCCTTTCGGTAAGGACTGCAGGTTTTTCAGGGAGAACACAATCCATCCCAGCTTTGCTTAACACTCATCCCAAATTTACCCAGACCCATGACAGTGTCTGGCATTGAAGGAAACTACCTCTCCTTGCAAAGCAAGCCAAGTATCTGACTGCTGGCACGGAAATACCTGCAGCTTTGTGATATATGGTGTCATAGCATCTCCTAGTCTAGAAATAGATCATCCACTTAATGCATGTACCAAAGAGATGAATGCTAGAGGAGTTTAATAACACCCTTGATAATAGGGCCTGTAATAGATTTTAAAAGTGAATTTAAGTCTGAGGGAAAGATGCTGCACTGACGCTCCTGGAAACCTAAATCCTGGTGAGCCCTGTCCCAGAGCTGTTCTGGGCGAGGAAGCGAGAACTTGGAAAGAGAGAGCTCTGTGAGTCACCAACGGGGAGCAAAGCAAAGGCACCCATGGGCTGGTCCACTCTTAGTCCCAATTCACACACGAAGTGCTGACTTGTGTGGAAGTGCTTCCTGGCATCTGCGCTGTTTGCTGCTCCAAGGGAAAAGGAAGAGAAAACACAGGAGCATGAGGTCTCCGAGGCATTGGTAAACCCTCTATGGTTTGCAGGCTCGTGTGGGCTAAAGGAGACCCTTGAAGGGTCCTTCGTGACCCAAGCTGCCACCCTTGATCCTCTCTCCCTGCTCTTCCTCTCTAACTTCACCAAAACCACCTTTCCCCATAGCCTGAGCTCGTCCTGTCAGTCCTAATGGATCCCACATGTCCAGCCTTCCATGGGGACACAGGAGTCACCACACAGAGATCCCCTGCACGACCAGAGCCAGACGCACTGCTCCAGCGACTCCTTATGGCTACTATTTATGCTTAATTTTAAAAGCATGAATATTCCCCCCATTCCACGCAACACGGCATCTTTCCCCAGACTCCAGTGTTCAATGCAATGCAGATGCCTTGTTGTACAAAAGCCATTATAACCTCAAGCACATATAATATTTAATAGCCAGGATTAACACCAAACAAGCAAGCAAAAGCCTCAAATTATAACAGGGCAAAAGAGAGAACGAATAATATTTTAACAGGAAGGAGAGCACGTGGTCTTTAAAAAGATATCATGAGTAAGACGGAAAAGGTGGACAAAATAAAGGTTGCGCTCCGGTGACTGCTGCTCGGAAATTGCTTTAGTGTTCTGTATAAAACACGGCATCTCTGTCACACGGGTGCAGATGCAATATGGTTCAAAAGCAGATGTGAATATGCTTAAATAATCCAGCGTGAAAGTCTGAAGAAGGCGGCTGCCTTGGGTACCTCCTGACATTCATCTCCAAGAGGCAGAAGAGCCCTAACGACTCCTGACTGGTGGAGTTGGCCTTATCAAATCTCTTTCTTCTCTCACACAGATTAATGTCACACAAGATCCAGAGCATCGTGCGTTATCCCCTCGCTCTTGCGGCACCGATATCGTTAGAAGACTGTCAGGATCTCCGTTACAATCTATATCTTCAAGTTGAAAATATGAATTTGCTCCGGGGTGAAACTTGACATACAAGCTTGTGCCTCAGAGCAACTGTTTTAGAAAATGTATTAAGATCTTTCCATGGTAGAAAAGAGCAACAGAAAAACAATTACCTGAGACTATTATTATTATTAATTATAATGACTATAAACTTTGGTCTTGGTGCAGTAGAACGACTTTCTTTCTGGGGGAAAAAATTATGCCTCAGGCACAGAGGCCAAAATGTTTTAATACTGGATACCTAAAGCTAGGCTCTTCAAGCTACGGCTTGAGATTAAAGATTTTCGAAGGCATATATAAAAGTTAAATGCTTTGATTTTGCAGATCTGCAGAAACTTCTGCATCTTTTTATCTTAACAAACTACTGAGCAGCTCTGCTGATTAACTTCATTTAGGCATATGCATCTAAGTCTAACTTCTGTAGAAGCCTAAGTCTCACTGATTTCTGATAAAAGGCCTTCGGTTCACATACATTCTTTTGAAAACGTCGCCTTTGATTCCTCTTGACATCATCTATTGCCATGACCTTGAAAATCTCCTCCTTACACAGAAAACAGGATCCAGGAGCGTTTGCTTTGGAAAGTGTATCTGAAAGTCTGACACTGTTCTTGCTCCAGCGTCAGTTACCTTACACCGGATCAGCTGCACTTTCAACATCTTTAGGGTTTTTTAATAGCAATATCAGTAAAGATTAAAAGGTACATTACAAAAAAAGACTGGCCAACAAGGACAAGAGGTGATGGTTTAAACTAAAGGAGGGAGATTCAGGCCAGACACGAGGAAGGAATTGTTGCCCTGAGGGTGGTGAGAGCCTGGCCCAGGTTGGCCAGAGAGGTGGTGGCTGAACCATCCCTGGAGACATCCCAGGCCAGGCTGGACGGGGCTCTGAGCAACCTGAGCTGGTGCAGATGTCCCTGCTCATGGCAGGGGGGGCACTGGGGAGCTGGGAAGACCCTTCAACACAAACCATTCTGTGATTCAGCGATTCTAAGGATGTGCGAGACAGAATACAGAGGTGAAAGTGATTTTTCTCTTGCAATGACTTTAATATAAATATTTTGTTTATGTTAATGTAATTATGGAAATGTAAACAGTGCAACATTAGCGTTAACAACAACACAACAAATCAGGAGGTGTGACGTGCCAGGCACCCCGACACGGCTCATCCGCTGCTGCTGGGGGCTGCAGGAGCCACTTGTGGCCCAAGTGATGGTGCACAGAGGCCAAAACCAAACCTGGACACACACAGTCCATCTCTGGCCATACACCAGACATTATAAACATTTCTCTATTTTATAGGTCTCTTCCAACAAAAATCATAGAATCATAGAATCATTTTGGTTGGAAAAGACCCTCAAGATCATCGAGTCCACTCATAACCCACCCCCGGCACTGCCCCATGTCCCTGAGAACCTCATCTCTGTCTGTCCAGCCCTCCAGGGATGGTGACTCCAGCACTGCCCTGGGCAGCCTGTTCCAATGCCCCACAGCCCTTTGGGGAAGAAATTGTTCCCACATCCAACCTCAGCCTCCCCTGGCGCAACTTGAGGCCGTTTCCTCTGCTCCTGGCGCTTGTTCCTGGGGAGCAGAGCCCGACCCCCCTGGCTCCAAGCTCCTTTCAGGCAGTTCAGAGATCAGAGAGTCTCCCCTCAGCTCCTGTTCTCCAGCTGAACCCCCCGGGTCCCTCAGTCACTCCCATCACACTTGTGCTCCAGCCCCTCACCAGATCATGCTCCATTCTGAATATTATTGCTTTATTTTAGCTGGTTGTGGGTGAGACAGGAGGAAATGCTCAGATATGATGTCTAGAGGAGCTGGAAGGAGCCAGCGCAAAACCTGTTTTCTTAGTCCTGCCAAACACAAGAGCGATGCTGCGCTGCCACAGACACCGACTGTCAGCTCAGTAATGACCGAGGGGCAGCTCGGGCAGGGTGAGCCAAACCTGGAGCAAGAGTTGTCGCCTGGCCCAATGATTCTGTGATTCTATTTTTCAACATTAGGCAGCCCAGACAGAATTTAAATTATGGGTCCAAACAACTCAATCCCCATCTGGAAAACCAGCGACACACAAGCCTTGCTCTGTGCATGATGTTTGCTCCCCAAGCCTTAAACAACACAGAAGTGTTAACTCAGTTCCTCATGCCAAAGCTTTACCCCAAATTCAGCTCCAAGTTCACATCCCCATCATGGCGCTTTCCTTACACAAGTCTGAGGTTGGAGATCATTCCAGGAGGAGGTGACCAGCAGAGGAAAGTTCAGAGGGTTCACAGGGTACCAGGGGAAAGGTAAAACCAGAGCCAGGGAAAAAATGCCCATGGCTTAAACACTGAAAATAGCATTTCCCTGGCAAGTCGGGAATCAAAGCGTAGAGACTGAACACGATAACGATCATTCAGCACATCTCCTGTGGGTTGAAAAATCCTCTGCTCCTTCACAGGATAAAGATGTGAGGCCATTAAGCGGAGAAGAAGGGTGGAAAGCTGCGTAAGCTCTCGAGAGAAGTTGGTGTGCAAGTGAATACAAGCAGACTGAGCCTTTGGGCAGCCTGTCTGTCCCCACACACACACCGTAACCAGAAGCTGAATATGAAAAGCTGCCAGGAACCACTCGCATCCTCCCATCCAACAGGGAAAGAAGATGGTTCCACTGCTATGCTCCACAAACAGGGGCGAGAAGAGGTTTCCCTCCTGAAAATAAAGACAAAAACTATTCCTAAATGCTTCAAAATGTCCTGGGCATTTAGTATAGAGACAGACAAGGTTCAGCTGCTGGCAGAAGATGATATAAATCAGGACTGGGGCTCACCCAGGGGATTACTGGCTCATCTCACCACCACACCTGCCCATAACATCTTGCTCAACCATTGTCATTAACCAGCCCCTTTTGTGCAGCTCTGCATTCATTCACAAGCTGTTAAATGGAAAAGAAATGCATTGATCTCCAGGATTTACAACGAAAGCACAACACGCAGCTGGCTTTATTAGGTGAAGCAAGCTTGCGCGCACACACAAAAAATGAGCCTCTGTGAGCTGTGCTTATTAAAGACATCCATTTCTTTGGGAAGCTTGCACACATACAGACCACGCAACGCTGCATCTGGGTGTTATTTACAGGGCTTCAAGCCTGCAGCACCAGCAGTTTGGTCCAATCCAGTGTCACAAAATGAGGTTTCTGGAACTGCTGTGTGGATCTCAGGAGAGCCCTGTCCCCTCTGGGTTCAAAACCCGGCCAGAAAGGCTCCCACGCACAGCCAGGCCCTGTGGGTTCCAGACACAGTGGGTTCAACCACAAGCTTATTGCACTTCTCTACACACATCACCATGTTACCACAGTTGAGCTCTGTGGTTGCATTTTTAAAGCAGACTAATAATTTCACTATAAAACATGCATCTAAAACCACTGGACTGTGACAAAAAGTCTAAACCGAAGAACCTGCCGTTTTATGTAAACAGAAGCATATAACAAGAAAAGAAAACACCCCAAATGGTGGAGTGAAAGCCTCACAGAGACATCCCTGTGCACCAGGACCTTTGCAGGTCTATCCTGGGGTCAAATAAAATGTGCCTTTCCCAAAGTAGAACTCATCACTTGTCTCCTAATGGCCAAACACTCCATGTCACACAGAAAATACTTTCTCTTGAGTTTATGTTAAAGGACAAGGAAATATGGCACTACTGCTCCTGAGGGCAAATTGATCAGAGCCTGTCAGCATAAATAAATTAATAACCCATGTTTTCATGCATCCTATAAAAGAAAAAAATCAGGCTGTGCACATTCTAGATGCTGTTCTATGAGTCTCTGATTCTATTTAGCTTTTTTGCCTTTACATGTTTGTAGCAAACTTTGCAGAAGTCTGGCACTCATGAGTTACAAAATACAAATCACCAAATAGACATTAAATTTACATGCCCAGGCAATTTACATCCCGTTAATGATTATGTGTACATAATCACTAATGAGGCTCAGAAATACCACCCCACCGGTGCAGCGGCCCTGGCCCAGCACCCTGTTTGTGCCCAGGCAGAGGCCTCCCCATCTACTCATCCATCATCTGCTCAATTAGTCACTGCATTATATTATATCGTCTGGTACCCAAAATCTGCATTTGAGACAAATGTTAATCCGCAGTGAAGTGGGAGATAGTTGCTGAGCTGCGGTTTCTGCCAGCACAGACCCAACCACAAATATTAACAAATATCACAGCATTGCAAGGCAAGGGGAATGTAAAATGTTAAAATGCTATGTAATATCAAGAAGAAGGGTCAACACAACAATAATCCTGCTACAGAGTGCACTGGGGAGAGAAAAGCAGAATGTGTGGGTATCGCGCTCCTGAAAACGCTCTTTCGAGAGCCAGTTGCAAGCGGCAGCTGAGCTGGTACAAGCCCCACAAGAGCAGAAACACTGAGGACAACTGAAGAAGTTTTAAGTTGGGTTTCACTCAACAGCAGCTGAGTGGGTTCAAGCACAGAAAATGAGAGGAGGATAAGCCAGTTAAGTTGTTTTCAAAACAAAAAGGCAGAGAAGGTCAGGAATGAAACGGCAGCACAAAAACACCAAAAGCACCACTGGCCACACAGAAAGCAAACCGACCGCCAGCTGAGCACACAGACAGACAGACAGACGTGCTTCCCCTGATTTGAAGATAAAAGAGCCAACCTCGCAATGCTGTAGAACAGCCCTTGGTAGATCAGATGTGAGAGAATCTGCGTTAAAGTTTTCAGAGCCTGCTGGAAACCAATAGGTGAATTCTTGAGAAAGCTACTTTCTCAACAGAAAATTATATAGATCTGTGATTTAAAATCTAAAAGAACAACCTCAAAAGAACCGCCAGGTACCCTCACTATAGGTCTTGTGAACAGCCATGTTCTGCAATCACTGAAGAAGCTCTTACAGCTGATCAAGCGGGCCTGAAATGCACAGCAAAGCAAAAACAGCCACGCCAGTGATACAACAAAAAAAATGACTTTTCCTCCATCTCTTCCCCTCTCCCTGACTTACATTTATTTGTTCTTGGCAGAGACTTACTGAGGGTGACAGTTAAGGAGCTGATGGCACAGAACACTATCATTTGTCCCCACACATGACAAATGCAGCAAGAAACCACTGCCAAGAACAGCGGGTGAGGTGTCTGCGGGACTGCGGGAGGTCAGTTTGCTCATCGGATCTGTACCTAACGCTGGGATGGAGAAAAACACCGTTTAGAGGAGTTGTAATACATCATGCAGGAACAGCAGCTCGCACTGCTCAGTGTCTGCCCCACCTCAAGAATGATGCGGCCAGCAGGACAGGGCAGTGACCGTTCCTGTGCTGGGACCTGGGGAGGCCACACCTTAAATCCTGGGGGCAGTTGTGGGCCCCTCATGCCAAGAAAGGCCTTGAGGTGCTGGAGCGAGTGGAGAGAAGGGAACGGAGCTGGTGAAGGGCTGGAGCACAAGTGTGATGGAGCGGCTGAGGGACCTGGGGGGTTCAGCTGGAGAACAGGAGCTGAGGGGAGACCTTGTGATCTCTGAACTGCCTGAAAGGAGCTTGGAGCCAGGGGGGTCGGGCTCTGCTCCCCAGGAACAAGCGCCAGGAGCAGAGGAAACGGCCTCAAGTTGCGCCAGGGGAGGGTGAGGTTGGATCTGGGAACAATTTCTTCCCCAAAGGGCTGTGGGGCATTGGAACAGGCTGCCCAGGGCAGTGCTGGAGTCACCATCCCTGGAGGGCTGGACAGACAGACATGAGGTTTTCAGGACATGGGGCAGTGCTAGAGATGGGGTAACGGTTGGACTTGATGATCTTAAGGGTCTCTTCCAACCAAAATGATTCTATTTGTGGCACAGCAAGGAGAGCACCTGGGCGGGATGGAGGGAGACATGACAGCAGTCAAAGGGCTGAAAGAGCAGCCAGTGCAGGAGGTGACACGGTCACTGACACTGCAAGATGAGATCCCTCTCACCATCTTGATCCAGGAGAGAAGGTGAAGCACATCAAGGGTTAATGTCACCTGTCTGTCACACAGGAAGCCTGAAGAGGGGAAGGGCTTCATCTCAAATACTACAGCAGGAAGGAGGACCTGCTGACACGAGCACAGAGGGGTTGAGTTTGTGTTGAATTGATGACTCATCCAGCCTTGGCCAAAAAGATAATACATCTTTTGCGAGTTCCAGGCACTCTCCCAGGAACACTGATGCAGCATCTCGGTGTGAATCCAAGGGATTTATCTCTCATTCTGCCGCGTTGTTAGAGATTGGAAGAAAAATGTTCTTTGTGAGTAATTCCAACTTGTTCTCCAACTGAATTATCTGCAAGGATCTTACAGAGATTCACAGTGAACTACAGAATCTTCTTTTCCAGAAAGGGAGGTTATTTCAGAGAATACACGTAGTCCTATATTTTTAGCCCCATGAACCTACCTTACAAGAGGCTGTAGATCCCTGTTGCTGTCATTTTTCAGTGTAAAAAGTACATGGCCTTTTGGCTAATCTACACACCAAAGCACAGAAACAACCACTAAAACATTTTGCACCCTTTTTCTGATCTGAACCATTTTGTTTCTGACAGTTGCCAGTGAGCTTGTTTTTCTTCTCTGAAATTCCTTACATCTGACATTTAAAATTTTGAAGTTTCAGGAGACCTCCCCTGCCTTTTTTTCCCAACTGAACTCCCTTCCGTTAGTTTAGCTTTAATGACCAACTTCTTTTCCAATCTCCCCCCCGTCTTGTAGCGCCATCCATCCATGGAATGAGTTGCAAGCTCCCCACTTCCAGTGCTTCTCTCTTTTCTGAAAGCCGCATCATCTCTCTTGGACAACAGAGAAGTGCTGTGGGTAAAAGTCTCCTGGGGAAGAAGAGGGAGGAGGACGGGGCCAGAGGAAGGACGGCCGCGTGGCAGCGTGCGGATTGAACCGCGTTTAGCCACAGAAAGTAATAAAATCAGGAAACTGCAAAACTTTCCAAGACTCACTTGGGCATTAATTCCACGTAATACCTGCCAGTTTCAGTGCAGCTCAGCTGTCTGATGAGGCATCTACAAAAGTAAGTTTCATATATTAAATCCCTTATAGCCCTTATATAAGGGTTAGGGACTCTGAAGGAACAAGAAACTTCATCCCAAGTGAATGAGCATCCATCCTAGACTACAAACCTCAAGGGCAATGGTCTCATTGCGTGGATATCTGTGCTCTCCGCATTTGGCACAGACACCTCCCACCTTAATGGTCAATTTGTGAGGGCACCAGGAAAAAAAATTAAGTCAAACGTGGAGGAACATGCTTTACCAGAGGAAGAACCAGGAGTCACGTTGGATGCTTCTGAGATTTTTCTGGCTGCATCTGAGCTGAACATTTTACAGCACTGGCTGTGTCTGCGCACACAGGGCAGAGATTTCTCATTTCATACATCATTTACTCCTGCAGTGATTCCACAAAGTCACAACACGTCCTTAATACACAGGAGAAATCCATTCTTCTCATGATAATGGTTAAGGTTGGAGATATTGAGCATAGATTTCTCCGCACAGCAATGCCGCTTGCTACAGGATAATCCTATGTCCTTAATAGAGAAATACAAGGCAAACACAGGAAAGCACCATCTCCTTGCAATCAGAGGACAGTTACATCAGGAGGTTTCCCACAGCCCTTAACAAGTTATTTATGTGCAAAGCTCCAGCCGTTAAGTGGAGCATAATTCTCGCTAGAAGCTGTCGACAAAGTTTTCAGAGTAGAACAGGTGCCTGTGGGTGGTCAATAGACAGTATCATTAAGCATACACAGTCTTTTACATAACTTGGGGTATCAACACAAACTAAACCAATCAAAATAATTATGACACTCATTGGCAAGCTCAGCTTCAGCTTAAGCGTCCTCCTGTACGGATCTTGATGTCTTCTCCTCGACCTCTACTATCACATCGCTCCTCTCCCTCTTGCCCTACAGACCCTTACAGGTCCCTAATACTGTGGGACAGGCACCTTTGGCCATTTGCTAAGGATTAAGCTGTATGTAGACTGGTGCTAAAGCACGACTCCAACCATCACTGGAAAGAAAGGGAGAAAGCACCGGGCCCTTGTGGCCAGGAAGGCCGATGATACCTGGGGTGGATTAGAAGGGGGGTGGCCACACAGGAAAGCAGCATCTGTACCTGGCTGCTTCATCTGCTAGAATCTGAACATAAATATCCTGACACATTTTAGGGCAAAATCTCCCACGTGCGCTACAAAACAGCGTTCTGTAGTTGAGCTCCTAGAAACAGCTCCCAGCACCTTTTAATATGCAACTTGTTTGCATACAGATTTGTTCTTTCCATTTGGGACTGGATCCAAACCCTGAGCCTCCGATACCCCTTTCTTTGTACAGTATGGGTCCCGTACAGCTCCTGGGATTACACAAAAGGGCAGATCCAGCCCTGGCACCAGGGTGAGGAGCAGAAGCCGTGCAAAGCCTCCTGAGCCATCCATCACCCCCCTGCTTGGACCCAGCGCCCGCTCGGTGCCCAACGCTGCCGTTCCACAGGGCTCCCAAAGGCTCGTTACAAATTCACGGCTGCAGCTGACCCCCATTAGAAAGTGGTTTATTAAATTTGGTTTATTAAATTAAAACATCAATCCCAGAAATAGATGTTTGCTTAACGGACTTTAAGTGATTCAGGGACCTCACGCCGCAAGCCGTAAAATAAAATCAAACTGTGGCAATGCCAAAGAAATTAAGCCATAAAGAGAAAGCAGTGGGAGGAACGCAGAGACCTCTTGCCAAAAGGAAGCTGCTTATCACAGGCTTGGTACAGATTGAAGGCTCTCAGGTGTGCCACATGCAGACAAAAATAACTCAGAAGGTGAAAGCAATTATCAAGCCATACACAGACAACAGGTACTAAGGGTATTTGATTCTACAGACCTTAAGTGCAGATTTCCTTTCCGACAGTTTTCTACATTTGCTTCCATACAGAATTGGCTACATCATTTATCATTATGATTTTTTTTTAAGCAGGGAAGTTGAGTTGGTTCTAGGATGTTCAACTGAGCGACAAATCCTGTCTGCACTGCACCGCCCCTGTGGTGTTCCCTTTATGAGCAGTGCCGTGCTGCAAGATATCTACAGGGCTTGGGAAAAGGAACAAAACACCAACCACAGGAAAAAACCCACAAACCCAAAACACTCTGCTTCACTGCCCCTGCAAACGCTGAGAGGATTTGGGAGCTGCCCCCCAGATGTTCCGCTTCCCTTCCACGTCGAGGGCCACATGTTGCACCATTCGGTTTTTAACCCTTCAGGAAGGCCCAACTGCAATGAGCTACTTGGAGAGTATTTGCCTCCCTACTCGCACGCCTGGACAGAAGGCAGCGTGATCTGATTCCAGTCCCCTCTTCTTGCACTGAGTTCTGTTAGAGACACCAGTCCCAGCATCTCTTTGGAAAGCCAGGTGAGCAAGGCCCCATTCCAAGCTGCACAAAGCGCAGTTGGAGGAGCTTTAAGGATGGAAACATGATACAAGAATTTATTTTCAAAATCCAAACCTGCACCCTTCTTAGGGCAAAGCGACTATGAGAGATGTCCCCTCCAACCCCTGCTTATGGCAGATACCAGCCCTTAAAACTATTTTCCAGAGGTACAGATGCCATACCCTGCCCAGCAGACCCAGCTCCAGCTCATCCCCTGCAGCCTCACTCAGATGCATCCCAGCAAAACCCTTCCTTCTTCCATATGAAGATAAGACCCCTAAGTGGTTTGGTGTTTATTTATCCATTCCCTGGCTCTCTTTAGTGCACACAGGAGGGAAAGCGAGGGGTGTTCTGGTGGGCAGGGGCTGGAGGCAGCAGCCCCAGGGGCAGAACTGTGGTTTCAAATCGCAGGAGCAAGAGGGAAGAAATCATAAAGCCCACAGATGCAGAACTTCCATATGTAACAGTACAGGATCTCAGTCTCCATTGTATCAGAAAAAACAACCAGTTAATTAATTTTCTGAAGAAAAGATGATTTTGCAGAGCTTTTACAGGGTCTGGCATTACTGAAGCTCCAGTCCTACGGCAGACGCTGTGCCAGCGAACGCAGAGCACGCTCTGTTTGCACACAAGGGCCCATCTGCTCCATCTCTCACAACTGGATCCAAGAGCTCCGCTGGTTTGTTTGCATTGCCATACCCACGGGAACAGCTTTATCCTGTGCCGCGGACAAGCGCGTCTGGAAAAGGACACTGTCTTTATCAGTATCAACTATTTCTGCGCTGCTCTCCCTCCCTGGGGCTGAACTCCAGGCACCAAACACCCAGGACAGAATCTCTGGGGCATTTCTCATCAGGGTTCAGCACAGTTTGTCCACCACTGTCCACATGCCGCAACCGATAACCAAAGCACTTTAGGTTTCAAAGCATAAGGCTTAATCCTGGTATTTCATAACCTCGTCACAGAGCAGAAGAACTGAATGAAAAAATATTGAGAAGCAGAGAGCCTGCTGACCCAAAACACGGGTTATGACATGAGGAGACCTATTCTGCAGCTAGTTGTGTATCAAGGATTAAATAACATTCCCGGGAGGCATCTCAGCAAGGCCTCAGCTTTCAGCTTTGAAATGCAGCCAGCTCGCAGGGTCCCACAGCACCCGGCTGCCTTGGATTGCAGATGAACGCTCTGGGCACTGTGAGATACGGTCACTGCTGCTCTAGGACCCCCCAGATCTCAAAAATGTCTTGCAAGCCATCTGAAGCCATTATCTGTAACAAACTGCCTTCCGCCAAAGGCAAGTGGCTACAACACTGAAATCTAAAATTTCATTTACCGGTTGTCTGAAAACAGATACATAACAACAAACAATAAAGCAGCTTTGATTCTGATTCCCTTTTTGGTTATCTTCCAGTTTGTACCAATCCCCAAGTCCTGCTTCCAGGTCAGCCTTTCCCAGAGTTAATCCTGACATAAGCTACTTCTTATCCCTCCCTTCTCAGCAGCCTTTCTGTTGAATATAAAACATCCCGTTTTGGTAACTGCTTTTATTTGGGCAACACCGCACATTTCACACCTTCTCCTTTAGGTCAACACCAGTGAACTCAGCAAGTTCTTGGACTCTCTCCTTAAGCGGTGAGGACATTGCTGGTACAACAATCTTTTGACTGAAAATATATAAATAAGATTTTATTACAACTTAACTTACATGTTTTACCATTCAATCAAATGCCAAAACGGCTAAGAAAGAATTGCCATGTTAGCTCTCCAACAGTTCAGCCAAATAAAGTCTTTTTTAAAAATACTACATTAAACTAAATAATTCTGAAAGGAATCGTTAAATTCCTACCATAGACACAACTTGTTTTAATGACACAGAATTACGTTGTAAAGCGTCTTACATTTTCCATTTCAGTTTGGTCTATTTACGCCCTGCAGTATTGGCACACACAAATCTGAAGTGCATCGTATTGACATATACGTTAAATACAAATGCTACAAAAGAAAAAAAATCAAAGCCTTACTGGTTTCTGACATGAACAAGAGTCCATTGTGCACGACTGCAAAAGACAGAGGTGAAAGGATCAATGTGCAAGAGGAATAAATGCGGAGCAGAGACTGGAATGAGCACAGACTTGCCAAATTCTGCTCAGCAAGAGCACCCAAATATCCACACCACACATATTGAGAGACAAAGGGGAGGATCCATCTGCAACCCCACTGACAATAGGTAAGACACATCCCTGGGGATGCCAGGAGGTCCTAAGAACTCCGTTAATCCTGACGCGAAAATGAACGAACTAAAGTTATGCAAGTGGCTCAAATCATCCATGTCACTTCAGGCTCAGCTTTAAGCACTCAACTTCTATTTTCTGATGCACCGAGACTCTACAGACCCCATGAAGCAGCCCAAAGATCCAGGAGGCTGAGGGATCTTATCTTCCAGCTCCACCTTCTGCACCAGGTCACTGTGGGGAAGAGGGTGGGAAGGGGAGGACTTGGAAGAATTAGAGACATTCAGCTCAGGGTATGAGAAACCATCCACCTGAGGCCTGGGCCAATTTAAACAGTAATAGTAGGAATTGCATATAAAGGAACGTCTTTGATTTCTCCTGCAAATATTGAAGTCAGTTTGCCAGTGTCTGGCCCAAGTACTCCCTCCTTATTTCGGGCCTTGTGTTCATACCCAGAACACCGGGTGCAGCTCTAGTCATCTCCAGTTAAAAACAACCAAGAGTACAAAACAAATCTAGCAACACAAAGCTATAGCATGTCAAAGATCTTTTAAAATGCTCTTTATATATGAGAAATGAAATAAACTAAGACTCTTCACCATGGAAAGAAGGCAGGTGAGCTCAGAGGATGTGACAGAACTCTTCAGTGCTCAAAGCAAGATACGGTAACCCATTGCACCTCTTCAAAAGTTAGGAGCATCTAAGAAGTTACCAGGTTGCAAGTTTAGAACTTAGTTAAGAGTCCATCTCTTACCAGACCTCACCAGTTCTCCCCATCGCTCTCTCGGCATCAGCTGATAGACTTTCCTCCCTGGTCAATAAGCTTCTATTTTGTATATGCTACTTGAAACACATAAAACTTTTAAAACAGGCCACAAGACTTCCTATAGACTTCTCAGATTTACTATTCTTAGTGGAGACTGGAAGTTAAAAGGAGCCGAGTTTTGACTCAAAGAAAAAGAAATGCCATTAAAAAAGCAACAGGGGACAATAATTGCACGGAACAGAGTTGTCACGGTAGCAGCGATGCCCCGAGGTGGCTCCGAGCAGCCTTTTCTCACCTACTCGGCAGTTCTTAATTTTTAACTTAGTTCGTAGATCCTGTCAAATTTCCACCGGGCTTCACAAACTCAACATATGGCTCCAGTGAAACGCGACTACCCGCAGGGCAGGGACGTTGTCGTCTCGTTCCACTCAGGTATTGGAAGAAATAAAGATTTCAGGCAAAGATAACCAGACACACATTGTTCTTACAAAATATTTATCACTATGCAGAGTGAGCAAATAATTTTTAGTATCTTCTCTGACTAAATGTACAAATCATCTCTATAGAAACTTGTTAAGATCACCAGTTCAGATAAGACTGAGTCAGAAGCTCAGACCAAGAACCCGTCCTCCCCTTCTGCCTGTCAAGACATCGTAATGCTCTAAATGCAAGAGCAGAGTATCAGTTTCTGAGCATCCGAAAGCTCAGACTATCGCAGTTTCTTGCAATGCGCGAGCTGCACTCAACTCAGGTCCTGGATATACAAATTATTTTGCAGATGACACAAATTAAGATACAAACACAGCTTGCAGACCAGAAAGCAGCACCAGCAGGGCACAACCAAATGAGTGTTGGTTCTCTAAACAAGTTATAAACCCCCTGGGGCTGACAAATCAGCTTTTACTGTCCAAATTGCTGCATCTCGATGGCTGGTATGACCCATGGCCATTCTAATCTGAGAGCACATCACACAATTCACAGCAAAAGAAGTGACCATACCAGGAACAGGGCAATGAGCCATGATTGCGTATGCTGGTGTCACTCACTCCAGCCCCATGGACACCACTGGCCTCCCAGACACCACTGCTGGTTTGCAGGTAGATCCTCTCCTAAATGGTTCCAGATCTGAATCGGACACATATTATTACTAAGGGAGCCCATTTGAAAAAAAAAAGGCCACAAATCGTATACCCACGTCTTTCTACATACATAGGCCTCCATGCATCTCCTGGCTACTAAACTAGGAGTGCATAAAACCAGAAGTAAATGCACCTCACCCCCCATCTGCTGCTCCACCATGGACCAGGGGGTCTCCAGATCTGCCGCCGTTTGGCAATTCTCCACGAGGACGTTCCCGAACATCCATGCTCTTGACCACAATGCTCAAGAGCCCCAGAGCTGCTCCTTCTCATTTAAGTGAAGCAATGAAGGAGATTTCCTACAAATGTTAAGCTGTGATTAACATTCCCCCAAAGCCCTCTCTGAATCTTGTCATCCACCAAGTTTCTGCACATTGAGCTGCACGGTTCTACCTGCAAAGCCAACACAAGTCTTTTGAATGCAAAGGAGGCTCTTCAAGCACAAATGACGTTTCTTCAGCTCCAACTTCTTCACCCTCTGGCAGGTGAGTGTCAGGAGAGGGCTCGGCCAGGGGAGCACTCGTGCAGATACTTTAAAACTCTATCAATAAATAACGAGCCCGTGTTTGACTCCACCGGCTCTCCCCCTCCCTTTAAGTAGGTCGTTCTGCCTGCTATGGAAATCAGCTCGTCTTCAAAGCAGGTTTGCTCAGCTCCTTCCTTATCTCTTTAATATTTGAAATGTGTAAAGCATTGTAAGAGCAAAGGCTAATTTCAGACTAATTTGATTTATTCCTGGCATGGGTATAAATATGAAACTGTATTTCCTTGTCAAAAATAAACCCCAAAATATGAAAAATGAATGACATCTTGCAAGGTACTTGCTATACGCTTAATTCTGAATTGAAAAGGGGAGTATCAGGAGGATGGAGCCAGGCTCTTCTGGGTGACAACCAATGGTAGGACAAGGGGTAATGGGTACAAACTGAAACACAAAAGGTTCCACTTAAATATGAGAAGAAACTTGTTCCTGGTGAGGGTGTCAGAGCCTGGCCCAGGCTGCCCAGGGGGGTTGTGGAGTCTCCTTCTCTGCAGACATTCCAATCTGCCTGGACACCTTCCTGTGTAACCTCATCTGGGTGTTCCTGCTCCATGGGGGGATTGCACTGGATGAGCTTTCCAGGGCCCTTCCAACCCCTGACATTCTGGGATTCTGTGAATTTGGTATAGAGCTACAAGTCCAAGTCCTCAACAGATAACACAATGCAAATGGAACACAAAGGGTCTTTGTGGTCTAACAAGGGGGGAATAAAAAAAAAAATAAAATCTCTTGGATTAGACTGCAAAAGCTCAAGGGACCAATGCAGGAGAAGCCCAGCATATACCAACGTCGGCCTGAAAATTAAGCCTTACCTTTTTATTTCCTTCCCCTAACATAAAGCCTTCTGATTCACACTGCCAATTGATAAAGCGCTTCAGACAAGCCTGATCCTAATGGCCCTGAAGTCCTTGGCAACACCGCAGCTTGGACCTGCACTGAACAAAGTGAGCCCTGGGCTCTTCCCAGCCCACCTGATGAAGGGACAGGGCAGGATCCGCTCCACAGAAATTACAATGCAGACAAGGCTACAGGGTTCGACTGCCGGTGCTTTGAGCTGTCCCCACACTGACTCTCAGAAAACGTTCTGTTCGCGCTGATCCAACCAAGCAGCTTCTCTAATTCCAGCCTAGATCACCGAATAGCTTCCTGAGCTCTGCATACGGGGCAGGACTGCGGATGCTGCAGAAAACGCAACTGAAGGCATGAAAATAAACTCCAGTGCTCACTGAAGGGTTTTATCTATTAACACCCAAAAAAAGTGAGACAAAGAAAATTAACCACAAGAATTTTGTTATTAATTGAATGCCCCATCAGCAATTTGGGGGTTTAAATTATTTTTTTTTAAATCAACATTTTAAAATTCAAGTATAACGGAATTTCCTAAGACTGGAGAAGCATTTGCCTTATGCATCTCTGCAGATAATCACCTGGTGTGAGCCCCTGACGCAGCATGTTCAGCAAAGTTCCCCTAACTCACAATTGTGCAACTTCAGCCTGTTCTTTTGCTCCATTGATCCACTGAGAAGAATCCTGGATCAGCTCTTTTTTCCCCCCCAACTTCTTGAGCTTCAATTCTTAAGGTTTTAAGCCAAGGCTCAGCATGGAGGTGTGAGAAATGCAAACGAAGGAGCAGGCAAAAAAGGAAACCTTTATATTATAAACTCCTGGAGGAAAGAGATAGAGGCTGTAGGGCTGAGGTTACCTCTAAGAACAGCAGCATTTTGCCTTCTAGAGAGCAGAAATGGAGCTGATGGCTCAGAAGCAAGAAATAAGCTCTGGAGATAGGTAACCACAGGAGGTCTGTGCAGAAGGAGCGTGTGGTTCAGCATGAGAAGAACCTGCTTGCACATCATTCCCTGGGTGCCACCATCTCTTCCTCCAGGTCAGATTGAATTATTTGACAGGACACAAAGTGAAAAGGGTGTATTCAAAGCTTGCACTTACATTCAAGTATCTAATTCCGGACCTGAGCGCTGCCCACTGCACCTGAGCCTAAAGCACTGGGACATGCTCCTAAAGCCACGTGCGCTGCCGGGACATACCTGCCAAAAACTGAGGTTTAAAAAAACCAACCATAATTGCAATAGGCCTGGAGGCTTCTGAATTTGGAAAGCACATTATTAATATTAATATGTACCATTTTTCAGTAGAAGAAATACCAAAAATAGACAGCACTGTGCCTTAAGGCCTAGAATCAAGTGGGATTTTGGGCAGCACATGCTGGAGAAGACAGCAGCAGCTGTCGAGTCACAGCTGGAGGTGCCTCTGGTGAAGATGATTGAGAAATGGGATTAAAAAAAAAATAGGTAAAATTGAAGGTAAAATGAAATGCAAGGAGGACAGACAACCAAGTTAAGAGGCGTTCCTCACTTGTAGAGCATCTGAATTGTTACAAGTTGTGTATTTCCCTTTTTCCTTCAAGTATTCCTGCTTCCTAATGTTTTATCAGTTCTTCTGTACAATCACTTTCCTTGCAATCTCAGCTCTGTTTTCCAGGGAGGCCGCCAGACTACAAGGTCGACAGCCCCATAACAACTTTGGGGCCTTAAACTAGTTCACGTGGTCCTGTTACACTGGCCCTTGGAGTAGCAAAATGGACCAGGAGGTTTTTCATCCTGCCTTTTTCATCCCCACAAGCTGTTTGGGAAGATTGCAAAGCTGCTGCCTTTGCTGCCACCTTTCAAATAGCCACATTTCCCTGAGTCAAAATTCCTTGGAAAATCCTAAGGATTAAAAAATAATAGAGCAGGAGGTCCCAAAACAAATAGCGTTCCACACCAACCAACCTTTGTGGACCCAGCATGAGTTTATACCATAAACCAAAGCTCGCTGAAATAAACAGGTGTGTTCTCCAGCACTCCCAGATCTCACTATTTCTGCTTCCACCGGGGACCAGTAGATCAAAAACCTTCTAATGAAGAACAGTGTGAGGCAAGCGCTTAATGCCAACCTGCAAAAAACAGCGATAATGCTCAGTTCTCAAGAAATAAAAGAAGAAGTTACCAGCAGTTAGCCTGAAACTAGGACAGCTGCAGCCTTTGAAATACCTACTGCGGATGAGAACTACTTAGGCACATCATAATTAGTAAATGGCAAATATTAGGAGTTATGGGAAAAGCGATCGTTAAACCAGATTTTAATAGCCCAGCATTTCATACGTTCAGATGTGAAAATACAGTCAGCGTACACTTGGAGCATTAAGCCTACATTAAGAAACAAACTGCTTCATTTCTGGAGTTGTAAAAACAAAGGTTAAATATCTGTTTCAGCACAAAACCCATAATTTTTCCACAGTGACTGTATTGTTTTGCTTTACACAGCTAATAATACCTGCCCTGGCTTTATACCCACACATCTGCATGCTCTGCAAGGCTAACACTTTAATCAGCAAAACCACCTAAGAACCACATTTAGCATGAATGTTTCTGGAAGTAACCTACCTTTTTAGTTAAACTTCATTTATATAAAATATTGCGTTGAAAGTAACAGTTTTCTGCAGCTAGCCATATGTCCGCTACTTGTAATGAAATTACCAAGGAACTGCGCTACGTTCAGACATTCCTGTAGCAAAGCGGAGATGTCCCCAGGACACCCTGTCCTGTCCCATCTCTCCCCCACATCAGCCTCCTTATCTCCTCCAATCTCTGCTCCTGTGGTTTCCCAGCCCCATTTTTCAGAGCTGCCAGCTCAGTCCTTGTCCCCTGGTACCGGCTTTTGTCCCTCCCCAGGAACAATAGAACATGTTTTTCTCATACATCATATTTCCAAAAACATCCAGACCGGTTTGCTGGGATTACAGACAACCATGATATTGACAATATCTGACCATCTCAGCCTCGCTGGGAAAACTTATAAACAAATTAAAGCAGTTTCTCACGATGGAAAAGCCTGAGCAGCCTCAGAATAAGATGCGACCAGAGATGCCTACACCTGGGTCTGCAGTTTTGGAGCAAATTGCTTTCTTCAGATATCCAGCTCCAGTAACTGTAATTACAGCTGCCTATTTCTGGATATGCAGTTCCGGTAATTATAATCAGAGCATGGACATTCAAGGGAATTCCAGGATTTTCCAAAGAGCTGCACAAAGAGCAGAAATTATGCCAGATGCTTCAAACTGGGATGTGATGGCGAAGTTTTATTCCTTTCTGTTCACTGCCTGTTTCCTCATCGTAGCCTGGCAGACGGCTCTAATTTGCAAGGTCTGATGCTGTTCTAGAGGATCAAACAGGCAGCATCAGTAGGGAGGAAAACTGGTGGAAGGAACAGAGCATTAATTAGTATCTGGAAGTTGAGCAACTTCCTGAGAAAAGACTGATAAAAGTGTAAAATCCCATTTTACTGTCTAACCCTTTGATATCTGTGCAGACCAGCTATTAAACTCCCCCAGAAAGTCACTTATTGATTCAGTGCTTGATCCAAACACAACTGAAGTCAATACGACCTGACTCCACTAACAGCTTCCACGTCAGACGGGGCAGAAACTGGTAACTACCTACAGACATTCCTGCAAGGGGCAGGTTTCTATAGGAGAGCTGCCTGCACACCCATAAATCATCTGCATGATCCAGCTGTCATACTGTCCCTTCATATCACAAGTACTAATCAAACAGCACCACGTTTGAACTGTCCCCCTTCACATCAGAGACAGGAGCTCATCCATCCCCAGCCCCTTAAATTAATCATTATTTATCCAGATACTGCAGGTTTGTTTCTCATCTCCACCCGCAGAGCTTAAAATCCAGCTCTGTCCCTTTGGGCATTGCACAGGGTCAATCAAATCAGCCTTAACCACACCAGCATCTGCTCCTCCAAGCTGAGACTTCTGGGCCTCCCACAACCAGGGTTCCTGAATTGGTGCATGGTGGTTATTTTCCTCATGTTGAACCTGTTCCACATCACTCATGGGGGCAAGTAAAGCTTCTGGAGGCAGGAACCCTGAGGAAGGACAGAGAGGAGCTGCTCCCTGTCCCCTCCGCTGTCCCCAAAGCCCCCAGCACGTTGCTCCTGCCCAAAACCTCCTGTGTCTTCTCCTTCACCAGCACATCTTCCTCTTCTATTGCACTTCCTCACACATTTCCCCTTCAACCTAGTCGACATATAATTAATATAGTTTTAAATCAACATGAGTTTTAAATCCAAAAGCCACAGGGAATTAACACAACATTAGGTCTAATTCTCCCCTCGTCTTCGGTCTCATGCTGTTGCATGATTTATCTCACTGAATGACAAGCGAGTGGGGAATGGCCTGTTTCTCACTGTTTATAGCACCAAATATAGGGGACATGAAGCAGACAGGGCCACTGGGCAGGGTCACAGTGTAAATGAGTGGTAATCACTTAATTAAGGCCACATTCCAGCCATTTGTTATGGTGGGGAATAAGTAGTGAGTCAAACATCTCTCCTTTCTCACTTTTTCTGTTCCTACCTTTTTGACACCAGTTCCAAGCATCTTCAAATCACTGCAACTTCTCCTTTGTTCTCATACGATTTCCCACATATAAACCTCTTCATCTCTTCCTGCCCTTGAGACATTCACTCAGCAATACAGAAGGGAACTTGAATCTCTAACTCATATATATTTGCTGTAATATTATTCTAAGTGACTCATCCAGCATCACACAAAACGTTGGAGGAAAACTGCGACCTAACCCTTTGGTACTGAATGCCTGGTGCCCTTGATGGTGACACCAGCCCCTTCGTGGTGACACCCTCCAGATTACATGAATAACAGCTCCAAGCAAACTGAAATTCCACATTATGGTGTTTGGTCTACACTTATACACAAAGCACAACGTGGCCCCAGCCTTGACTACAGGTTTAGACAAGTGTGACTGTTAATATGAATATTGTCTTGTAAGTGCAAATACGAAAGACTTCAATAAAATCTGGCAGCCTACGGTTTTTATGCTCCAACCTGTTTAAAACATTCAGTGTTCCAGCACACTTCACTACACACCAAAAAACACACAAAGATCCACAAAAATTATTGAAAACCTAATTAACAGAATATAAGCAAGCTCCAAAACATCAAATTGTTTTTCACTTTTTTTTCCTTCCTACTTTGCTTTATGTTTTTAGAGTATGATCAAGCAACTGCTTTGGAAGAATTTGTTGTAATTTGGCACAAACATGAGTGCTCTCATGATTTAATTTAAAGTGTAATGTAGGCAAAGACCCAGAAAGAAACTCTAATTGTTGCATTTTAAAATTAACCTTCTCGGTTCATCTTTATGCCCTGAGAACATGCACAACCACAGTGGACTGCTGCACTGCCCCAAGAACTACATGAGTAAATGAAGATTAAAAGCAAGGTTAAATAAATTCCGATGACAGTCAGGTAAGAGACCTTGCCTGACTCTCTCCTGCTCCCTGCAGCTTGAGGAAAAACCCAAAATAACTCACTGTTAGCGTCTGTTAATCCACTCCTGGTTTTTCTCTTGTAATGGATTTCTGCTTTCTGTATCTCAGCAGCACTTAGACACGCCAAGGAAAAGCAATTTGGATTTTCACTGCCCACAAACACACACAAAAAGAAAGAGAAGAGCAACTCCTGTATCCCATTTGAGTGCTGGGGAAGGGATTCAGGGAGATGAAGGATGCTCAAGGGCAACCACGCTTCAAACCACGGGGAGGAACACAAGACATTTATTTCCTTTTGTGCACAGGCTCAGGGTACTAAAGGGAAGCAGGACTGAGGATTCCCCTTCCTTCCTCAGCATCGGATGCTGACACATCACACAGCTGGTTTTACTGTGCTGAAATTAAGTAATCAGGTACAACAAGACATGCCAGCTGTGCAGTGAGAATTGATGATATACTACAGATGACAGAGCCCCAGCTTTGAAGAGATCTTCCATTTTCCCTAATAGCAGGAAGAGTCGTGCTCTTGGTCAGACAACCTGGGAAAAATCTCTATTTTTAAAAAATCCAATTACCAAGAGTTATCATATTACTCCAGTATTACCCTGCGGAGCTGGAGGTATCTCCTGTTCCAAGGCTGAACGAGCGCTGTAACACGGCAGGAAACCTTTAGCATCACTGTCTGGGTATCCGAGCGAACCCCGGGAGGGCAGGATCATCGGAACGGGCGCGTGTCGCACAGCGAGCGCACATCAGCAGCTTCTTCAAAAGGAAAAAGCCAACTGTGATTTTTATCCAACACTCTGTTGACTTTAGGGAATTGTCTTTCTTTTTCTGATACCTTTGCATGTCCCCACTGACACAAGCACCAAAGCCCCATTGTTACATCAGGAGCAGGGTGTTAATTGCTGGGTGAGAGCAGAGCGAGGCTCAGCACAGCTCTCCCCCGCACATCATGGTTTACATCGGGCTCTCGTTGCACCACCGCTGTATTATTTTTAGATAACCATCCGTGACTGTCAGACTGTGGGTCGATAGCTATTAGATTTATAGGCAGAACTAGCTATGCTTACAGCAACAAGATGTAAAGCATTTGACAATTTCTTGAAGAAATTTGACCACGGGGATTGGGGGCCAGAAAATACAGTTCTACTACTTCCAAAACTGTTTAGGAAAAATAATATCATACCACTAGGATACATAACTGATGTTAAATCACCGCTGTTGACTCATGGCAGGGTCAATACTATGACTATTCAGTTTGAACAGCACTTTGCAGACTTTGGTAAGCACTTCTTATCCTAAAAAAAGGTCTCCTTTTTAAAGTTTAATATTTCAGCATGCAGAATGTCCTCACCTACCCAGGGACGCAGGCGCATCTGTGGGAGCTGGCGGCCTGCCAGCCTGCCTAACATCTGGACCAGATTGTTCAGTTTTAGATAAAGATTAGTGGCATAAATCACAGAATGATTAAAACCTTCTTAATTACCTGAGAAGGATTTCTATTTTCTTTTGTGCTATGCCTTATTAACAGGTAGATTTGCTCACGAGCTACATAACAGCATTTTCTTATTCGAAATGCACACGCTTTCTACCGGCAGAGAAGGAACGAGGGAAGACGGTGGCCAAGACAGATCAGAACTCCCCAAAATCTGAGTGCGTTGACAGCACACACCTCAAGCCAACTTTGTCCGTCTGTCCTCTCTGATTAAAGCAGAAGATCCCAACCCAGCAGGCATGAGACTGTGTCGTCTCAACAAAAGCCCAAAGGCCTCGGCGTACCCGAGTCGCCATGTAAGCCCAGCAGATGTGACAGGCGGTGACGGCCGAGTCGGGCCCCTCTGGAGTGGCAGCTGGAGCCTTCAGGCACCGAAATGTCACTACATGCCCATGTTTTGCCAAATGCATCCAATTCCAAATGTCCCTTACTGGAGACATAATAGCACAGCGCTGATCCGGAGTGAGGCTTGGAAATAATACTGTAATTCACATCATGACATCACCTTTCTTTTTTTAAGCCTTATAAAAATATTCTTAAAATCTGTCCAACTAACTTAGCAGCATAAATCTAATGTTCCTTCGGAAATTCTACCATCTCTTTTTGGGCAGATCTGAATTAATATGCAAGAATAAAATACCAGCATTGTCACTATTCTCTAGTCACTGCTGTTGTTGCATCTCGTGAATCCTGTGTTGTCTCTGCATGATAAATGTGCTACTGGCTTATTACTCATTCATGGCCAATGACAGTGAATGTTCAGATGATGATGCCAAACAACTATCGAAAACAAAAATTATCTATCAGTTCCTAGTCAGCCGGATTGTAAACTAAATGTCACATTAACGTCTAAGCCTCCAGATGCCTCCTAAATGACTATCTGAAGCCTCATCTTTTAACTCTATTCTCTAAGACGTATTTCTTTCATTCACTCTTTGATTGGTATCAGACCCAATTTCCATGAACCTGATCAGAATGATTTAGACACGAGCTCTCAGGTGTCTCAAGCCTGTGCACTGGCCTGCAGTTGGTAAGTTTAGGCTGAGAATTTCTAAAAGCATGTACTGAATCTGGATATTTTGCATTATTCTTAACAGTGAATATGGCAACCCGTTCTGTTAGGTATATGATAAATATTAAAGCTGCAATTTTTACCATGCATCTATACAAGGCTATACCAAAAATACAGTTGGTTTCGACTTCAGACACATCACAGCAGCGGGACAGACAGGGGAACAGCATCTCGGATTCTGGGTGACAACTGTCACCAATACAGAACTCACCCCATTCCTATTGCTTTATCTTCACAACATCATTTCTCATATCAAGGGATTTCGCCTGGTAAGGTTGTGCTTGCAAAGAAAGCCATTCTATTTCATTAACATGATTTAAAAGTTTGGGCTCTTCTGCCTACAAACTGCATTTCCCTACTCTCCATTATTTACATTTAGTGGTTTATCTTAATTAGAGAATTTCTTAGCATTTTAGTTAATATATTACCTGTTAAAATCTTCATATTACTAGTCTGTGAGCATAACGCTATTAAATACTACTAAATGGTTGATAGAACTGCTTTTAATCTGCCTTATTTACATATATAATTTTTATGCGCAGTAGTTAACTAAGTTTGTAATGACCTTTGAGGCTGATAAGTGTTACAGAAGATAAGCATTATCTTATCCTTATGGGAAGTAAATCCACATATCTTTAAAGTGTTTTAAGTTAATTAAGTGCCACTTTACGAGGGGGATAGCAAGGCCGTGCAAAAGGCTGCATTTCAGTATCAGCCTTGGTGTCCACACACAACCCCCCCAAAGTTCATTTCCTAATTGAATAAGCAGCCGCGAGCAGAGCCTGTGTGCAGGGAGGAGGCTAGCGGGCTCTCGTTCAGATCTAGGCATGTGCAAATAATTCCACGTGCAAAAGCACAGATGCAAGCTTGTTTGAAAAATGAACATGGGCTTATTTAATCACCAAGGAATTTAAAGTTCTTCTTCGACTCTTTTTTTTTTTTTTTACTCTTTGTGCACTTGTTTAGCACGAAGGGGAAAGCCCTCTCTGCTCACCCACTGTCTGGCCAGCATCAGTGATTCTTCATCACTGGCCTCTCATTTACAACAATTTGCAAATAGCTTTTATTCGCCCTGATCTTACACATAATCTGTTGTGAGTTGACAACATAAAATGTACAAGAAGAGCTGAGGATGAGTCAGCAACGCCCTTTCACCGTGTTTTCTGTCTTACTAATATTTAGCTTGAAGGATTTTTATGTGGTTTTTTTTTCACCCCACTCAGAAAGATGCCACATCATTCCTGTCTCATTGGCTTCCAGGCAGCCAAGCACCTACTAGATTCAGCTGTTGTGTGTGAAGCCAAAAGCGCTAGAGAGGGTGTTTAGAGCCTTCAGGGAGGCTGTAATCTAAGAGCCAGAGCTCTGTGCACACACACAGACACGGAGGTTTCACCGCAGCGCACCCAGGAGGTCCCTCAGGTGACAGGGACCAGCAGAACTGCTGCACTGACAGCTGTTTGGGGTGCTCAGCTACGGCAGAGATGGATCACAGTTTCCCCACACGCAAACCAAGGGTTTATTTAGAGCACCCTCCCTCCTGCGCTTCTTATTCTCAAGCTAGCAGCGCTATTTAATGACTAAACTCTTCATATATTGACTCCAAGAGCTTCTGGCAAACAGGCTTTAGAACAGGGGATCGCTCACACTTGGGTAGGATCAGCCTCAGAAGCATGGAGACAAAAACCAACACACAAAATCAGATCCAGGCTTGTTTGTCTTACCTGGGATGAATAATCAACACGGGTGCAGCCCCAGCGCTCTGCACACGTAAGGAAACCTGCGTATGGACCCTGGACATCCCAGCAGTCTCTCAGATAACGACCAAGCTCTGAATGCTTCTCCTACACTGGGCAGGGATGGCTGAGGGCAAACATCAGCCTCACCCTCTCTCCTGCTGCGTTTCAGGAGGCAAACTACGGCTTTCTTCAAGTCATGTCGCTCATCATAGAAATAATTTGATGCTAAAAACTGGCCCACCTTTGTTGTCTGAGGATCCTACAAATGCATTATTTCACAAACTCCTCTGGATGGGTAAATCCAAGCGTTTTCCCAGTGCTGCCCAGGAGGCCCAAGGTTGTGGCAGAAGCTGAATATTCTCTTCTAGGTCTTCATTCGCACTAGGTCCTCGTGAGCTAATTAGCACAGAAACTCTCTCTTTGTAAACACAGACCCAACCGAAGAGTTCATTTACATGAATCTCCACTAAGTTGGAGATAATCTGGACCGCAAGTTTTGCTTATGTAAATGTCAACACACAAAAAATTAGGTTTGGATCAAAAAGACAAGTTGTAGTTAATACCCAGAGTAAAACGCGCACGTTCCTTCCAGGCCTTCATTAGCTTTCTCTGAACATCTGCTGAACAGAAATCTCCATCCATAAAAGTGACTACAGAAATTAAAAACCCTCTGAATTGTCAGATAAGTGCGTGCACATACAAACCCCTCCATTTCAAAGGACGCCCTCCTACTTCTTTGTGACTGTGGGAGCCATTCAAGCGGAGAACAGCAAAAAACAACAAAAAAGCAAAAGGTAAAACCCACAAGACTCGTGCAACGAACTAAGGGGCAATAATAAACTTTTTAAAAGAACAAAACACACCTACAATTCTCAGTCAGCTTTAGGCCAAAAAAAAGGAGGGAGACAGGGGACAGCAACTCCTGCACAAACAGGACTAAGAGGGAGTTACTGCCAGAATGGCACCATAGAGAAATGCCCTTCAAAAGGAACAACTGCGTAAAATAGCTCCTTCACCAGCTCCCAGGCAGTGTTGTTTAGCTTGTTTTCACGGCCAAGATTTACAGAAATAAATATATAGACTTATATACATACAAAATGAGGGCTGCCATACCAGAGAGCGCTGCTATTTCCAGTCTGCTTTATACTACAAGACTCAAAAAAACCCAAACCACAGCAATGGTATGATTAGATTGCTCATTTGATCTTTACAGAATGGAGCTTTTCAAGAGATTCGGTTTTTAAATATGGCTTCAACTCCCACTGAAATCCAGCCAAGTCCTATAACGCAGAAAAAAATCCATAGCTGACTGTACCCAAACTGCAGTTTAGTTTCTTTCTTTGGCCAAACGCTTCCTGATGCTCACTGAGGTGCAGGTTTTCCACGTGCCACACAATATATATACACCTGATTCTAACATTTTATATGTGCCAAACCACAGGTCAGAATTAAAACAAAACACAACCTTACATGAGAGAAAGAGAATTCTCTTGGTGGCTGCGTTTTGCAGGGAGCTTGTCTAAGAGCATATGGTGGGTTTTGTTAGACACTTCACACCAATGTGCAACTTCCCTATCCTAAAAGGAAAAAAAAAGGAAGAAATGAGCTCATATTGGCACGTTTCAAGCAAGCACTAAGATCGGAGCTTTAGGTATTATTTCAAGTGCCCAGAATGACTTCGGCACAGAAAACTCGTGGTGGGGAAGCTGGTCCAGCCGCCTCCGCACCCTCAGTCCTCTGGGCTGTCTCGGTGGTTTGTTTTTAGCAGCGGCGGGTGGTGATGGGGTTCACCTGGCCGCCCACACCACGCTCTAAACCCACAGCTTGTTGAAGCGCAACAACGCACAGACATCGCTCAGAGAACAGAGCACATCGTACTTTTCTAAAAATCACAGGTACCAAATATATACTTGACCCACAGTTATATAACTGCTACGCCAGAGCTATTTTTTAGCCCGGCTCATCAGCGCTGCTATAAATCACCCCAGTACGCAGAGGCCAGACAAGCTGTCACATTTATGCGCTCAGCTTTCCGTCTGCCCTAAGAAAACGTTTGTGGTATGGGCCACGTATCTGTTACCTCTCTGCCCGTCCTGGTCTTTAGGTGCATAGCTGTTCCTCAGCACCACGCAGACCCCCGTACGACACCCGGAATGTAGCCGAGCGCCCCACAGACCCACATTCAGAGCTGCCGCAAGTGCCGCCAGCTCCAAAAGCAGCGCCCAGCGGGGCACTGACTCCCAGGTTCATCTTTACAGAAGACGGGTAATAAGTTATATTTCAGTTCTCCCTCTGTATTTGTGGCAACGGTAGACAGTATCATGATTACCTGCCCAACACCGAGGTCCTAGGCTGAGGTCTCCTGCGCTGCACTGCAGCTATCGCCCCTTTTTAAACGAGCGCCTAAACCTTCCTCAAAACTTCTGCCCGAGCAATATCCAGAAGCAGCCAGTTTCACAGTGTGACTGTAAATAACTGAGCTTTCTACCTTATTCCTTGTTACTCTTTTGTTTCCCCTTGTTTGTCACCCAACAGTGCAGCTTCCACACCTCCTGTGCCAGGCGCTTTCAGACGCAGGATGGGTTTTTCATGCAAGTGTATAAAGTAGCAATATAAAAAGCACTTTTCTCAGCTAAGTGCTTCTTGTTTTGTGTAGTGCCTTCCCTGAAGCAGACACTGAAACAACCACTCTGCGCCAGGAAAGGTGTGCTGTGTTCCTGCACCTGCCTCACGTCCTCGGTGCAGGAACAGAACCAGCAATAGCTCTGAGTCAATACGGAGACACAGCACAGCCGGCTTGACGTTCAGCATGGCACAGAATCACGCCTTCGCTTTATATTCCAAACTCAGAGAAAGAATCACATTGACATCGCCAAAAACATTAACTCTGCTAAGTCTGCAATACGATAACTCACATTCGTTAAAGCTACAGAGATTGGAGGCAATAAATGGGACTCTTGATTGAGATTACATTCCCAGTTCTGAACCTACCGGGAACAATTTAAAAAAAAATGAGCTTCCGCAGTCAGTGTTTTAATTAGATACCTCACCTAGATTTCTTATGTCTTTACGACGTGTTTCTCTATCCCACACAGCGTCTTTAAAACTCCCTCTCTACATCTGAGAACTACTGAACCTGGTGAGAGTTTAATAGAAATCCCTTCACTACGCTATAAAGAGAAGCATTGCTTGAGATTTTAATTAGCAGCTGTCAATGCTGAGCCATAGGAGATACTAAATAGTTTGCTTAACTTATTAGAGAAAGTGCATTTTGTTTTCTGACCTTCTGCACTCAAATCATGCAAGGTATTTTAGCCATTTAAAAACTCCTTTCCAAAACCCTACTCTGTAGTAGTAAATGCCATTCCCACAATCAATATACTGTGTGGTGCTCCAACCATATTCTCCCACCGAATACCCTTCTCATTTGATGTAGAAATCATGACACTGTAATTTCCTGACCGCTACTATAAAGCTGAAAGGCAGCACTACACTATTATGCCTTCCTCCCATCCTATGCAAGGTACTCTGAGCTTTAAACAGAGGCGGAACTTGGAAATCAGACACTAAATTGATACAGTCCATTGAGACTCCATTTGCACGATAATACAGTAAAAAGCACGGTTCTATCGTGCAAACTTCAAGAAGGCTGTGCACCCACTCTTTGCCTTGATTCACTACCCACAATCGTACCCCTAAAAAGAACTATTTCCTACCATTCAGCTGCCTGTAGACTATATCTTCGAGAAGGGAGAGCCTCTTCAGCACCGCATCCTGGATGGAGCTGATGCCACGGGCTGTCAAGTTGGCCACTTCTGCCCTGGGATGGATGTCATGGAAGGAGTCGCCGCTCTTGGCCGTGATGGGTCTGCACTTGGCCAGGAATAGGACGAAGCCAGCCACCGCGATCAAGTTTAACACCAGCAGGACTTTGACTCTCCTCAAAGAAGCCATCAAACTTCCCGAGGGGCCCCGCCAGCCGCCGCGCTGCCCGCAGGGCTAAGGGAGCACTCCGCCAGGTGCCCGCCGCTGCGCGCACATCGCCCGGCGCGGAGCTTGCGCGGGGAGCGGCGCGCCCGAGCGCGGCCCCGGGCTCACCGGCGGGGAGAAGCGCCGCTCGCCGAAGCCCGCCCCGGGGCTACGGCCCCAAAAAGGAGACGCCACCGCCGGAGCCGCCCGCCCCGCTCCGCTCCGCCCGCCGCGCTGCCGCCGCCGCAACTTCATGCCCCGCGCAGGGCGACCGCGCCTCGGCTCCCGGGCGCCGGCGGGGCCGGAGAGCCCTGCGGCAGCGCCGCCGCCGCCGCGCCTGCCTCCGCCGGCCGCGCGGGGGGGCGCGGAGCCGCTGCTGCGCTGCGCGGACGGGGCATGCCCTGCCGGCCGCGCCGCTCCCCCCGGCCTCGCCGCCTCGCTGCACCGCGGAATGGGCGGGCAGAGCGGGGGGCGGGCGCGGGGCTCCCGCCCCTCTCAGCGCACGGGGAGGGGAAGGAGGGAAAGTCACTACGGCGGCGGGCGGCAGCACGGAGAGCGCCGCTCCGCGCACTGCCCGCGCCTGCGGAGAGCGGCCCCGCCGCGCCGCGGCTGTAGGGAAATCCCGGGATGGAGCGCCGAGCACGGCGCGGGCCCGGAGATGCCGCTCCCGCCCGGGGATGGGGGAGCGGGTCCCCTCGGATCCCCCCGGCAGCGCCAGCGGGGGCGGCCAGAGCCGGGCAGCGGCTCCGGACAGCGCGAACGCACAGCGGGGGTAACATCGGAACGCGCAGCCTGGGGGTAACACCGGGAACGCGCAGCCGAGGGGTAACACCGGGAACGCGCAGCCGAGGGGTAACACCGGGAACGCGCAGCCGAGGGGTAACACCGTTACATTGAGACAGGGATCGTCACGAGAAAAAAAAAAAATAAAGAAAAAAATCACAGAATCATTTCGGTTGGAAGAGACCGTCAGGATCATAGAGTCCAACCATAACCCAACTCCAGCACTGAACCATGTCCCTGAGAACCTGGTCTAAACGCCTTTTTAAACTCCTCCAGGGATGGTGACTCCACCACTGTCCCGGGCAGCGATTGCGTCTCTGATTTCGCTGCCCCCCGGGGTGCTGAGTGGTCCTGGCACGAACTTTGCTCCCGGCTCTCCCAGGTCAAAGCTCTGTCCCTGAACTCGGAAACGTGGCTTGCTCTACACATGCGTTTAACCAAGCAAAGCAAACCATCCTCCTTCCAGATATGGCTCCCAAAATATTCTGTGCCAGGGAAGGGAATGGTTGCAGCGCCAGCACCGAGCTGGTTAGCAAGGATCTTCCACACTACAAACACTAAAAAGAGGTAGCAGTAACCATCATAAACTACAATTCAAATCCAAAATTTTCATGCCAGAATACTCCGTATCCTCAATCTGAGAGGACAGCTATGGCTGAACAATCACAGTAAAGCCACCTACTCAGAGCTTTAACCATTTGCCACAGTTACCCCTGCTTTTCAGAAAGATGACATGGAAAGGGAATGAAAATGTGAACAACATGGAGTCATCATATCCTACAAGGCAACTTTTCAACATGTAAGAACACCCTCTCTCACCTTCAAGCCACAACTAAAAAGGAGAAACAGACAAACAAACAAACAAAAATCAATGTCATGGAAACAAACCTAAAATTGCTTTAAAGGATCTGGAGTTTTAATTTAATACCAGCTGCACAAGAAATCTTTTATGGTTTCTACATTCAGACCCAGAATCCTGCTACAAACCTCAAGAATTGCGACAGGCACATAACTCACAGTGAGACCTTAAAATAACGTGGTCAGTCCATCATCCACGCTCAGGTTCATTATTCCAGCACAAGGGTCCACTTGTGAATGCTTCTGGTGACATGAAGCCAGAACTACCTTACAAATTCCTCAAAACCATGAAAGCTTTTTGCTGGCAGTAAGGGGAAGCTTCTCATGGCAGCTGCAGGTGCAGGGGCTCTTTAGGAGTGCGCTGGCACACGATAAACATGATAAAGAGTATCAGGAGCAGAAATATTTGTGCAAACAGAAAACTACTTATTTGAAAATAGTCTTGGATAAAGAAGCCCTAGTCCTGCATTACCTAGCGCTCCCACTGTCACATCACACAGAAACAGCAAGATCTATTTAAAATAACAAATACTGCTTATAAAAAGAGATTTAAGGAAGTTGGGCACATGGTTATTACATAATATGACCCTAATGCAAAAGAAAAAAAAAAAAGTCTGAATAACTTTTAAAAAAGTGAATGCAACAGTTTGAAGCAGCTCCTTGCTGAAGGACAAGGCCCCCCAAGAAAAGAGCAGAATTAAGTCCCCAAAGCAAGCAGGGATGGAGAGAAAAAGCCACAACGCACCTTCTGGTGACCCTGTATTGCTGTGTCCAGTTACAGGACAGCCGGGCGCTGTGACGATGGAACAGCATGCCAGGGTAAAGAAACACATCCAAAAATCCTGCAGGAAAAAGAAAACAAAAAATATCCTCTGTGGGGGAAATAGCATGAGCACTAAAAATTAAGAAAGCACACACATTTACCAGCCAGCCAAACAGCTCCCCCATACCATCCAGAAGGATTAACTTCAAAACCTTCCCCAGGTGTGTTGTTGTTGCTGCTTTTCTTTCTATAGAGTAGAACCACACAGTGCAGACTTTGAAGCCCTGCTGGCCAACAACAAACAGCCATCACCTGGGACATTCACCAACCCAGCTGCAAATCATCTCTGTTACAGAGGAGAAAGGTTTTCTGCTGCTGGCCTCATGGGGCAAAACTTCTGAGGCTGGAGAGCTGGACAGGAAAAATTTAATGAAATATAACAAGGGCAAGTGTAGCATGTTGCATCTGGGCATGAACAACCCCAGGTTCCAGTATAAGTTGGGGAATGACCTGTTGGAGAGCAGTGTAGGGGAAAGAGACCTGGGGGTCCTGGGGACAGCAGGGTGACCATGAGCCAGCACTGGGCCCTTGTGGCCAGGAAGCCAATGGTACCTGGGGTGGGTTAGAAGGGGGTGGTCAGTAGGTCAGAGAGGTTCTCCTGCCCCTCTGCTCTGCCCTGGGGAGACCACACCTGGAATATTGTGTCCAGTTGTGGCCCCTCAGCTCCAGCAGGACAGGGAACTGCTGGAGAGAGTCCAGCGCAGCCACCAAGATGCTGCAGGGAGTGGAGCATCTCCCATGTGAGAAAAGGCTGAGGGAGCTGGGGCTCTGGAGCTGGACAAGAGGACACTGAGGGGGGACTCACTCATGGGGATCAGTATGGAAAGGGGGAGTGTCAGGAAGATGGAGCCAGGCTCTTCTGGGTGACAACCAGTGACGGGACAAGGGGCAATGGGTATAAAGTGGAACACAGGAGGTTCCACTTAAAGATGAGAAGAAACTTCTTCCCAGTGAGGGTGGCAGAGCCTGGCCCAGGCTGCCCAGGGAGGTTGTGGAGTCTCCTTCTGTGCAGACATTCCAACCTGCCTGGACACCTTCCTGTGTAACCTCATCTGGGTGTTCCTGCTCCATGGGGGGATTGCACTGGATGAGCTTTCCAGGCCCTTCCAACCCCTGACACTCTGGGATTCTGTGAGTCAGCACTGGCTTTTTGGGGTGGAGAGGCACCTTGGAAAAAACCATCTGCCTCTCTTGAACGGGTTTGTAACACTGAACATTCCACTGGGCTACTTGGAGCAGCAACAATAATTTTCCCTCAATTTCTTTTATTCAGAAAATTTCTAGCAAGCTACCATTTTGTATTTATCTAAACATTAAGAAGGTTTGTCAAGACCCCACTCTCACAGTCTGGGTTTCACCAAGAAGCACAACACCCACTGCAGTGTTCAGGGTTTAGGTTTTTTCTTTTCTTCTTTTTTTGCCCTTTTCATTACATTCCTACCAAAAAAAGCATGACACACTGTTGCTAACTAGAGAAGAAGAATAAATCAAGGGTATTTATCAGTATTGGGGAGAGAAGATCAGTTTGCATGCCTAATAGAAAAATTCTATTTTTGCCCAGTGCAGTGGAGTTCTACCAACAGCACACACGCGCTTCTCAAGTGCCAGCCAAAATAATTGCTTCTCTCCTTCTGGGGGGGGAAATTCCATTAAATACTGAATATTCAATGGAATGATTAATGACGCACTAATCCTTTAGCTAAAGTCTCTGCTCCTTAAAATACAGCGAACACTAGCTGCCAGTTAGAAAGAAGAATTAAACATACCAAAATAACTTGATTTCCAGAAGTTATTCTGATCACTTTGGACGTCTATGATGGGAGTAGAACACCATGACGCATTGCGGGCAGACTCTGTGTGTTCTGGTAGGTGTAAACCAGGCAGAAAACTTGGTTTCTTGCTATTTACTGGAGCCGCTGCCAGCGTGGTGTGTTCTTCAGGGGACGCGGCAAAGCTCTGAACACCCACACTGCCAGCTTTGGAAACACCAGCCTAAGCAAGTAGATGTTGAGGTCTTCTTAGATCAATTGGCTTGAACTGCATTAATCTCTCTGTCTTTGAATCCCTTTATGAAAACCATGATCTGCAAGACAGGGGGAAAAAACACAATAAACAAAGAGAACAACAAATCACAAGGGTTCAATTGGAAGCCATGAGCTGTTTCCTCAAAATCTTACAGTTCTGGCTGGAGTGTTGCCAGTGCAATTCAGTTTCTTCTTTGTTTTCAGGCTTGAGGTGACACCCAGGAGTTACCCGTCCTTCATTTTTTCTCTCAGGCTTTTGAGATTTCCCAGTTATTCAGTTTTAATTGTGTTTCTTTGCCACCTCTGAGAAAACTCCTCCCTCATTGGGTCAGGTGAATTCAAGGCTCAATATCACCCATGGGCTCTTTGTTCCTCACTAGGGTGTTTTTCTCTGTGCAGGAAGCTGTTCTGTGACATCCAAACAGCTTCTGCAGTGCCACACTGTTCCAGAACACACAGCGGTGCCCACATCACAATGGTAACCGACACATCACAGTTCTCTGGACCTTCAGTTTATTGCTCATGTGAAGCCCAATCTTGTGAAATGAATAAGCACCTGCAAAAATAATATTTTTTTTGCAGAATCTAATATTAAAAAGTTGATGGCACATTGTCTGCTCTCTCTGGCTTCATTTTTGACAGTAATTCAGGCAAGTATTTAACGTCGTGGGGTGAACTCTTTATCTCCAGCCTTTAGTTTTTCTTCCACTACTCAACAACTAATGCACGAAAGTAACTTTCTTCAGTTTTGTCTTCAAAGTCTGGGAACATATTTAGTTCTATATCACAATGACTCTATTCAGATTCTCATGCCTTTTTACGCTCAGGCTGTGAGCAGGCACAGCGCATCACTGACATATCAGGCAAAAGTTGCGAAAAAACAAGCAACTTATTGTACTTTTAGCTTATGAAATTGCTTTATGGTTCCCCTAAAGGATATTAAAAAGACATCTCTGCAATGGTTATCAATAAGTATCTTTCACGAGCAGCATTTCTAAAGCTTCTAGAATGGCTTCAACTCTTGACTGAGTTCAGAAGAGAAAGAACTGAGAGAAAAATCAAAATCAGAGCTTAGAGCTCAACTACTCTTCAGTTTTGCTGCTTTGAACTTTAGTACTCAGCTTGATTATCAGAATCTAATTCTTAGATCATTTTCCTTCCAACCAAAATAATCTCTTCCATTCTACTCTGTTCTTATTAAAGCTGGTTAGAAAAGTTTCAGCTTGTCAAAAAATTGAAAAACTGAAATCTTGAAAAACGATTGAAAAATTAAGAAAACATGTTTTAAATATTGACTTTTGGTGCAACTAGAAAAAGAATCCCACTTATTTCTTTTTATTACAGAAGACACCTAAACAGCTCATATCATTTCAGCACCTCATTATCACATAGACCTTCCGAACATCTCATTTGAGCCAGGGAACGCTGTTATCATGTTATGTGCAAACGAAAAGATACCGAAAGACCTTTGGAAAAGTGGGTTTTAAATTCCCAGGGAAGTCAAGAGCTGACAGAGCCAAGCGGCCCAGCATCAAACCAAGAGAATTAGCACAAGAGCTCAGTTAGCCACCGCTCTCTGAAGTTCAGGGCCACCCCACGAGCTGACGGCCCGTTCATCAGCACTGCCGTATGTCTGCGCCAGCGGAGAGCAGGGAAATACCCAAAGATTCCCAGCACCAATTTGCAACCTGTCCCTGTTCCAATTAACATTGGGGCCGCCTTTCTTGTGACTGTCACAAGGGCAGATCCCATAGTGCAAAGAAAACCTAGACAAGAAGTCAATTTGCTTAAATATAATAAATCCTTTCAGGGTTTAGTTTTCTATCTAAACGCCTGATCTTGCTTCCTGGAGCAATCTGGCCTCTCTTACCACAGAAGAGACCCTGGACATGGAGTATTCCTGCTCTGCTGCTTGGTAAGCCTGGTGCTGAGGACTTTGTAGATGCTACAGCTCATGCTCAAGAATAATTTCTTCTCCTCTGCCTTATACCAAGTAGTCAGGCTCAGGTCAAGCCTCAAAGCCTCTTCTGAACCCATGGGCTCCTCTGGGTGCAATTCACAGCTCATCCCAACAAGCGATTCGGGGTCACAGAGACTGAAGACCCAGCGTTCAAGGCTTGGTCGTGGTGCAGCCACAGGTGTCAATGGAAAACTGACACGTGCATTTTTCTTTCCTTGAGAGCTCTTGAAGTACTGCAGTGCTATCTTAAATAAAACAAAACAAAACTACTGTGAATTACAAGCCAGTGTGTACAAATACTTGCTGCTTTATGTCTTTTCAATTTTTTTTTTTTAGACAATCAAGATATTTCTTGCACTGGATTTGTGCTTAACCTATGTTACAGACATACTAGGGCAGTTTTTCTGCTGTGATTCTGAATGGTGGGCTGGAAATTATTTCCATCTGGAAATAATACGCTATTTTAACCTTAAAAATCTAAACCTCCCAATAAAGATGTACCACAGATTGCACCGACTGCTTAATGAAAGCCAGTTTGTGTACTGCACCACACGAATTCAATATTATTGATAGGAATAAAGTTTTTTTAGGGAGCTTAAAATATGCTTCTCATGAAAATTTGAAGAGGTCTGCATCCCAGCAAAAAAGAAATACTTCAAAGCACTTCTTAACATTTAGAAACACAAGTAGGTCAGGAAACAGACAGCTGTATGTTTGCACATTGAAGTATGGAATTGAATTTCCCTGTTGGGTGGCCTTTTGTTGTATTATGGGGAAATCTGTGTATCGACTGTTTTACCAGCTCCCAAAACATACCAAGTGCATATCTCAGTGGTACCTCATAGCTAAATATAATACAAGCTGCTGTGTATCCTTGTGGAGTTTAATGAAAGGTGTGGAGGGAAAAAACCCACCAAACTGGATTTTACTCCAGCTTTGCTTTTGATTTGTTGGGTGTCCCTGGGCTGAGCTGAGTTTTGAGGGCAGTCAGACACCCAGCTGAGAGCTACAGCTTTACAAGAGCTTCATTCTGCACGTAAATCTCAATGCACTGAGCTACTCCGAACAGCTGGAGCCTGTGTGGGAAGGGAGATCTTGAGCAGATCTCTCCTCTCGCACACACACTCGCATTCTTTGCTGCCACCTTCATATCTTTAAGCAGTCCTAAAAAGCACATTGAAATCCTCAGCGATGCTGCTGAAATATTCCCTGTCCCCAGCTGTAGGTGGTTAGTTTGGGAGGTGGGGTCCACAAAACCAACAAGCCCAGTGTGGAGGCCCCTGAAAGCAACAATTTTCAGATTGAAGCCTCTCTTATATTTCAAATATTCTCAGCTGAGAAGACATTCACGTCAAAACTCTACTCCTACCTCTTGTTTAATGGCTGGGTGAAGCTGCTGTAGGAGATTTGGGACAATACAAGCCAGAGTTCAGGATGTATTGTGCTTTCTCCTCAGGGTTATACATGGAGCAAGGACACGGGAGGAGGACGAGCAGCTTCAGCCAGGTCAGCTCTGCTCACAGCATGCACTGGACGGTGGAGCTGCAAAGGAAAGCACAACCCAAGGCTAAGTAAGACCTATAACCTGCTCTATCCAATGAAATCAGCTGTGATTCTGTCCCCGGTTATAAAGGCATCCCTGTCCCCAAGCACAGCCCAGTGCTGTCCCATGGGGGCACCACTCCAGCCACTGCCACACGCAAATGTCTCCACAGGCAGCTCCAGCCTGATAAAAGTTGCGAATCTCAATACCTCACAAGTACAAACCGTCTGTTTTCATATGGTCTAAGTAGTTATTGAGTTACCCTGAAGGGATTGTTCTTAGCTTTGAAGATTGCTGCTTTCATTTCAGAAGAACAGCCAGAAAGATTTTCTGTTTTCTTTCCAACAATAGCATTTGTTGTGGGTGACAGATATGACATCTTTAAGGAAGCAGAGAGAGAATTATGTGCTAGACCTTGCCTCTGAAATGCAGCCCCTGAAGGAACATACATCCACATCTAGGGCCCAAGATCCTACAGAGAAGAGTATTTTTTAATGGAAAAAAGCTGCGCTGAGCCCATCAATTCTCTCTCCTTTGGTCTGTCGCATCGCAGCACCCGGGTGTTTCCCCTGTTCTCCACGCAGAAGAGAAAGAAAGCATTAAGAGATGGATTCACTCAAGTTGCAACCACAGTTTGCAACCGTGCAATGAAAGGAGGGTGACCCCAGAATCTCCTGCCTTTTCCCCGTCCTGTCGGAACCTCCTGCTTGAGGACGGGCAGCAGAGCAACATCCTGCTCCACTCTGCCTCAAAAAATCACGTTAAGTGAACAATCAGTGACAGTGAATCAAGCAGACACCGTTATCTCAGTGCTGTTGCCACCGAGCGCACGCTCAGGGCTTGTCAGTAATTTTGGCTCGAGGACGAGCTAAGGCCGTTCTTGGCGTTGGTTCTATTAAGATCTATATGCCTCCAGCAAACCAGTTCCGCAGTGTTTCAAGCTTCCAGCGCACGGCACGTCCTGCAGTCATTCCTCCTCACTCCCAGCACCACCGCACTTCAAACACCAGAAAACATCACATACAGACACTGCAGCGCTTTGTTTTCTGCTCCCCTTAACTGCTTCTTTAGCATTTTAAAACACGACGCGCTCATGAAAGCTTGTAAAATTCCTCGTAAAGTTTACTGTGCCACAGGATTATAGAATTTATCTTGGAACTATGGATAAACAGCTAATCTTGGATCTGTCACCAGAAAGCACTAATATATTTCAAAAAGCTATTAGCCCTTAAACCAAAAGCAACACAGAATTTGATTTGGGGCAACAGGCTATAAAACACTGAAATTGTTTGGCAACTCTGCACTGAGAGCAGGTGGAAGAAGCCGTAAGAGCTCTGGCATTTGTTTTATTCTGCTATTTAAGGCATATTTTACATAGTTTCCAAAATGTGAGCATGAAAACTAACATTAAGTAAGGACACTTGAAAAAAGTGTTGAACAATTGATTTACCACACATCTTTAGGAAGCGGAACAGCATTTGTTATGTTACACAAGAAGGCAGGGGAAGGCAGTAAATATTACATATAAAAAATAATAAGCAATAAATAGCCTTTGCATTTTTTTTATGGCACCATATCCTTAAGGAGCTTTAGAGCCATCAGCACTGACCATAACCTCCAGATGAGCAATATCCATTTTGTGGATGGGAACGCTAAAGAGCACCTATTAATCCTAAACTCCCTGGGTATTTTTGCAGGGCTTTGCAGCAGGAACAGCCAGGCCAGCGTGGGATGGCAGGACAGGAAAGAAACAGTGTTTGTTTGAGGAATATAAGGGGGAAATCAAATTTGAGAATCTCGTGTGTAAAGCTGAAGCCTAAATGTGCTTCATAACTTCTTTTCCTGGCCTTTGTGAGTCCCCAGTCTTGTTCTTGCCTCTTGCCAGTGGCTGCAGGTCATGAAATGGAAAAGAGCAGGAAGGTGAATTTTCTGGTCAAGATGACGTGAAGAGACCAGACGAATGCTTCAGGGGAGGGGTGCAGGAGTTACCTTTGCACAAGGTAGAGGTACTCTGGTTAAATATTTAGAGTGAGGTCATGATTAAGCGACTCAAAACCTTGGAGAAATGGAAAACACAAGCATGATGCAAGGCGAGCCCTGGCTTGTGGCTGTGTGCTCAAATCTGCTGCTAGAGAGAACAGAAACGGCTGATGAAACTGGCTGCAACGCCGCTCCAGTGTGGGTTTATTTGCGGCCCAGACAGGGCATTTGTATTTTCTGCACAGAGTGATTACTGCAGAAAGGCTAATACCCAGGGGAAAAATATTTTTGATATTTCTCTGGGAAATAACCTGCTATATGCAATAATTTCTTCCCCACACCCCAAAAGATGCACTAACCTCAAAGCTTTTTAAGGAGGAGAGGGCCAGAATCATCGACAAAGAGCGTTGCTGCTCTTGTGCTCCTGCACCAGCAAGTGTTGGACCTACAACTTATCAGTGTAGCGGTGTAACTCTGATCTTTAGATGAGGCTTCGGGTCAGCTTGAATGGGAAAACTACACGGATGGGTTCTTCTGACTGTACAAAATTGCATCAAGTGAAAACTGAGCAGGGCACTTCAGAATTAAGTATATGAAAAACAAACAACAAAACCAAAACACGCACAAAGCCAAAAATAAAAAACCCAAACAACAACAAACCACCAAAAAAAAACAAAACAGAAAAGCTACTCTCTCAGTTTAGCTACTAAGCTGCCTGTAGTTCACTACAGATGAAGCCGGAATCACAGACAGGATCACAAGAAACTACTCAATAGGTTAAATTCAATAGGCTAAGTAGTGCACCGAGCACACCAGCTATCACTTCTCGGGATTAACAGAGAGCAAGGTGCCACATACAAATTGCAGTCTGGCTACAGCACCTCTCAAGATAATTGAAATTAAGGACTTCAGGCCTCAAGCTCACCAGTTACAGAGCACAGCTGGAAAGCCTGGTCTCCAGAGCCCTGCAGGCACCAAATGGCCTTTGGAGTCAGATGTACACAGCAAAAAATGACTTTATTGAGAGTCCTGATGCTGAAGCACACCTGGGCCCAAGCACATGGACAGTCCCCTTGAAGCTGGTGACTCCGCTCATTTAGAGAAAATGTACCACACCAGTAAGCGCTGGGAGAACCGGGATCCCAAGTGCTGGGGTTTGGAATAAAGCATCTGACTGGTAAAGGCAGAGGAGAAACGTTACTCAGACTGAGCAATTCAGTGAATAAGAAAACACCATTTCCTAGATTTAATTCTTGTGTTTGTGAATTGCTGGCAAAGATATAATTTGTGTGGATAGCCTCGGCAGTGCAATAGGAACCTGAAGGTACAGGTTACAGCTTGTTAATCATTCATTTGCAAATGGCCAGGATGATACCTGTGTATAACCCAAAGCCATTTAAGCCCCAGATTTAAGACCTCCCTACAGTAGCTCGCTCAACTGAATCACATGAGTAACCAGTATGTACAAGTCTGGGTTTGAGTTGTCTTGCTCTTCACATCTAGTTCCATTCTGGCTCCTGAGATCACTTGTGATTAACAGCTACAAGGTCACAACATTAATGTGGACTACAATTCAATCAGGGAAGAAAATAAATTTTGACATACTACATATAAGAGTTAATGTTAACTAAGTTAATGTTTAAAAAATGGTTATTCAAATGAACTCTAATAACTTGATAGAGCTGCTTATAGAAATGACAATTCTCTAGCCCATATTAACTGATCATACTGAAGCTATTCATGGCTATTATCTATCAATTATCCATGAACCTTTGACAATTAGACTTGGTGTTAAAAACCACTCATCATGCAAAGCAGTTTTCTGTAAAATATCTGAATAAGCACATCGACTGACCACTCAAAGAAAACAGTTTCTATACCTATAGCATGGGTGGTCCTACACAGAAATCACCACAAAAAAGGCTAAAATATTTCTGTGCGTAGTTGATTCTGCTGCTGAACAAGAGCGTGCCTGAATCTCTATTTTTGATGCAGGGAGTCTGGAAAGGATCTGTGTCTAAACTCCACCTGGGGTGGGATAATGAATGGTCTTTCAGCTGCATTAGCAAGGAGGAAGGCTTGTAGGCAAAGCTTTCGGCTTTTCTTGTAGGTGTAGCTTATAATTACCGGAGACTATGCTGAGGCAAATAAGCCTCTTTATGTGGTATTTCTCTGAAAAAAAAAGAGAGTTTTTGCTGCTCCTTTAAAGAGCTGCCAGCACCTGGAACAACTTTAGGTATATATTTATGTGTATATGTAAGTATTCTGTTTAGAAAGAATGTCTTGGTCATGTTTTCCATACTGATCTACCTGTCATCTGCACCACCAAGGGCACTTTCACAAGAGCAAGAGCCTTATCAGGGATCTCATGTGCTACCACTGCTTATTCCCCTACCTGAAGCTGAACCCCCAGCAGACGGATCTTTTTCGTTTCCCCAGCAAACAAACAACGATATCAGCTTGCCTGGGGGAGAAGAGTTAAATTTCAAGGGAAGGTAAGAACACCTAAGCAAAGACAAACAAAAGAAAGATTTCATAAGGTGTCATTAATAAATGACAGGTCAACCTGTCAGATATTTTCCCATATGGTCCTTAAATGAAAATCTTGCTGGGCTCTGCAATTGCTGGTATATAGCTGAGGATCAAGGCACCTTCAAAAGGAATACTGGAGGCTAAGAAATGTAACATCACTCACCTTCAATATAAGCCACAGCTATAAAACGCAACACTTTTATGGCATATTAGATATAAGGCACTTAGGTACACTGTGAAAGCCATAGTTCTCCACCCATTATCTGGATTTTTGTTATGGACTATTATTTGACATCTTTATTTATACTAGGTAGCGCTTTACCTAGTAAAGCCCATTTACATCCCTGGAACTGATCACAAAGTAACTTTTAACAGGTTATGGATAAGGGCAGCAAAGCCTGGTCCTCTGTAAGGATAATAGATGCAACGCACCTCTAGCGCATCCGTTATAATTACAGTGGTTTACAACTTGGCAGCTTTAACCCTCTTCCAAATCTTGGATCCGCATGACTCGGTGATTATTAAAGAGCTGCCGCGCTTGTCAGCGAGCAAGAGGTTTGTGTTTCATAGCTGAGGGTCCAATGCTGCTGCAGCAGCCAGAGGGTTCACATGCTGACTCCAACACCAGGTGGTATCTGTTACCTACTGGTGTTTACAGCACATCTCCAACCTAGACCCATAGAGGTCACAGGAGAAACTTCCACCAATGCAGGAAAAACCAACAGCAATCCCTATAATTCCACATTTCATGCCTATGCTCAGAGACCCACTCGCACTGAGATGTTTTCACAATCCTGTCAGAAAGTTCAGTGTGTATTGACATGATCCAAAGTGACACGTATTTGATCATGGGTTTAGGTTTTGCTTTTTTAGAAATCTGAAACAAAGGGTCAAGGCCAATCCAGCTTTGAGTGGACAACAATCAGAATAACCAGCAAATCCCAGATCCCTGCCATGCTGCAAAGGGCACAGCCCCAATCTGAATAGGAGGATGCACGAGAGCAATAACATCACAGCTCTTCAGAGCAAACAGAAACTGATACCAATAGGAAAGGAAGATTTTAATACCTCCTTGCCCACCCCTACTTAGGTAAATCCTTACCTGTTAATGTCTAAGCCCATCAGAAGCAGACCTGGGTGGTCATTTATGAAGAGCCTGTGACTGCAATGTCTTCGTTTTGATCAGAAAAATAGCGTGAGGCGGGAGCTACACCTGAGGCAATCAGCCCATACCCGCGTCCTGGGAGGAACCTCACAGATCAGCACAAATCCCTAAAAGAACAGCATAATTCAGACATTATCAAGTACTCCTCTTTGATCTGCACAGTTCATGTATGTATTTGTCTCATGCATATTAACTTGGCCAACGTGGCTCAATATTTTCTTCTTAATTTGTTGCTTTGCCTGCCTGGTTCTCTCTGTGGCTTACATACTCAGAGAATGCTAAAGTCCAAACCAGTGATGCCACTGAACAGCCAACGCTGCTGAGCTACCTCTGTAACCCCAGGTAAACCCCATTTTTCATCATCACTTCAACAGCTTCCTACTGCCACAGAGCACTTCACAGCACAGAGAACGGCCTCCTGGCTCATCAGGTTGAACTACCTATTAAATTCTCTCATATCGGCACTTTTAGTAAAGGATCATGCCTGTAACATTAATCTGACAGACTAAAGTGAGGCTTCTTGGACATCAAATCTTCATTTCTTAACAATGTGCTGAGGTCTCCAAAGCATCATATAGTGAGAGCAGGAGAGTCCAGCCCCAAGATTCTTCATCCAGGCGCTCCTCCTCCCCAAAAGGCTCTGTCCCCACATGAAACATGAGAGATTTTACTTGTTTCAGTTGCAGACACTCCACAGGGACAAAGCAATTATTTGAATAACCAAATCCCAAGCTTTTTCTGGGTGTTTTTGCTTGCTTGTTCTTTAATTGCCAAGTCCTTTATTATATATACAGTGCTACTAACTGACAGGCTCAGGGAACTACTGGGAAAAGAAAAACAAATATATAAGAAAACAAGATACTTTACAGAGATAATAAATTAGGGTAAAAAATACTCAGATTGCACAAAAGCACTTTCCAGGAAAGTTAAACTGTATTATTTATGACTTCTAAAAACATGAGGCAGAGAAAGATTCTCTCTCTCCTCCCCAGATCTACGTTTCCTGATGAATATCACAAACCCAAACCATCGAAATATGTCTGCAAGGAGAGTATGGGCTTTTTACCTGGGCGTGCTGGAGTGGCAGAAAACAGCAGAGTCCCTTGTAGTGCAGTGACCTCAAGTGTTGAAGCTTTTTAACCCAGGGGGGCACATGGCCAGGAGGGCTGGGGACAAACAGCAGCATGGTGGGACACAGTGCAGCAGCATCGGCAGAGCTTGCAGTTGATGTACTGGATGCAGACGACAGCCTGGATTGCTTGGCAGCCACCGCGTGTATGAATTTCTGCAATATTGTTCCTGCATGCAACTGGAAAAAAAAGGCAATAAAGGCCAAAATCACCAACCCTGTCAACGCTGCGGCAGGGACCTTTTTAGGTGCCAGTGATGGCATCAAAATACATGCCATGTGTTCATTAAATTTATTGTTTCTGCTGAATCACCCACACGTTTGCCCCACAGTTTCTCATAGATTCACACGGCCTCATTGTTTCATATATCAACAGTGAGATTTTGCATCAGTTCTTGAAAATTAGTGCAAATCATGGGATTTTTTTCCCCCCACACTTCAGAGGAAAAAAATGAGGTGAGCAAGGGAAACTAATAAAGCAGTGCCAGAAGTAACTCAGCAGTGACCTACTGCTTGGTGAGAGGGAAGCAGAAACACAGGGGATGAGGTCCTCAAGACCACTGTCCAGGTGACATCTCATGCACCAACAGGCCAACCTGCCCTGAGTTTCAGGGACAGTGCTGCAGAAGGCTCGTGTTGCGCTGTCATTTGAAAGAAAACTCAAGCATCAGATAATTTGAGCCAACTCATGGCACTCACAGTGCTGCATGTTTATCCTTTTCCGAGTAAAACAAAACTGTGGAATCTGTTTCTCCGCGTCAAACATCTCGTGACAAACATGAAGCCACGCTAAGATATCCGGCAGCTTCCCTCTCCTCCAACTAAGCATAAGAATAAAATCATCTGGGACAGTCGAGCTAAGAGCTAAAGCATGAAGTTTACACTGGAAATATGTTTTGTTTTGGTTTTTACTATCATTAACTACCATTAGAATTTTACCACTCTCCCTAGCTGTAGCCCTGCAACAATTAAATCATACACATTCACTTTTGTGACATCTAAGCCTTCAATATCAAAGCAAGAGTCTTTTAGAACATAAAACAGCATTTCAGACATCACAGCTTGATATAATATTTTGATTTTTTTTCTTGTGATGGCATCTGTGTATTTACAAACTGGCAACACAGCACAGTTCCTAAGGGAGCAAAACTTATTTCCTCAACTAATCTCCTTATTGAGACAGCAGAGAAGATCTTAGCAAATATGCTGAGCTAGAAGAGCTTTCATCCCTGGGACAAAGCACACCAAACTCTGATATGCTACACTCATTAGAGTTGAGGGAAGCATGATCTGTCCTGCCAGCTTTGACAACAAGAATATTCCAAGAAGTTCAAACCTGCATTTAAAGCCCCATCCAGCTGTATGTGAATCCTGTCCCAAAAAATGAGGGGTACAAAAGCATCAGGACACAGACACATCAGCCTCCTGCTCCTCAGCAGGAGCATCCTACACGTGCCGATAATCTGCCCAGAGAACCACTACTGTAATTTACTTTTATCAGAGCCCAGACATGAAACGAGCTCTGCTCAACTTAAGTTTTATACTCATCACTGGAATTACGTTCACAAAGAAGCAATTCCTTAATCCCAGCAGAGGCAAGCTCTGAGCAAATCATGTACATATAAAACAGGAAGAAAAACTGATCCTCAACACAGGCTAATTGACTCATGCAAGGCAATGCATATCAGGCAGCAGCAAATCTCAGTCCCAGAAACCTCAGGCTGAATCTCTGCATCCTCTGCTCAGTTCAATCTCTTATTAAAGTCGAGGGAAATTCAAAAAAATAAGAGATTCAACAAGTGGCTTCTCATCTGAAGTTCAAAAATCCACAGTTATTTCTCCAGAGGAGTTTCTCCACATCTGATTGCGAGGCTGTTTCGAGCAGGAAGGCCATATTCCTGAGTTAGAAACCCCAAGTGGGAATTTATATGAACGTCAAGCCATCAGAGCGCTGCAACACTGGTTGTAATTAGCAGCACTAGAGTGTACTGCAAACACCACATGTCCCCTTCAGTGTCTGCTGTTCTTCCCTATGAGATGCTCCCTGGGGAATTAATAAATTGAGCAAAGCACAACCCTGAATTCAGATTTGTGTTTGGAATGAGAGTCCTTGGGGAGGAAAACCCACCTGAGGCTGGAAGCTGCTGTGGCAAGGGAACCCAGCTCCTCTGCTGCACCGGAGCCAGTTGCACCGAAAGGTCAGCGCCCTGTGCTGCCAGGAGCTCTGTTGTAGGTGAGAGACCTGGTAACGCCATCACGATCAGCTGCCAAGTGCAGTGGCTTTCCACACTTCATAGGCAGCCAGATGGTTTCTGCTGACTGAGGTCAGATGAAAAGCCAAAGGAAAAGAAAAACAAGAATCATAGAAAAGAATCATAGAATCATTTCAGTTGGAAGAGACCCTCAAGATCATCAAGTCCAACCATAACCCAATTCTAGCACTAAACCATGTCCCTGAGAACCCTGTTTAAACACCTTTTAAACCCCTTCAGGGATGGTGACTCCACCACTGCCCTGGGCAGCCTGTTCCAATGCCCAACAGCCCTTTGGGGAAGAAATTGTTCCTAATATCTAATCTAAACCTTCCTTGGTGCAACCTGAGGCCAGGAAGCATGGAAGAATAGAAACAAAGGGTTAAGAATTGCACTGCTGGCCTCTTCTCAGTCCTTCTCACCTGTGTCTCCTGGCCCTGTGCCCGGCACCTTTTTCCAGGAATATGGTCCTGTTCATTATGAACAGCCTCTGGGTACTTACAATTTCCCCAGTTCTGAACTACAGCTGCTCAGTCCAGTTGAGACCTTTTTCATTTGGAGTCTAAGTTCCTCAGAACCACAGAGTGTCAGGGATTGGAAGGGACCTGGAAAGCTCATCCAGTCCAGTCCCCCCACTGGAGCAGGAACACCCAGATGAAGTTACACAGGAAGGTGTCCAGGCGGGTTGGAATGTCTGCAGAGAAGGAGACTCCAGAAGCCACCATCATCTCAAAACATGCTACTCATTGAATCAAAGAGGCCATCGCACGGTGACGATTGCCACCACAATGTGCTCATACACAGTCCCCTTACCTAAATGACAAGCTCCTTCTGGAGCAGACTGTGCCTCCAAAGATCCAGGAGCCTCTATCAGGCCCCACTTCACCCTCCTTTCCAGACCAAGGACCTCTCACAGTTCTGAGGTCCCAGTTCAGGCTGGGATGAGTCTGACCCAGTAGCCAACAGGGATACAAGTATGGATGTGCCAAGTCCTGGTGTCCCTGGGTGTTTTTACCCTCGTTTTCCTTTGTCTTGAAATACTTCTGTACCACATCATTACACAGAGTTGCTGCTTGCTGTTAAACAGATGTTGCCACTTACACCTGCAGAGCTGACCTCTAGATGTAGGTGTGCTTTATTTTTAAAGCATTTGTTCCTTTTGAATGGAAGTCACTAAATTAAAGCAAGGTACTTCCCCCACCACCACCACTTTCAGAGTATAATAGAACACAAACATAAACCAAAGGATATTTAAACACCTTTTCCAAATCAAGTAAAAACCCATCCATCTTAATAGCAACCCAAACCAATAGCTCTTCCTACACACTATGAACACAGCAGATGTTAAAAAGCTGTTTAATCTTCTTTAGGTAAAAAGCTGTGGCTTTCAAATATGTACAAAGAAGGTCAGAAAACGAAAATGCCTCAAAACAGTTTTGCTTGGGGCTAATGGGATCCGAAGTGACCTCTATAATTTCTTAAGTTCCTGAACTTCATTATGATCAAGCTCTCCTTCCCTTTTGATGTGTTTAACTACAAGAGGTGGGTGTTGCCTTCAGCGTATCTAAAACTTTTAAGCATTTTTGATTTATTCTCCTTGAAAAGTGAGTGTACCTGAGGCCGAAGCTAATGACTGCAGATCCATTTAAGTGCAGATGTACCATCATCACTTTTTCAACCCCGTCACGAGGACAGCTTTACCATTTCCCCTGGATGTTCAAGAAAAAATGCTGAAACCCCTCAAAGTCCCAAACCGCACAACTATTTTATAAAAGTTACTGTTCTTAGAAAGTTGCCTCTTGCTTTACAAGAGGATTTTGCACCTTTACAATGGGTCATTCCCAGCTTCTGCACCAAAACCTCAAGAAGCTGATTCCCTTCTGAACGCAACATTGTTCTACCACTACCAACCTCAGCGGAATCGCCAAACACCAACACAGGTTTCTAGCAGCAAGACTTGCAATTAGAACTCTTTTTACACGTCTGTCTTATCTCCTAGCTGGATACGTAGCTTTTAGTATTTATTACTATCATTCTGAATAAGACCAGGCCATTTTCTATAAGCACACATACAACCCATTACTTTTAATTTTATGGCACAGACATTCTTTGATGCAATTTAGTACATCTGTCCTGCAAAAAAAAAAATAAGAAAAATACTATCAATGATTCATCCAAGTTCAATTCAGTCACTGATGGAAAGAAATGCTGACTTCCTGTATTTAGGCCTGCACTTCAAGTTCAAAACCACCAACACGATATATTTTTTTTTGACAGCACGAAGGGAGGGTTTGCCCCCTGCCTAATCCCTTCTAATATTATATTGTTGCTCACCTTCACTTGAGAGAGACCAGACAAATATTCTGCATAAGAGGTGGAAAAAAGCAGTGCAGGATTTGACTCGGGTGGAGAATATAACATCACAGACAGCACAGGACAAAGCCAGAGATAACTGAGTGCTCCTGCAAAATACATTGCATATATAGAATAAGGGCTTAATGCAGGGATGGCTGCAAGAAAAATTCTTATCTTCAACGGGCCCTGGGCAAGACCTTGAATATTTAACTAAATATCAAAGAAGTTGCCTTTCAGGATCCACCCTCTGTTCAGCTGGCTTGTCCTTGTGATCTGTCAGCACATAGCTAAAACTAATTCGAGAGAGATGTATAGAGATCTATTGCACTAATTGGCAATTAAGCAGGGAAATAGGGTAGAGTTTGCCAGACTATGAAACACAGACCCGCTCCAAAGACAAGGCAGGTTAATTATGGGGCTTATTTTCAACTTTCCTTATACTCTCTAGTTTGCAGCTTTAACATGAAGACAATTTCTCCCCACATCTTTACCATGAAGCAAATAACCAAGCTAACCTTTTATCCTGGCATTTGCCCCAACTTCCAAAATCTACAGAACAGCTCTGAGGTTGCAGGTTGGGCTCATCAGCCAATGTCATTTACATCAATTAAGGGAAGACAGAACACTTCAGACTGATAAAGGCAGTCACACATACAGAGCAGTGAGGGATCTTTAGTGAAACCATGACAATATTACCTTTATTTACATCAGAGTGTCCCAATAGTGCTCAGGTGGTGGCTCATAGGCACGCCTGGAGCTTCACAAGTAACCAAGTCCTCACCACGCCTGAGGAGGTAAATAGGTTATTCTTGTAGCATCGTACCATCTGCTTTGATGTAGATTTGTAATGGTACTGAGAGCAGATTTTAGAGCGTTGAAGATTTTATAAATGTAACAAATGACGGGCTTTATAGCATCCCGGAGCTGGAGTATCCATGACAACTCTCCGCTGTGCCAAGGGACTTTTAGCCACATGCTGGGAAAGTCACTTACAGCCTGGTTTTCATAAGATACAGCAAGGTCCTGGTGGGGTTTTTTCCTTAATCCCCAAAGATTTCGCTGCCTGCAGGTGTAACAGGAGACGACACCCCCAGCTGTGGACTTCCTTGGTTTCTGCTGGCACCAAGCACGGTTACAGCTTAGAGATCTACCTATCAAATTGTTCCCAGTTAGCATGTACAACTAACTGTCATGAAGAAAGCCCAAATAACCCACTTGGTTTAAAACAAAATTAAACAAAACAAAAAAATCAAACCACATACAAACAATAAAATCCCACCCAAACCTGTTTTCATTCTATCAGCTAAGGAGTTCAAGCAGTAAAGAGCTCCAGCAGACACAAAAACTTGGATTATCCAGACATGGCATGTATCACTTAAGCACACCAATGTACCCCCAATGCCTTTTAGAAACTGATTTTTCTGCCCAAGTACTGTCAAACTGAGTGGTGTGGCATATCCATCATGTTCTTATTCACTCTTTCCCTACAGAATTATTCTTTATTCTGTCTCATTAGATGATGAGCACTGAGGAGCACATTTGAAAAGTCTTCCCTTTAAAATCCTTGTGACACAGCCCTGGGTCAGACCACAACTTCACAACTTCGATCCATTACTAACTCTGTTTTCCAGAGTGATCTCCCAGCACAAGCCCCTGCCCTGGCCAACTGTTATTTCTGTTATTTATTGCTGTTGCTGCTTGTTACTGTCAAGAAATGAACACGAGGGGACTTTCCCCCCGCCTAATTTCCCAATAGTGAACATTAAAGCACAGTACACAGCCTGATTCTCTTTCTGTGATTAACTGATGTTCTGAACATGCACGATTGATTTGACCACATGCATTATTCACAAGTTTTTCCCTTTTTAAAAATAAACCCTTATGGGTTTTAGGATTGTCAGCTGTCCTGGAGGCTCAGGGCTGTACTGTTTGGTGCAGGAGCCCCAGTCTCCAAGCTCCTAACTCATCACTTCAGTATTTACTAAATTCGACACACAGGAGCCCCAGTGAAGCCCTTGGAAGCAAAACCTCGCATTCTTAAATTTAAACGTTGCTTTGCAACTGCTGCAGAGTATTCAATGCATCAGAGATCCAAGTTTCAAAGGATTTAAAGGCTATAAGCCACACTGGCCTGATCCTCACTCTACGACGTGCACAGAAAAAGGCCACATGGCTCCAAAGAGCAGGGTGCTGAGTGTGTGTAATGTCCTGCTGTACACCAGGTTTACTCACCGGACGGACAGCAGAGCTGCTTCCCTTTGAACCAAGAGGCTCCATCTGGGGAGACACAACCTCAAATGACTCTAGCACAGAATCTGAAAGAAATGTGATGAAGTTTAGAGCAGAAGTAGGACAGCAAGGCTCCTACAAAGCAAACATGGGGCTCCTTTCAGTGCAGGTCCCCAGGGGCTGGCAGGAATAAAAGTCCCAGGAGACTGAAACGACGAAGTTCTGCTCGTTAGTTCTGTGTGATGGGGAAGAGGTTAATTAGCCAGCAACACAACCCGGCCCACTTGTACTGCATGGAAATCTGCACGAGAGCAGCACGGCAGCGTTTGCAACCCTTCACACAACTCGCTTGCAGGACAGATCTCCAGACAATTTACTGAATCACTTTTGCTTACTTTGTCAGTAAAGTTACAAAATGTGCATAATGTCCATGGCCAGTTACCCAAAAAAAAACCCCAAACAAACTCACAAACAACCAAGTTTCCCAAATGCTTTGCAGTTGCCACTATTTGGAACCCTGAGGTTCTCTGCAGTTCAGCAACAGCTTTTAACAGCAACAAAAAAGCATTATGGAAATCTGGTTCACAACAAGACAGTGCAGGAAAAAATGGTATTCCTACCAGATCTAATTTGATTAGCATTTCTATACAGAGCTCTCAGTATTTTGGACAGAATACTGCAAAAAATGAGTTGATATGCTTTTCCCTTCTCAAAAAAGCCCATAAGCTTGGGCATGTTTTGAAAAGTTCAGTCTACTGAGTAAGAGGCTTTCCACACTTCTCAAGTTACAAATTAATGAAAACCAGAAACAAAAATATTTTTTAAAAGCCTGAAATCCTTCCATGAAGTTGAAGATTATCTTGGAACATAGGTTTTAACTAATAAGCTCTTAGAGCCCAAATGATATTTTTTAATAAACCTTATAATTTGAAATTGTTACGACTTAAGGGAATTTTCTAACTGGGATCCAAGCATTTTAAAACGGAAATAAAGAGGCAAGGAAAATGATAACAGAAATTAATTAAGGGAATTAAACAGAGTCAATTGAATGCTTTCATGTTCAGACTAATGCAAGGTCTGTATTCGACAAATGTGAATGTAAATCAGAAAATTTCCTTTATGTACCTACGCTCCTTAAACCTGTAGGTAATTGATTTCATGCATTTTGCATCTCTATTAGGTTACAGTTAACAACATGTTAATATAAATAAAAGCTATGACTCCAGTAATGGCTTCACTAAAAGTAAAATACAATGCGAGCGTTGTAAGTGATCTTTCTTGCTGACAATATTGAATTTATACTAAATACTGAAGAGAGTTTTATAGATCTACTGGGATGTGTCCCTGCAGAGGAGTTTGGGCAACTGGGAAACACAAAGATGTATCACACAGACCTGAATTTATCCATTTTTATTTTATGCTGCCTGTTAGCACAGAATCAACTGAGAGGAGGTTGCTGAAGGAGGGAAGAGCGGAGCTGTGGCAGGAGCCTGGTTGGATCAAAGGAAACCTTATTCCTCAAATCCAGAGGAGAGAACGTTGAAGAGAACTGATCCACGGCCGTATAACTTGGCTGCACACTTATTCTGCAATCCTACTGGTTTGCATGTGGGAGTTGCTCAAGTTGTCTTACAAAGATGCTTTCTCTAAGTGTGTTGAGCAGACATAAGTGGTTGTTGTTCTTACCCTGCAGCAGAACTACGGAGCCATCAGTGGTGGGTTCCTCCTGCAGCACCAATTTGGGACTTGTCACACGCCTCTGACAGCCACAACGCTGGGAAGCAAAGGGACAGGTCTGAGACACAATCATAGCTAATATGCAATTACCTAATATGTTCCCACTCGCATGCAACACCTCGACTTTAAAATATCAGAGCGCCAGCCATGTTATCAGTACTTAATCTTGCCATGAATGTCCAAGTCACTCATCACCTCCTGCCATGCCAGAAAGGATTGTCTGCTATAGGCTGTTATTCCTTGTCCGTTCTGTTTAGTTTTAAGATGCACTGTTGGTCAAGCGTCCCTCTGAGGTTCTGCGCACACAGTGCAAAACGCCTCACTGCCAGGAATGTTCTTCCTCGCATTTACTACATACCTCTCAAGTTTCACCTTCCTTCTGGCTTGAGTAATCCCTCTTCATAGTTTTGTTCTTCAAATATTTAAAGTGTATTATGTTCCATCCCTCCATCACCCTCAGCACCTTCTAGTAATTTGCCTTATTAATCAAATCCTTCAGGCTCCTGTTAATTTCTTAGTGACTCTTTTCTGACCATCTTCTCAATTACAATAGCTGTGCAGTGATGAAGTAATCAGAATGTAATTTATTTTGGGTGCAGTTATGTAAATACATTATAGAGAAGCACAGCCAAGTGCATCAAGCAACATTCATTTAGACAACACGCTCAGTGACCTGCACTCCCACCAAACACTGGAGTTTTTGCACATTATTTGCAAATCATGCCCAGTTCAAGTGTCTGTCTCTCTGGAGTGGTAATGTTTGACTCTCTAGGAGTGGATTTATGTCCCTGGGCCAAGAGACTCCTCACACATTCCCTCTGCAAGTCAGCTTTCAGCACCTTGTTCACATTTCCAATGCCTCCACCCAGGTTGTGTTTCAAATGCAGTCACCAGGAATTCTGCATGCACAATAAAATCCAAATGCACTCACCGATTACAAGAAGGATGAATGAGAGACTGAGTATTAGTAAGGAAAACAAAAAAACAGACAATAATGGAAGAGAAAAATAACAGTAAATTCAAACCAAGGTCACTTGAATTTATGCTAAGAATGGTCAATTGAATGCTTTTATGTTCAAACTAATGCAAAGCCAATATTTAATAGGCTTACAGGCAAATCAAATTTAATACATGCACATTTCTTGAATATATAAGGAATGGTAAAATAAAGTGCCATGCTTCAAGAAATAAAATCCTTATTGATATTGTTACTGCAAAATCATTTTTTTCCTTGGGTTTGTAGAATTTTCCTTAGACACCTCTTGCTCTTCGGTAAGATCAATCAAGCCAAAGACAAGATCACAGAATCACAGGATGTCAGGGATTAGAAGGGACCTGGAAAGCTCATCCAGTGCAATCCCCCCATGGAGCAGGAACACCCAGATGAGGTTACACAGGAAGGTGTCCAGGCGGGTTGGAATGTCTGCACAGAAGGAGACTCCACAACCCCCCTGGGCAGCCTGGGCCAGGCTCTGACACCCTCACCGGGAAGGAGTTCCTTCTCCTATTTAAGTGGAACCTCCTGTGTTCCAGTTTGAACCCATTGACCCTTGTCCTATCACTGGTTGTCACCAGAAGAGCCTGGCTCCATCCTCCTGACACTCACCCTTTCCATATTGATCCCCATGAATGAGTCCCCCCTCAGTGTCCTCTTGTCCAGCTCCAGAGCCCCAGCTCCCTCAGCCTTTCCTCACACGGGAGATGCTCCACTCCCGTAATCACCTTTGTTGCCCTAAGATGAGAAAAGCCAAGAGCACCGTTTACAAGCTCTTGGTCAGATGGGGTCTGACAAACCCTTCTGGACCAAACCAGGCCGTGCACTCCAAGTCAATGCCAAATGTTCAGCATTTCACCACCTCAATACATTTACTTTCCACGCACACGCCTCCCCCTGCATTTGTTCTCCTCCTCAGTGTCTCTGCACATGTTGGGCCTTCTCTGCATGGTGCACAGGCCACATTTTTTGGACAGGAGAAATTCCAGTGTAGCACTAAGAAAGTATCTCTTACATGCAGAAGTTCACTGAGTTTTCCCCATGGCCCACAGATCCTGGAACCATTTCAGTTTCTGGTTCTCATGAGCTGAAATTCTGCATTCTTGCTCATGTACTTTCTCAAGCTGTTAAAAAAAAAAATATCACATGCACCAAAATACTTTCCCTTTTGCACACCCATCCCACAACGTCTGGAATGCAGCTTTCTCCAGAACAGGCAGGAAGAACTTCCCAGATTTATTTCACCATATGAATTCATCTGAAATGTTCTTGCTGGCTGATGAAGAAAACAGTTTTACACTTGGAAAGTGAGGGTAAGTTTGAGATGGTGGCAAAGAACACAAGTGTGAAAAATCGCTGCTCCTGACAACATCCAGCAATTCCTTAGGGGTTCTGGAAAGCGGACTTGGCAACAAGAGCAACATAGAAACGACTATCACTCAACAGCTGACAGAAATAAATGTTGGTTTCTGCTAATATGAGCCAGCTGGGTTTATCCTTGTCCAGCGTATCACACATGGCTGGCCCATGGTATATTACATAGGGGTAATGATTCAAACCAGAGACCTCAAAAGCCAGCCCGTGCCATCTGTAACACCAAGCACCATATATAAGGTTTGCTCTACAAACATTTAATAAAGATGAAAAACTGGTTTTCAAACACAATATCAGTGTTAAAACCTCTCTAGTTCCTTTTCCTTAGGTAAACATGCAGTTTTGCTTCATTATAAACTGGCACAAAGCTCTCCCCCAAAATCCTTCTCTCCATTCAGAAACAAATAGCTTTGCCCTCAATACAAATAAGTCTCTGTATTTGTCATGATTTCAGCTGCTCAGTGCCAGTTCTGGCAGGGCAAAAAAAGGGGAGAGGTTCAGGAAGAAAAAAAATAAAACTCTGCTTTTTAATACTGATTCATTCCAAAGACCATGAGGACGTGTAGGCATGGGTAGCCGTGGTCAGAGGGGTGGTTGTGCTGGTGAGGTTTTCTATCCGGCAGCACAGCCTGGACAAGGGTGTTAAGAGCCCTCCAGGCCCACGGCGAGCCAAGACAGCCCCTCACCCTCATTGCTTTTCCAGCTTTGGCTCAAATTCCTCAAGAGAAATAGCTGAACTGGTGGCCCCACACACCCCCTTTTGGGTCTTGCCCCTTCAGTGCATCTGCTCACAGCATTTCAAATCCTCATGCAATCTCCAGCCCACCTGCTGGCTTCCCTTCCTTCTTTCCAGAGACCTCAAGTCTCAATTCCTTCCACCGATTTACACCACGATTTGCTTTCTACTCCTGACTGGTGTCGTTCTACAGAAAGGACTGGACCATGACCTCCTCATAATTTCATTACAATGGTTGCTAAAGCATAAATTCAAACTGAAAGACCCATTTCTACCACTGAAGCTACTCCCATGTCTCCCTACACCACCCCTACCCACATTCACAGTTTGGCCATCCCCTCCATTTCACTTTCAAGAATACAACCCATTGTCAACACTTTCTGAACACCATCTCAGAATAACACCATGAAGACAGACCAGTGAGGTTAAAACTTTGCTCCAGGCATCAACCAGCATCTCCACTATTGCAACAGCTGTTTCCCAACCTCAGCAAAGATCTGTGCGTCCTTTCATGATGGTACTGCAAAGTCCCACCTAAGGGACATGCCTGAGCGTGCCCACTCACATCAGAGATTTAACTGAAACTGCACAAAGTGGAATAAATTCCAGGAGCAGAGATTATGTTATACCAACCCGCGACTAATATACAACCTGGCAATTAAGGCTCTCACATTGAATGTAGAAGGAAAATTTCAATTCAACATTTCAAATTACAAGTTTTTCCTCTCAAAAGCATTAAAGTCTTTTGATCTCAATTGTTATTTCTGATGGATCAAGTTGTTTTTATTATTATTATTTTACGATGTTTTCAGTATAAAGAAGCGGCTTCTCTTCCAATCTTTTTTTAAAGCCATAAAATGCCGCCCTTGTATTTACTGCATGAAAATTATTAGTATATTTTTTTACAGTGTGGAAGAGGTAAAAGCAAGCCAGCAGCAACCAAGATACTTGGAAAATAAAAACAGATCTACCACTAAGTAGCCTTCAGTCACATACATGACGTGCTCTGCAACACTACTTCCACCTTCATTCCACCTACCAGACTTCATTTATTCCTGTGGTTTCTTTTCCTTATAGAAGAACAAAGTGAAGGTAGGTATGTGTACACTTCTATACAATGAGCTGCACAAAGCCAGAGGAAGAGAAATAGGGAAGAGCTCATAGAGAAGTACAGCCAGGAGAAATAGGATCAGCAGGTTCAGGGATTATATGTGCAGGAAATACGAAAGCAGAGAAAAAATTTATCCTGTTGACACTGTTTTCCAGATTAAGCATTTCTGTTACATCTGACTCTTGTCAACTGGAGTAAGAAGATACAAAAGGAAACTGGTATGACATACATTTGTGTTACTGCACATACCCAGGGCGAGGTTTTATTTGCTTCTCGTGTAAAGACAGAACACCTACTTCTTCACGCTACTGTGAGCATTTCAGGTTGCCTAAATCCACTGCAAATATCCAAACCTATTTTGGGGATTCAGAAATGGCTTACTTACATGTAAGTAACTTGATCCAGGAGATGAGAACAAGTTAATTAGCCCGTAGTCATTGATTGCAATATTATCTCATGTACTGAAATAGCTTGGTTTTTAACTACCTGCTGACTGTCATGTTTTATTTCTTCAAAAGCAACCAGCTTACACTTCAGACACGCAGGAGTACAACTATAGCTGCAAGGATTTCCTTGCAGGTCTCTTGAATAAATTTGAGACCTACAACAAGAAATCATCATAAAACTCAACACCACTGCAAAGCAATAACAATATTGAGACAAACATTTGTCAGGGTTGCTCACTTCCCAAGGCAATCTCAACAGCCATGAGAAAGCCTTGCTGTACAAAACCTGCCTTCCTCACCCCTTTGCCCGGTCAAAAAAAGCTCAAAAAGCTCAAAAGCTCCAACAGAACAGAGTCCGGCGCCATTCCCACTCCTGTCGGTCACGAGTTGCCTCTCCCAAGCTGGGCAAAGACTCCAGTACCAGCACTTCACGGCGCTCAAGTTCAATTTCTAGCTCAGCTATTAGCTGACCACAGGCTAATGGGGAAAAATTATCCCAATTCCCTTCTAAGTGCTTTTAGATTCACACAGAGATAAAAGCTATGAAATTATTATCACTAGAAGAGATAGATCTTTGAATTGCTCTGCTTTTTGCCCAAGTCCCTGTCCTTATAAAACTTGCCATACGCTGGAAGAAATTCTCAGCAATCCCAAGAGCTGTGTCAGATCAGCAGAGACACAGTTTGCCTACTTAATTTTCTGTGTCTTACCCTCCTCTTCAGTCCTCCTTTCAAACTCATTGCTAAAACACTCCAGCCTTATCTCTTCAAATTTACCTGAGCGACTTTGTCCTACATATTACATTTTCAGTAAACATTATATTTTCCCAATAAAGGGACAGCCACAAAAAAATAGCCTAGAAAGATGCCAGAAAAACAGCCAAACTTACGGTTGTTTTTTGTAGTCACCTTTGAGTGAATGTTCATTAGATATTCTCATCCTCAGGTCTTCTGAGCTTATCTTCTCCTCAGCAGAAATCCTCTTTTTAGTTGTATCACATCCAACAAAAACAGAGAACAGGACACGTGTGCGCTGTTCGGGGAGACTTGCTCAAAAATTACCAGGTAAATGCTCCTTAGGCCCATCAAAGGTAGGGAAAATACAATACATTAGGGAGCAAAAGCGAGGTTCATGCAGTTTATGTACTTATCCCCACTGCCTGTTCTCAGCACACATGAACTCCTGCATATATGGTTAGCAGTAGCATCCTCAAGGTCTTAAAAAGAGAAACACAAGAACAAATATGTTATCCACTGCCTGTTGCTGGTAGCCACCATGACTTTGGTGTGCTCAGAGACTAGAGAAACTTAGAGCCATAAATGCAGCTGTAATGGGAGAATCAGACATCCTCATGTGCATCAAGTGAATGACATATCCAGGCATAATGCCAACACTGGTTTTTCAGTACCACTAATGACTATCTCACAAAATAGTTAATTAGAGGACCACAGGAAAAGCAACTCTTGACTTGGCCCTGGCCAGCACTGAGGATCCGGTTCTTCATGCCTGTTCATGCACATCAAGTTTGGCCCGTGGACCATTGTGTGTTTAACTTCAAAGTCCATCCTGGATTAACTCTTTTAGCAATCAAAACCAAGTTGAACTAAGTTCAGGAAGACCCCATGCACCTCAGAAATACAATCAGAAAGAGCAAGATCCTTGCAGATGACAGAAAGGTTCTGTAAAGATGACACTACATAGAGGTTTCAAGAAGGTGAAGTTGTACCCCAAACAGAAAGCAGCACGTACTACTCGGGCAGACTGTAAAGCTAGTACAAACCAGGCCAAAATACTTTGAGGAACAAGCTTGCAAAAATTGTAACATCTAAGAATAAATCATTTATCAAAAATGTCCTAGGTAGTAGCTTGCTAGAGAGCCTGGAGGGCCAGCGGATGATCAAGGTAGAAAAGGAGCTTTCACAAAAGATAAGGCCACAATAAAAAAAGATTTATTTTCATTTCAGTTGGAATGTTTCAGTGCTAGAAGCTTTTTTTCCCCCCAAGACAGTGGGAGTAGTGGCCTCAGAAGACCTGCCTGTATTTGAAGTGCCAGTGGAAGAGGTTATAGCAAAGGTAGAAAGCACTGACGGTGCCAAAACATGAGCAGAGGGCAGGATTCAACCAAGGGTTTTAAATGAATTCTAAGAAAAGAACTGAACTTCTCTCTCTTAGACTATTTGCTTAATATCTTATTTGGGCGCCACGTTTAATCTTGCAAGGGAGTTTTTAAGCTGACCTTTCTGGAAGGGCATAAATAAAACCTCCAAACTACTATTCACAAGGAAACTCCTCTTTAAAATGTTTTGCTATGTGCACTGAGAAAAAGAAGTGCATGAAATGAAAAAGGCACAAGACTTTTGCCACATAGCCTGAAAAGGTCTTAACTACAGAGTAGTTACAGTTACTAGGATTTTCAAAATAGGCTAAAGAAGTCAGGTATGCAAAACCCTCCAAAAGGGTTAATTTGGTATCTGAGAACTCCTCCTTTAGTGCCCCTGAAATTCTTATATTCATCATGGCTGGACCGGGTTATTAATTGCAATGCTATTGTATTCTGTGACAAAAATGAAAAAGTTGACAAAGGTGCAGAGCTGGACCTGGATAGATTGGATTTCTCTCTCTCTCTCCTACTCTCATTCATCCAAATGTTGGCACTTCTAAAATAGTTTGGGTGAATCATCCAGTATAACACTTCTCTCCCCACTAAATACAAACTGCACCTAATGACCCAGTTTAGGATGGAGGTTTAACTGGATCTGTGTACAGGTTTGGCTGGGAGCTCTCAGCCATGTCCCTCACCAACACCTTTGATCCCAGCAGAGCAATGTGGTCTTCAAGGATCAGGTGTCAGCTCCTTTGCTCTAATTTTGTTCCTGCACTTCTCAATTGCAGCAAAATCCTTCGCCTGACTCTCCGCTTTGTAAAGTGGTTGTAAAAACACAAGTTACCATTAAAACAGCAAAAAGTTATAGCTACCACTGCCAACACCACATAAATTAACTACATTATCTCAGACTGTATTACAAACAGCTACATACTGTGGCAGTCAGGCTGTATTAATAAGAAGATATTTAATTATCTTGCTCAGAGCTGCAAAGATAAATTCACGTCTATAATTAACATCGCACCACCTGACCTGCACACAGAGCCCGTCCCTCGGAGCACACGAGCACGGGGAGGCTGGGAGAGGTGAAACCAAGAAGAACCAAATAACTACAAGGATTTAGATGGCAACTGAAAACATTCTTTCTTATTTTGAACCAAACCAGTTCCTTCTAAGTTCACATGTACTGGATACAAGTGAATTTACCTTTTCTTATATAAGTTTTGATACTAATGTGCCTTATAACTCTGGACACTTGAAGCAGCAAATCTGAATTTTGTGAACTAGTCTCCTGATGTATCTTCCCTAAACTAGGCCTAACTTGAACCTAAGTTTACAAATAATACAGCTGCCAGTGAGAAATATTCACCTTCACCTTCCGAACTTATGGATTACCAACCAGAGCAGAACGGCCACACGCACAAGGGCTCCACTCACAATTAGAATTCATTTCTCAGTAAAATACATAAAAGCCAAGTTACTTCAATAAAATACTTTCAGATCTCTAAAAGGTTGGGAGGCAGTTTAAATTCTCACGATGCAAGTGCACTTGAACTCGGTCCTTTCTGTTCGACTCTGATCTATTTGCTTTTTTGCATTTCCCACAGGACGTGCCGCTGCAAATTTCCCTCAACGTCTGTCATTTCTGAGAGCCCGGAGGAAATGATAAGAATAGCCTAATACAGATGAAAAATGAAGCAATCAATAGGCACTAAAATGGAAAATTGCATACATGTATATTACATTAACTACACAGAAATACATCTTCCAGAAGGCTTTACAGTAATTGTTGAGAAAATAAATCATACCTAAAAAGTGCTTATTAAAGTGATGGGAAATAATGTTGCTTTTAATGTAATTTTTACTGACGACTTACTAATTTATTTTTGAGTACGTTATAATTAGTAGCCTTTACAACAATTTAGATTAAAAGAAATAAAAATCAGAAGCTATGTAGGTCAACACCAACATTGTTTATGATTTTTAAAGAAGGAAAATAAATCCTAAAGGATTCTAAAAGCTGCTTTCCCAACAATTGCAGATTCCCAGCTACACAAGCCCTTAATTACAAGCTGAAGTCAGAGCTGGAGATATTAATTAATATCACAGTTAGGGACTGAGAAAGAAGGGGGAAAACCCAAGACAGTCTCAACACTTACCCAAGGCACTTGGAGCAACGACTAATTCAGTGTTTTCTGTAGATGTTGTGCAGACAAAACCACAAGAAGTGAAAAATAATGGAGCACAAGAAGACAGAGGTTAAACAGAGATGGCTACCTCGGTTATTTTTTCATAGATGGAGTCATAAATCTGCCCATTTATGCTGAGCTTCCTATCTTCAGTTACCACAATTAAGAGAAAGCCGCTGTTCACCCATGAAGCCAAGGAACTCATTAGCAAAATAAGAGATTTGTCCTGCTTTTTCCACTCGCTGCTCATTTGAGCAGCTACAGCCTTTAAACAGGAGCTTCATCCCAAGATGATTCTCAAAGAGAGACACGTTAATACAACAGGCGTTATTAGCTGTATATTCAACTGCCTTCAGTCAAAAATACAACTAATTTGTACTTTGAGCAACAGCCAAAAGGGAGTTTGAAGCCTTAGAGTAAACATGTGAATGCTCTTCACTAATGAAGTAAGAAATTTTGTTTCCATACAGGTATATTATACTAATGTCAGAGAGAAACGTATGGTTACGAATAATATTAAGCTCTATTCACTTGGTATGTCCTCAAACAGGACATAATAATCTCTCAAGCTTCCTCTAATCTATATATCCTCTTAAGAAGATTATTTTCAAGCTCATTCATAACCAAGTCACAGAGTCTATGTAACCAACATTATCCAAATACATCCAAAGGATGTCTCATTTTTAACCCAGGAAACACACTCTCCAGAGGCAGAAGAGTCCCTTGTGGATAAGAAAAAAAAATGTTTAACTTCCTTAGCTATGCCTCCTAAAATATTTCTCCATAGATTCAAGAATATGAATACGATGTATTATAGTAAGTTATTACACACACTGTGGATACAGGTCATTGAAGTTTCTCCCTGGGGATTAAAGAGAAAGCAAAAAAAAAAAACCCAAAGCGCTTCAGACTTCTTTTCCTTCAAAAGCACAAAACCAACAGTAAATTGGATCTGCTGCATCCCTGTGTACTACTGACGTATTTCAGTCGATTACTGAAGACATAATGGGTCATTACACTTTATCTCTGAAGTTGGAAGGAAACAACTGCTGGTAACAGCACAGCCACTTTCCTTCAACTTTTCAAAGCTCTCCCCCCATACAGCCTAACAGAACTGGAGGGATCCCATTACAGAATATGGTGCTTTTTACATACGTTTGTCCTCTTTCCACTTATATGCATGTGAGGATCTATGTTTAGGAGAAGCTCCAACATGAAGCACGTGGGAGCCTTGTTGCATTACTTGGAGGTTTGTTTTAGGAGATGCTGCTCAGATAAGATGCTGGTGCAGGTGAAATTACATTCAAGCAGCCTCCCTGGCCCTACCTGCTTCCCAAACTCCTTGATCACACCGTATTTGTTCTACGCTTCCCACCACAGTACTGCAAACTGTATCAAAAGCAAACAGGCAGATAAAGGCCATTTCAAAGAGATCTAACACCATATCTCAGTAATGCGAGACGTAACCATCTTCTGTGTGGCTGTGGGAACAAAGATAACCATTTGTGCAAGATGAATTCTCTGCAATCTGAAAGTAAAGAAAAGAATACAGATGTTAGCCCCATTATTTAATTTACCACCAGGAAGTGTCTGAATGTTACTGTAGTGGCTGTGGTACAAGAAAATCCTATTGAGAAAAGAATACTATCTCCCTGATATTGTTCACAGTCATCATGTTTTCTTTGTTGTATTCATTCTCAAACAGATGTTGGAGCTGGAGGCGTGGAGCCAGTTTCTCAGTTTTACCCAATATATCTGATATGTTTCAACATGGACTTGTAAAACCAGAAGTGCCTCTAATCCAGTGTGAAAAGCCACCTTTGATTTTTAACAGCAAAATGAACGCTTGGGTCTTCCAGCTAACAAGACTTCTCATTGAAAAAGGAAAGAGGAGTTAGCAATATGCTCTGCAGCATTCTTAGGATAGTCTTTCATGAATACCAAAATAACATTTTTAGGCTTAAAGATATTTTCTAGTTTTCCACATTTAAATGCATTTGGCAGGAAATAATTTTGCCATCTAGTATTAAAACGTAGTATCAGGCAATATGTTCATACCAATTGCTCACTAAACACCCCGTCTAGAAACTAGAACAATTTAATTCCCTAGTAAGTCCTCTTTTACTATCATGATGAATTCAGTTTATGCAAAAAGGTCATTTACTGCCTTTCTTATGGAACTTTTATGAAAGGGAGAAATTGATGCAGATATGAGGTTTTGAAGATTTCCCACTAGAAAATTCAAGTTTCCCAAGTGAAACCACTTATCCCCAAAGAGAGAAACAGCCTTGGAAAACGTAAGAATTGGGTTGGAGAGTGAAATGGAAAAAATCCAAAAAGCAAGGATTTCTGAAATGAAGTGGAAATTGCAAAATCTGACATCCCTGACAAGGGAGTGCTTGATAAAACTGTGCTTCCAGAATAATCCTCTAAACACTGCCTCCTTGCTGCATCACTCACCCCATCAGGGCTCCCTTCTTGCTGAACAGGTAGAACATGAGGCTCTTTGTACCCAGACACCTACACGACTCTCCAACTTCAATTCCCTACACCTGCCCCCACATCACACTGCATCTCACCACTCCTGTAACATCAGGAGATACGCAAAGTGAAGGACTGCCCTAAGCCTTTGCCCAACAAGTAGCAGCTATTTCTTTGCCTGCATTTACAAATTTACAGCCATTACAAACCAAGAGCTTTCTTCATTTCTGGGAGTGGTTGGAAACATTTAGCCTCTTTCATAGCAAGGTCATTTTCTTTGGGCAAGCAAGGACCAGCTTTTTCCAAAAAGTACAAACCCATGTTTTGTGGGAATCTCAAAAGCCTCTGGAAGGTGCAAGAGGAGGCAATGGCGACTGTTGGGAGCAGTCAGGATTTTCAGTTGTCTGCTAGTTTGCCTGCAAGAAAAATAGTACAACCTGTCATCTGCATTACTACCCTCTATAAATTTCACATGTTCATTAACAAAGATCTCTCCAGTTCTTTATACTATTCTAGCCCAGAACTTAGAGGATTCCTTCAAGTAAGATTAGGGGAAGAGTGAACCAGTTTTATACTGACAATAGTAAGTACAATAAAGAATCTGTGCTTGGATGTTAAGCAGACAACTTGTACCTTCAAACAAAACACAAGTTAATGTAAAGGGTGGCCATGCTAGTCCTGGAAAACCGAGAACTGAACCATTCAGTGCAACTCTTACCTGTTAGCACTTCTACACATGTCAGAGAGTTTCACAGCACATACTCTAATTTCCCCAGTTGTGTCTGGGTTTCAGAAAAGACTGTGGTTAGAAAAAGTGTCAAAACTGTATTAGTTCCTACCCAGGGATGCAAATACAGCCTGCCAGGTTTTGGAAATCTTTCTATAAAGTTTCCTTAAGGTCCATATCTGAACAGACTTGTGAGGCTGCTCCATTTTATAGAGCCAGGGAAACTAAAGGTCTGTGGAAGCAAAAGCATCTGCTCAGCAACACCAGCACAGCAGGTATGAGCCCATGGCTGCAGATTCCTTGGTTTTGGTGATCTGACCAGTAAGACATGACACTTTATGAACGACATATTTTCACAGAAATCCAAGCAAAGCGAGGCTGAAGAGACAGAGAAGGTGAGCTGGAAGAAATGACATTTCTCTACCATGTGGTTCCCTTTAGTTGGCTTGTAGAACGATATTTACACTTCATGTTTATCAACTTCCATCTTTTTCCTTCAGTTGTCACACTAAGTGAAAACTTGGTGGTTTACTTGAAATGCCTGTTAATTGTTATCCATTATTGCTTGTTTTAATTCTGTTCTTTTTGTCCTCCCCTTAAGAAACAGGAAAGAATGGAAAGATTATGTATGTGCTTTGGATGAGGGCAGAGGATAGACAAATTGCCACCTTTTAAATAACAATACCAATTAAGTTACCAAATTGGACCAGTCAGAAACCTCTCAGAAAACTGCCTTGCAGATGATGTGAGAACCTCTGTGGAAAATCATCTACTATTGAAGTTCTGCACAGGTACCAAGTGTTAACATTTCCACAGAACTGGAAACACTCATCGTTCTCATGATTCTTTCTGTGAAATGATCGCTAGGTCTGAGCAGTTGCACTAGCAAACCCTCTACTCCAGAGAGAATCATCCTTTAACCCCAACGGCAGCAACAGAGAGAAGACTCTGCAATAGTAATCTCGGTGCTCATAGCAACAAACCTGCACACGGAGGCTGAAGGAGTTAAGCCTTTCCAACGCTGTGTTCTCCTTTGATGTGCCCGTGTTCCATCTCTGCTGCCCAACCCTTCACACTGCAGCCAACCCCACGTGAAGCAGCAAAGGTTTGAACCTTCACCCCAGCCTGTTTGCAAAGAGAAGGACAACCTGAAGCTTTGCCCAGGTCAAAGATGCAGCTGAAGAGCCTCTCATCCTTTTACGCAGGGAAAGGAGCCATGAGATGAGATGCACGTCTGTTCTTTCTCACTGTGCAGAATTTCTCACATACAAGCCTCACCCTCCAGAGGTCTTGAACATCAGATGCTCCCACTTCCAAGGTAGCTCTCAGCTTCGAGAAGAGTCACGGTTTACAGAGCTGTTTTTCTTCTTACTCCTGTAGACAGGCTCACTTTCTCTAGGTGGTAAATTATTCATTCTACACGTTCTCAATCTAGGCCCTGGCATCACATATACTGTTAAATGCTGCAAAATCAATATATTCCAAAAGCTATGGTAGTCTGTGGCAAGCTGTAGAATTTTGAATCCTTTCTCTAGCTATGGAACTTCTCCATTTTTGCTGGTTTCCAATTAAAAATAACCTCTGAACAACAGTGCATAATTTTAAACAACAGTAGCCTGCAGGAAGGATTGAGGTATGTTGTAGTTCGTCTACTTAGCACTGTAAAGCCAAATACATATTAATATTTTATTTGCTAATAATGCCTAGGTGTTATAGGGGTATCCAAACCAAACCTTCAAATCAACTGTGTTTCCATAGTTTTGAAAACAATAAATGCTTGCTCAAATGTTTAACAACTGACTGGCATTCTCCAGTTGAAACGCAATGAAAGCCTCTCTCCTCTAGAAGTTAAGTTTTAAAAGAGGAACTTATTTTCCCCAATTTCATTGTGACTACACATGTACTGAGAGTTAAATATTTGTAGAAACTAGATTTTCCAAAAACTACATAAATCTGCAGGCTCTGCAAGGTGTCACATACACCCATGATGCTTCTCCAAACAAGCAATAAGAGAAGTCCATCTGTACATTCAGATTGAAGACTATATTCATTTTGAAATCAGGTTACTAAACCCAAACAGATTTAAAACTTTGCCAATAGAATGTCCACAGAATACCCTGTCACAGCCCTCTAATACTTCCAGCCTAATTTGAAACAACTGCTGTTCCTAGGCATAGAGCAGAGAGCAAAGACAAAAACAAAGGCTAATAAGCCTCCACCCCATCACCAGTAAAGCTGTGGGTTGCTTCACTGAATCCAGTTTCTGTTCCTTTACAAAAGCCAGTCACAGCATTGACTCCATCCCATCACCAGCAAGTGTTCCCCTTCAAGTCTGGACTGAAGCTCTATCATTATTTAAGGCATGGGAAGGAATGAAATTATGTGCTAGTCAGTTCTGTGCACTACTACCGCCTTATTAGCATTAAATTCAATTTTATGCTAATCATCCTGAGTCCTTGCTATATATATATAGTAGGAATGGGTTCTACTGTGCCCTGAGTGCTGCAAAAGCTGCGTCCTTTCAGCAATTATTGCAGTGTTATTCATTGCAAGACTCTTCTCCTCCTCCCTGGCAGTCTCATTCTCCACTGCTGTGCTCAGACACAGCTGTGACCAGAGGAGAAAGTAAATCATCCCACTACAATAGATATTGGATAAATCACCACCAGGAAGAGTCCATCTCTCTTTCATACATAGACAGATTGGTTGAACAAAATCACTTGCTCTGCCTTGGCTTTCAGGATCCTCCTGCTCACTGCTGTGTGCTGAGAGGGCCTGCACAGCCCAGCCCTGAAGGATGCAAAACTCCATCTGTGCTTCCATGGAGCAGAAGTTGACCCTAGATCAGCTCTCAACACGACTGTACATAGTACAGGACTCCGGTACGGCTGCTCTCGGTGCTCACTCAGCCTTCGCATTTTGAGACTTCAGCCTTCGCCAAGGAAACGCCCAGAATATCTCTGTAGCTTTCAGCAAGTTGTTTTCAGAGGTGCTTTTAAATTACAAGCTTTACAGATTATTCAAACTGTTCTGTCCCTCTGAAGAAAAATAAAAAAATAACAACCCATTCTGGACAGGTAAAAGCATGCAAAAAATTATGAGCATGATTCATTTGAACATGATAATAAATGGATTTGCTTCAAAGACAGCTGGCAAGAGCAAAATGCTCCCACTAGGTCCCAGCGGCTGCTTTGTGCTGTGCCACCAGGCTTCGTGTGAGAAAGCCCAATCAACATCAGAGTCTTTATAACGCTATTTGCCAGTGTGCACCAGTAGTCACTTTGTGCTCTCCTTTTGCTCTGCCCATCCCCAAATAGCCAGGTGAATAGCAAAGAGTGCTTCTTCAATGATTTATTCAATAAAGATCACAAAAATAATCAGATAAATTATTCAATACGTTATTTACCAACTTTTGCTGCTCACATTGCAAGAAAGAAATTGAGCTCCGGAGAATGTTACACACAGAGAGGTTGTGCCTATGAAACAGCTTTGACAAATCTTCAGACTATTATTTAGCAATCCCTATGCTCAAATAGCTCCTACTGCCCTGAGAAGGGCCAGTACAAGAGACAAAATAGAGGCTTGCTCTCCAGCATCAAAATGGGGAAAAATACATATATTTATCTTAAAGGTCGGTTCAGTCATTGAATAGTTGCCTAGCAACATTTCCTAGCAACACCACTGCAGAAATACCACAGCAAGCACTCTCCTACAAGTCAATTAGAAATGGTAATTTGTATGGGAAGATCCCACCGTCCGTTCCAATTAGAGACAACAATTCTTTCCTCATCACCATTCTTTTTCATTAGAAGCTTCGTAAATTTATCCCTCGCTTCATTTTGCTCTGCTTTCTTTCACTTCTCCTTCCCAGGTAACAAAACTTCACATCAGCAGCAAGTCAACGTAGACAGTTTCAGGAGCAACACCTAGAAATATAACACAACCCATTCATCATCTCCAAATCAATGATCTCCTCTGCAAAAGCAGCTCAAGAGACACAACTCGCTCTGCAATCCTCTTCAGATGTGGAGATACTTCCAAGGGAAAAGTCACACAGCAAGCTGGATTTCTGGCACTGAAAGTTGCATTGTGCTTTCCAAAGTTCACTGGGCTGTGGGTGGGGAACTTCATGTCCTGAAGCATAACACTATTAGGCAACGTGGTATTGCATCCCTAAACTACGACACTTTTCTGTTTCATAGAGTCTGTAAGCAATAGCAAGGAGTAAGAATAGTTTGATTTAAAAAAAAAAAGTAATTAAAGTGCTTGGTAATTTCAAGTCATTTAAAGCAATGCGTTCTGAAATGAGATTGGAAAACTAAAAAGCCAGGCAAATCTTTGAGATGGGAACAATCACATATTTAAAGCCTTTCATGCTTAAATCTGTCAATCTCAGCAATGAAATTAAATGAAGACAAGGAGGAAAGAAGAAAGTGATACTGCGTGGGCTAGTGACTGATCAAGGTTTAAACAATCTCATTTATTGATCTCTCCAATATACAGCAATGACAAAAAATAGATTTCCTGCTGTCAAATGACCATAATTTTCTAGCTGTTTACTCTTTCCAAAGCCAATCAACTATCTCCTACTTAACTGATTGCAAAAACTATTATATGCTTTCATTGGTGTTTTTGATACTCCTTCATCTAGACTGCAGTAACTGGAAGGAGACATTTCCCTCAAAGTTTGAGGGAGATAAGCTTCAATACAACACTGACCTACAGGTCTCACCCATAACTGACTCACTTTCCTAACAAGCTGCAAACTCACAAAAACTTGAATTAGAGAAGTCCCTTCAGGGGCTTAGATCCCAAAACACTTTTTCCCAGCCCTGCTCTCCCACAGCAAACAGCGCTGCTGACCTCGAGGTCTGGGACACCTTTGCTACCGACACAGTCAACGCGAGCACATTTCAAATAAGGTATGGCTGCCTTGCAGTGGCTGGGGAAACACAGCAGGCACAGCTGAAAGTATCTGACTTCAGGTTGAAAAATGATATTACATCTCTAGCAGCACCAGCTTTATAGACACTGTTAAGAGAAAGCTTATTAGTCTGTCAAGCCTATGTGGTGAATCTGCAACCCTCGGGCTGACTACAGCTAGCTTATTTCATAAAGCCCACAGCAAAATTATTCAATAGTAACATAAGGGGTAAAAACCACAATCATGTGTTTTAATGTATAGCTTGTCAAAGTTATTTGAAAGGTCTATACAGCCTTTAGCAAGGAAAAGGTTCCCCACAGCTGCCCAAAAGCAATATAGTTGGTAATAAGCTCATACAATCAAAAAGCAGACCTTCCTCCATAGCAAACACATTCTGATGTCCTGATTTACGTGACAGTATCCTGCAACAACTAAAGCTGGATCTGCCTACACCTCTGCTTGAAAGTGAACACAGTAAAAATACCAAAAGAGCACCGAATCTCCAGAGTTAGCTCAGGAGAGGATCAACCAGAGCAGGCCACATTCTGCAGCAGCAAAACCAGAAATGCACCAAGTGTGACGGATTTAAATGAAAGGGCCTGAAACAAGTACTGCCATTCACAGAATCACAGAATGTCAGGGATTGGAAGGGACCTGGAAAGCTCATCTAGTCCAATTCCCCCATGGAGCAGGAACATCCAGATGAGGTTACACAGGAAGGTGTCCAGGCGGGTTGGAATGTCTGCACAGAAGGAGACTCCACAAGCCCCCTGGGCAGCCTGGGCCAGGCTCTGCCACCCTCACCGGGAAGAAGTTTCTTCTCAGATTTAAGTGGAACCTCCTGTGTTCCAGTTTGAACCCATTGCCCCTTGTCCTGTCACTGGTTGTCACCAGAAGAGCCTGGCTCCATCCTCCTGACACTGCCCCTTTCCATATTGATCCCCAGGAATGAGTCCCCCCTCAGTCTCCTCTTGTCCAGCTCCAGAGCCCCAGCTCCCTCAGCCTTTCCTCACACGGGAGATGCTCCACTCCCTTCAGCATCTTGGTGGCTGCGCTGGACTCTCTCCAGCAGTTCCCTGTCCTGCTGGAACTGAGGGGCCACAACTGGACACAATATTCCAGGTGTGGTCTCCCCAGGGCAGACTAGAGGGGCAGGAGAACCTCTCTCAACCTAGGTGAACATGTGAAGGGGAAGGTAGGGATAAACCAATGGGCTCAACTCTTCTTACCATGTTCTCAGCCTCTCCAGGCCTCAGTCTCTCTGACACTGGGCTGCAAGTCTGGTCCCCTGTTGTCCCCTTGCTGTCCCCTGTTGCTGCTTGGGGGGTTCTTGCTGTGCATCTCAGGTCTCCATGAAAGAAACAGCCCTCATGCACAGGATCAAACCAGGGATGAACAGAAGCAGAGGGGTATCTTTTTCGCTTCTGCCAACCACAGCTTTTAAAAATAAAGCAAACCACGACAAGTGAACAAGCAAACACATCCCCCCAACTAGAACCACTGGCACTCCCTGGACATGGATCCAGCTTCACAGAAGTTAAATTTAGTTAAGTGGTTAGAAGTTACTCTTCCAGTGCCATGATTTGGAATTATGTAAATTCTGTGTTAAGAGCACAGGGAGAGATTTATAGCCTTTTACTGAAACTGCAGTACTGAAACTGTGTTTGCTCATCCCTCAAAGGCCAGAGAAGACTTCTACAAAAGAAATGAAAAGGTAAGATTTGAAAGGCAATTTTAGAATTCAAATGAGCAAGTAGTGATTATGCCTTCAGCCCTTCACGACAGACAGAAGGGCTTTGTTATAAAGTCAGGCTGGAACCAGCCCAATTCAACTATCAAAAAAATAGAAAGAAAACAAAACAAACAACTTCTCTGCATTAAAAACATCATCATGTTAACAGTCCAGAGATCCAAGACACCCTTCCCTCACAGGAATGGGAGGGCAAGCAACTGTGTCACTGGAGAGGCCCAGTTAATCCTGAAAAATTTCAAAGTACCCGGAAAGGATTCTGTAGGGTAATACACTGGCAAGATGAAAGACATTACAGCCTGTGTATCCCAAATTCCTTTATGTTCTTCAGACGCATTCAGCCATGGCAAGCGCCAACTGCTGCTCTCTCAGCGGACTTAACTGCTTCGTACTGACCCTGCTGCTGTCCCAGCAACTCGGTAATTTAGCTTTATCCATGCTGATTTGACATGGATGGAGTTGGAAGACAGGATGGAGAGAAAGGACAGAGCCAGTGGATGCTGCTCCAGGTCAAGGGGAGCGGTGGGCACCCTCCCAGCACCCCAAGGCCCCAGGGACACAGGCTACCCAAAACCCTTCAGGAGAAAGTACTTAATTCTGTCTTGCTGTTTGATAGCTAAGCAAGAGATATCCTCCCTGTGCCCAAACAGGAAAAAAAGTATAGAATAATACATAAGTTCAAAAGCCTGCCTTTGTTACAAAGAAAAAAAGGCATGGAATGAATATTGGGGGGCAATTATAAAATAAGCCCAGGTCATTGATGAAGTCTGACAGCCTCCAGGCAAAACCCACTAGCTTTCCTGGAGATATCTCTCCTGAATGTCATGTCCATTTTTGTTTTAAGTTCTCTTTTTACTGAGAAACCCAAGTGCCTAAATGGTTATTTGTGGAATACTAATAGGATCAGTTTGCAATTGAAATGAAGACATACTGCAGCAGGAACCGTATAGTTAATCCATTTTGTCAGTCAGAGGGTACAGGTAGGATGCGAGCTCCTAGATATCAAGAAGCACAGCTGTGGCAAAAAAAACCCAAACGTTTTATGAGCATCTTTGTCTCATGGATAACCCACAAACTCAACCTCAGTTCCCAAAGCTTCCACGCTCACCACAAGTTCACTGGTCATTGGTCACACACAGGGTAAGTCGCTGGCCAAATCTTTACTGACAACAGAAATTCAGTATCATGACCCTGACAGGGAGCCAAAGGAAGGCACGGATGGGACTAGTCAAGGCTAAGTCTCCAGTTTATCCATTAGACTTGCAATTTAACCTAAGAATACAGTGGAGGGTGGGTAGAATCTGTCCCTTCTACAGATCAACAGACTTCAGTTTCTCAAAACAGTTATTTTTGTTTAAGACTAACACACATTTGTCAAGTCATCTCTTGCCAAAGAATCTACAAGTTCTTTGCAGAAAACCATCTCAAACAACAGTACTTACAGAGAGATGCAAAACAGAACCGTAAAAAAACCCTGTTTTCTTCAGCAGTTGTCTTGTTCTCCAGCAGGTATTTTCACAAAGAGGTTATCTTCATGTCTTCCTCAAGAAAGACGACACTGTTTAGGACTAGAACTTGCAATTGATTCTCTGACCCTTCAGTAGCTTAGCACTCAATGAACATTACTCTACTTGTCTGTGTTTCCAAACTACAGAAGGATTTTATTTCTGACTGGAGTGGCCCACTATTTCTCTCCCTTTCCCTGTCCATGCTTTGTAAAGCACCAAAAAAACAAAAGCAATGAGTGGAGACCTCCCATGTTCAGATGGAGCAAAACTTCCATTCAGTCCCACTCCTTTCTTTAGGCAGTTTGGCCCCACACAAACTTCAATGAGAGGAACGGTGTGCTTGTCAGTCAGAATTTGGGTGGATTCACATCTTTGACACAAGGCGACACTCAACTCTTCCAGCAAGCCAGGGGTGCAAACAGAGTTGGATCCGTCACTCCTCATTCTCCCAGGAAAGTGAGAGGCAGCAAAATCTTCCGCTGCTCACATTCAGCATCTGCCAACTTGCACATTTTTCCTCAGAGAAAAGAGAACAAGGGGAAGAAGTTTTGCAGAGAACATTTTTTGCCTCCTCTGACTGCAGCCTCATTACCTGTCAGAGTTCAGTCTGCACCTTCCCAGAAATGACTCATGAGCAGAAGGTAAGGCCAAGACAAGTTGAAGTCCCCTCTGAAATTTCCTAACATTGAAATGCAAAACCATCCATAGGAATACAGATCAGCTGGAACAGCAGCAAAGATCTAAGATGTTTGGCAAGCCTGAAGTAGCGAGCACAGTAACCCCAAGATGAAAAGCATTTGGGAAGTGACACAGCAGCATACTGATGATCCCTGCAAAGCACTGCTGCTCCAAAAGGCACAGAGAAACCACATTTCCAAATGGCAAATCTCAGGGTGTTCACATACACTTACACCAGAACCATCCACATGTATCAAGCCACATGCAAAGGCTGTGGGGAAAACCTGTTCACAGAGCTTTATTGTGCTAAGGACCCACTCTGTGTGACTGGAAGTGCTTAACAATGTGCCAATTATACTGTTCCACAGTAGTTTGCAAAGGAAGATGGCAGAGGAGACCCATGCTGCAACACCAGCACCCATTCCTGAGTGGAAAGATTAGAGAACAGCCTTTTTTCAGCCTTGTTACCTCTCAGGATTAGCACCCTTTCCTACCCAAGCTTGCTCAGCCAGAGGCTGCAGCAGGAGCGCAGGTGGCTACGGGGAGGGATTTTGCTAAAAGGTACATAGACCTTTTTGCAGGCATTGGATCACTCAAATATGTGCCCAAGAGGTAAGGCAAGAAAAACAGCACGTTGAACTGCAATGCACTGGCAAACAGTCTTGAGCAATGAACAGCAGCAGAGGTGGGAGCGTGGCTATGGGCCACCTGTTTGTCACAAGAAGCCACTTCCATCTGCCCTGCTTTGGATGTGGTAAATATGCTGAGAGTAACTGCAAACCCCGAGGCACCATTGCAACAGGCTTGTGTACTTCAGCACTGTAACACCAGAAGCTTTAAGATCACTGGGCACTTGATCTGTAGCTCTTGCTATTGTGCAATTATATTAGTGAGTGTAATGAACATATTTCTTCCCTAAACTACCTCCCTGAAACACCTCAAGAGTGGCTTAAAGCACAGGTCAAGAAGTCCAAGTGGTTATTGCATTGAAATGATGAAACCTGAAAGGCTCTAAAAATGAGAAATGCTAACTATTGTGATTGCCACAAACTGATCTGAAAACAGATACTGTGATAAAGAGAAAAGGATGGGCACAGTCTTCAAAGGATGGTCATTTTTCATTATCCATCAGCAACAGTTCAATTATAGCACACAGTGTCCCCATGTGCTATAATTATACTTTCAGCTGTGCTCACAGGCAAGTATTTCTCAAAACTAGTTTCCATTCTGCTACAGATACTGCAAGTCAGACACGGCACTGGACAGGGATGTCAGGGGCAAGGAACTAGGTGACCCTGAAGATTCCTTCCAACTCAAACCATCCTATCATCTGCTATGATCTTCTAAATCAAATTAATTAAAAGCATAAAATTATACACTTGCATGCACACCTTGAACAGGCCTTTTGCTGTTAGTCTTGATGCAAGGCCTGGATTCAGTAGAAATTTACTTACAAATCAGAGTAGCCCAGACACAAAATAATCCATCATGTTCATGGACTACAAACAGGTTTCTAAAAATGCAGCAGAGGGAAAGGCCAGGGACACAAGCTTAGTGAGCGCTCACAGAACACATATGCAGAGGTTTTGGGTTAGTCTGTTAACAAGCACTGACCACCTCTGTGCCATTGCAGGGAAAGCAGATGAAGGTCCAGAACACCCAACCCAGTACACTTCATTCTGCTCAAGAGAATTAGCCACAAACAGCTGCTATTTCTTGTCAAAACAGCCAGCAGATCTGCAGATCGTGCAAAAACAAAAGGCAAACCATGCTTTACCACTCCACAATTGCCACCTGCTTCCTAAACAACTGAGTGCTCCAGAAAGGAAACAAAAAAATAGACCCACTGATACAAAGGAGCAGAGCATCCATCAAGTGATAGGACATATCTATAACCCTGGTGCTTTCATTAAAGTCAGTGATTTTATGCAAGTTATCCCTAACCTACCATGCTGCACCAAAACAAATGCTTGTTTCACACTGTGTTGCTCTCTTCCTGCAGACCCTTCACTACATTGCTCCCTCGCTGCCTCCCCACTGCCAGACCTTGCAATATTTGGCACTCCATGACACTTCTTGTGGTCTTTGAAGCTCGGGATTTCATTAATTCATTTCCATGCTTTATTTCACCTAAGAATTCCTTCGCGAAGTCTGCTCAGTCTTGGGAAGCAACACGGCGCTCGTGCGCGCCTTTTATAACCAGGAGCTCAAGCGCGAAATGGGAGAAGGACTGAGCATCCGTATACTCACACTATAGCACAAATAAGTTGGAGAGTAGAGGTCACACGAGAGATGGGGAACAGCTTGCTGGCCTAGGAACAGCTTTCCATTCCAGAAGATGAAAATTGATTTCTCCACTCTAGTTCAATTAATTACTATAGCCAGTCCCATGTGATTAAGTAGAGTAGATGCTTTAGACCAACAGATTTTCCACCAGCAGCTTCAACAGCAGGCAGAGCTGGAGGTTGCTGTGCATGGTAGTGCCACGGCCAGGCTGGCTGTCGCTGTGCTCCGTCATCGCCAGAACCCAGATTTTCCTGTGTCTTTAAGCAACTCACAAACAACTTCCCTACCTATCTCACCGGCAAGCCACACTTCACAGCAATCAACAAAATCCAGGATGTCACCATCCATAAGTCCTGTTGCTTTGCCATCATCTCTTCGGGTTCTTTCCCTACTCCCATTAGAACCCAACTACAAGCAGTTTTGCAGTATCTTCTATTCTGCATTGTGGCTGCTGCACAGTTTCTCCAGATCAACTCCTCCTCTAGCTCCTCAGAGTCTTCTCTCCTGGGGTAAAGACAATGGTTTCTGCAGGTAAGGAGCACAACCTCAGGAACAAGCCATAGAATCATTCCAGTTGGAAGAGACCCTCAAGATCATCAAATCGAACCATAACCCAACTCCAGCACTGAACCATGGCCATGAGAACCTCATCTAAACACCTCTTAAACCCCTCCAGAGATGGTGACTCCAGCACTGCCCTGGGCAGCCTGTTCCAATGCCCCACAGCCCTTTGGGGAAGAAATTGTTCCCCATATCCAACCTCACCCTCCCCTGGCGCAACTTGAGGCCGTTTCCTCTGCTCCTGGCACTTGTTCCTGGGGAGCAGAGCCCGACCCCCCTGGCTCCAAGCTCCTTTCAGGCAGTTCAGAGATCAGAAGGTCTCCCCTCAGCTCCTGTTCTCCAGCTGAACCCCCCAGGTCCCTCAGCCACTCCCATCACACCTGTGCTCCAGCCCCTCACCAGTTTCATTGTCCACCTTGTGACTTAGTTCAACCAAACACGCAAACATTCCTATCGCCCACGGATTTTTTAACAAAGCTTTCAACTCTTGAATTACAGACCACATTCTGATTCCCCACCTTTAAATTATTAGGCTAGGATATGTACAAGTTTCTGCTACAAGGAACAGAATGTAAGATTCTCAAAGGTGAGTATTCATTTGAATTGGGACTAGTTGAGTTAAATTGATTTTTTTTAATGCGTTTATCCTCAATGGGGACTTATTTTTTTTCCTTAAATGCTGATTTGCTGAAACTGTGCCTATCCAATACTCATTACTGAAATGCATGGAAAGCTGCCAAAAGAAGCGATGCCTTCTGGACTAAACAAGGAATTTATTACTGAAAAACCACAGCACAGGGTAAAAATCCATCACAAACTTATTGATTTAAACTGATTGTAAGTAATCACACACAATTTATATTAAGTGAAACATACTGCCATCTAATTTAGAGTAAGTGAATTGAATGCTATTACTCTGAATTCAGTTTAAAAGCAAACTCTAATTGATCTCCAAATAGAAATAATTGAAGCTTTCAGAAAATATGAACAAAAAATTCCGCTATCTCTGTTTATTATGCATTGATAGGTCATTTTTACCTATTTAAAAGTAGTTAGACAGCCATTATAGTATTATATTTCAGCAGAGATTTATATGAAATCCTGAGTGCAAGCTAAATTGAACTGGACAAGTACTGCACCTGCAGTGTGGAGAAAATAATTTGATATGCAGGATGCAGTTTGAATAACTCACTCTTAATATAGAAACCTCAAACTTTGCCTGCTTTCCACCCAAAATATGATGAAATAAAAGTCATACATTTTACTAAAACATGATTCTCTCACTTTCAGAGAAAGCATCTCAGGATGATAATTGTATTGTCTGGCACAAGTTATCACTGCAGCACCACATCTTCCCTCCGTGATCCCATTCAGGGAATTGTGCTTGTCAGCCTCCTTTGATATGTCACATAATTGGATCCCAATCCTCAGCAGTATTAGTCAGCACTATAGTCAATTTTATTTCTAAATAAATGTTTGAAGGTATTTGCTTTTAAATTGTCAATGTATAAACACTGCCAGGAAAAAACAGAATTTAAAAAGTTCAAAATGATCTCTCTCACACTCAGAAGTTTGACTACCAATATTTAAGGATGTTACTTTTACATGTTACTTTTTATTAATAAAAATCACTCACTTGTTACAGAGTGCAGAGTGTGCCACCACTTTCTGTAGGCAACTGGCTTCAGAGCTTTTGAAGACCCAGAGGCCCAACTCAAACATTTCCTCATGGAAAACCCTTCGCAGGTCACACTGAGTTCAAGACTGACAATTTCTCAACAGCAGCACTTGTGCCAGATCACAACACAATGAACTCACAGGGCTCACTGGAAACATTTCAGCGGTCCTTCTCACTGCAGGTTGGGTTTAGCAACTCATCAGCTGCCCATTTGCAGGTGTTTCAAGTCTTAGGTGAAGCTAAAAGCATAAATAAGGACGTTCAGATGGCCTTCTGACAACTTGGAAATTTTATTTTTAAAGTAATGCTCTAATATATGTTGCACTCATGAGTTTGAACTTAACCCTGCAATGAGCTGCTTAGAAGGGGAACAGTTGTCCATAAGTAGCCTCATTGCAACTCAATTAAGTTCATTTGCGGAGAGCATTGCAGGACTGGGCCCATAGGAATTTATTATGTTCCTGGAGCTGATTAAATTGCTGGATACCTTCAGCAAGGCAACAGCTCTCTATCCAAATCATAATTTACTCCTATTTACCTGGTTAGTACTAGCCACTTGTTAGCTGTTATTTTTTCACAACTGGACACTTCAGTTTTAGAAACTTTCCCTATTTTTATCATAACCTGGCTCTTAACACCAATCCCTTGATTAACTACCACAAAGGACTCTCTGCTTTTCTGCTGCTCTGAGATGAAGTAATAATCAACTGCCATCGAAAACGCTGAATAATACCACAGGATGCCCATGATCCTCTCAGGTATTTGCCAAGCATGACTTAAATTCTATGCCAAAAAACTCCTAATTTACAAGCTCTTTTTTTTTTAAATAAAGCTACAATGCCATTTAGCAGAGACTTTTTTTCTCTTCACTGATGTGGATGTTGCCAGACCATAATAAGCCTGTTTGGGCCTCCCAAAAACCCCATGCTACCACCTACTGCACTGCTTGTTAAAAGAGTAATTAGCAAGTCAGAGTAACAAGTAATCCTTTTCTCCAAGGGGGAAATTTATTTCTTCATTAATAAATACAAGTAAAGTTCAGCCAGAGATAAATTGTCACAAGGGAAGGAAGTGAAAGAAAAGTTTATTTTGTCAAAGAATGGCTAAGGTTGCACAGATACAACTTGTAATTTTCCTGCTGTATTTCTCCCTCCCCACCCAGTCTCAGCAGTCCAGTTATTTCCACCCAGTCTCTGGAGTGTACAGGAGCAACAGACAAATTAACAAAAAAAAGCCAAAAGAGGAAAGTTCAATGGATCACATGCAGGAAAGACAACTCTGACACAATCTCTGAATAGGAAATAGTGAAATGCTCAACTTGAGAATCAGCTTTTGGCAACAAAAGCTGCTCGCAGTAGGGTTGTTTGCAAGCAGAGTTCTACAGGTTACCATTGCAGTCAAGGGGAAAAAAGGGCCACGCAGGTGCTTTCACAGCAAAGCAGCAGCAACAGCACATCTTCCTCCTTTGTAACCTGGTGTGGAAACTAGAGCATCAAAAAGACATCCTAAAACCAGGAGCTTGTTGTTTCGACTAACCCATTTCCTCAGGCTTGGATCATTGCAGAGTATACCACAGAAAACATGAGAGTTCCTCAAGAAAAAAACAACTATATATTTCATCTGCTGTTACACTAGTAAGACCACACAAATACAACTAGCACTAATGTCATATCTCTCCCCACATCCAAGAGTCTCTTAGCTTCAATTTTTTTCTTAGCCCACAGTCTCTAAGCTTCAGTTCTGTTCTAGTAAAAGCCATTTGTGCTGCACTGCACCAGTCTGACACTTTGCTTTTCAGTATTAAAGCAACTCCCCTGCTAACAATTTCCACAATCCCGCACCAGAGGATGGCAGCAGTGCTGACACCATTCAGGAGGACAAGGGACGTGGGATGAGATGTTGCAAAATGAAGTTTAGAAATGCTGAAGCAGTTGAAGCACCAGTTAATATTGGCTTTCTTTCCAGTCCAAAAGGAAGCAATTTTATTAAAGGATAAGCTACCCTACACACTCAAACCCCATAAATCCAACAGCTCTAATCGAGGCCACTGCTCTCCCGCCCCACAGGGCACATTGCCCCATATGACAACAAAGCTGAAGTCAGACAGCAAACACAATCAAATCACAAACACAGCATTTAACTCACTGCAGGCGACAATCAGATTTTTCTGAGCATTAGGGATTAGCCTTCTATTGTGGCAACAGACAGAGAGCAACCCCCACACCTTTCTCAGGCCTATCCTAAGTCTCATTCATAAAGCTCCAGCCTCTTCCAAACACGGTACCTTCTGAAATACTTGCACTAAGGCTTAAAAAAAGCCACAACTTGCATTATTCAGCTCGAACCCCTTCAGCCCTTGCCCCGACCCACGCACAGCTCCCCAAATCTTGCTGCTCTACTTGCAACATTTGCATCTCCCCTCACTATTTTGGCAACTCCTGTCCCCTAAGGCACAGCTCCAGCCCTCTGGATGCACAAAGACTTTGTTTGCCAACCCTTGACCTCCAGGCTGTGGGGAAATTCTCAGTAATCACCCCCAACACGCCATGGGGAAACCCAGGCCACCCTGGGGAAACAGAGGTGGTAGGAAGTGAATCTGGAAAACACTACTGAAGTAATACTGGAAAAATAAAAGCGAACAATAACAAAGTGACAGCTAAAAGTCTGCAATTCTGTGAAAAGTTGTTTACAGCATACGTGAGAGTTTTAGAGAAGCTGGAAGAGGTGTTGCAGAGAGCAGGAGTTACTTTTACCCAAGGAACACTTTTCTAACACCAAAAAGCAATACAAAGCTTTCCTTTCTCAAAGCTGCCATGAAACACAGGTTGGGCAGTGTGTCAGAGCACTCATCAGAAATCCATCTGCTAGATAAAGCAAATAAAACACCAAACTTGCAAGATGAACCACTGTCTGGCATTTGCTCCCTGGATGCGAAAGGCCACAAAGGAGCAAACAGCAGCACCAGAACTCACCACTGTGCTGGTCACAGCCCAAAACAAGCTTCAGAAGACCAGGATTAAAAACTCCAATGTGTAACTGCCTCTATAGAAATTACTTTACCCCTATTTCTCTTGCTACAGGCAGTAAGACATTGCCCTGTCTCTGAAAGGGGCAAGAACAGACCCCAGAGTGGTTTGGTTTTTAAATAACCCCCCGGACACAGTCTCCAGGAAGACTGGGAGGCCCTGACTCCCCACCAACACAAGCAAAAGACAGCAAAATACTACAAGATGTTTGCTGTCCTGGGTGGTGGTTTTAGCCTCAGAATTTCTTTCAGGAATGAACTAAAATTTAAGTCAATGTAATGCCAAATAGCACAAAAAACCCCACTCATACTCACATCTTCCTTTGGTATCCCTGTGACAGCATCCTCACACACCTCATGTTTAGAGCCTGTTACTTTCCAATGGTCGTCCTCTCCTTGCTTACATTACAGCTTTGGATCTCAGGAAAGTGAAATATTGATACCGAACAGGAAAGAGAAATTCATCTGTGTGATGAGAGTAGTGAGCTGGAGTAGAAGCTGTCAAACCAAGGAAGTGTGTTACAACTGCCACAGCATAATGAAAATATTCTTTAAAACTCTTCAACAACTGCAGAGTGAGCCAGAAAATAAAACTGCCTTTACCTGGAGACTCTGTGTATGAGCATATCAGCTTCTGCTCTGGACTGTACAGTCAGTTTGAGTGGGGAATAGCCTGATTTCCAAAATGCTTAATTAACAGCAAAAAGGGGCAGACAGACCATTTTGCTTCCCATTTCCCCTGTGCCAAGATAAGTCATTATTGCAGTACTGTTCAGGGGAAGACAGGAGAACTTCCAAGATACCAAGTGCAAGTAGGTCCTTGCAAAGGATCAGCCTGGGACACCCTGTCCCCTCAGCAGCACACACAGCACTGCTGGGGCAGGAGGGATGAAGCCTCAGACACATCCAGAGCCACACAAAGCCAAGCAGGGGAGGATCAGGTAGAACGAAACCTCAGCTTATTTGAAGAGAAGCTGGGGACAACCACAGCCTAGCACATGTTTTCAGGCTTTTAGAGGATGCAGCCTACATAATGAATCAGGAGTCAAAATAAAGATGCACATAAAGCTGAAAACTCAGCAGCATCCTTACTTACACTTGCACATCTGACTGTAAAATAACAAAACACTTTCTTAACAGAGAGCATCAACACAGGTTCTATTTTGCCAAAATTTCTAGAAAGCTACTGATAATTTCTGTGAATTAGACTTTGCCTCATTGCAAACATTTCTCGACTCTAAGAAAGCGCAAGATTTATATGCTTTAGACACTTAGGCAGAGATTTTCACAGGTCACCAGGGAATTCAGATGTTGAGCTCCTGCCAGAAGTTTGAACATTGAAGAGTAAGCACAGGCAAGCAAATATTTGAGGTATTTAACCTCCTCCAAAGGTACCAAAGCTAAGTACCCAAGTGACTAACCACTTGCACAAATACAAGCCTCCAATTTTGGGAGGTCATTTGTGTCAGCATGAAGCAGTTATTAAGAGATGTGGGAGCATTATCCAACACCTTCGCAGTAGCCCTCTGTGCTAATGGAGTCAGCCAGGCACACAAGGCAGAGCATGATTAGCTTCACAGCTTTTAATCACTGTTGTGATTTTATACAAAGTGCAGAGGTGGGGAGAAGGGGCATTTAGTAAGGCTGGTTTGAGGCCAGAGAAAACATGAGGTTATGGTTAAGAGTGGAAGATTGGTATTTATAAACCAATACTGTACAATAAATATAGTGTGTTAACCCAATTAGCCGAGTGGAGTAAGATGAATGTGGGGTATACTACTGAAACAGCAAGACTGCAAGAGGCTAAAATTAAATATACCCAAAAGAGAAGGGCAACATAAACACTATTCTAAAACAATGGGGCTTTGGTGACTATGTGCAGTTCGAAAACTTCACTGAGCACAGATGTCTCAGCACTTTTGGTGCTCGTATCCTAGAGAGAGAGTGAACGGGGACAAAAGTACACATTTTTTCACAAGTGAGAACACAATAATGCCAAAATTCTGCAGATGAAGCTTGTTAAGCTGTTTGCTAAATACCACTGCACTGTAATACACTGAAAAGAAAGAAAACTGTCATTGTAAAGACCTAGCTGCTTGCAGAAGCTTATTAACTTGTACCACAGCCCACATGTCCTCAGAGAATACTCAAACAGTCAGATGCAGCCAGAAACTGTGGGAATAACGGGGAAGAGGAGGCGGCCAGGCTAAGAAAAGAAATAACAGCTGAGGAAGAACAGGTATTTTAGACAGTTACCAACATTTAAAGCAGAGAACTAAGCTAACATTATATCAGTCTGGGGCTGTTTGCACTGCACCACAAGTCAACGGCCTTTACATGCGCCGGAGGAAAAAGAAAGTAGCCTGCTAAGAATTAATTTCAACTAGGCACTCCAGCAAAAGGAAAACAACTCTTCCCAAATGTTTAAGGAGAAGCTAATGGAGAATGATTTGCACATGCATATATTAAAATTTTCTCAGCACTGAGCATTTCAACTTCTCAGTTTCCTGTACAGCTTGAAAGCAAGGCAGAAGCCAAATTGTTAGGAAGAACACTATCTCTTCAGAGGATTAGGAATTAAGTTAACTGCACATTAGAGATAAAATAGTGGAGTGCTTGTCTTTATTCTTAATAATAAACCATAAAGCATTGAACTATACAGCACAATTAACTTCTTTCAACTTCTCACTGTTACTGCTGAGACAGCAACATGGTAGTCTCACAGAAACATTAAAAAATATGGAGTGATTAAGTTAAAATTAAATAAATTCAGGGTAGGCAAAAAATGCTACACTGCAGTACAGAAGAGATCAGTCTTTTGTTCATGTAAAGAACAGCCTGAGCACTAGTAGTGTTAGAATGAAATCCTCAAAACCAAGAGTCATTCATGGTTTGAAGTGACCAGCTCTGTTGCTTTACATGTTACCCTACATCCCTTCTCCTTCCTAACTCAAAATTCATCTGTCTGCCTCGTCTCTAGAATAACAACACTGCTAATGATGCCTACCAAGCTGCTGAAAAGAATGAACTTGGGAAACCACAGCTAAGGTCTCATCCCTTCCTCCTTTTCCAGCTCCATGCACTCTTGAACTTCATTTTTAGTTGAATAGGTTCCCCATTTACAGAAATCCTCCTAAAAACCCAATGACTAAAAACATGTAAGTCTGTGAGATGGAGAGATACTACACAAACAGGGGCCATTCTGATCATTAGACAATCAACCCAACACATACTAGAAGATACCAGCAAAATCCAAAATTTACCAAGACTCCTGGGAATGAGATGCTCTCTATAAGATGGACAAAGTTCTGCCTTCGGTGTGTTACTACAAGTCTTCAACTATTCTCTATCATTCAATGAGTTGCTAAATTCACCTTTACCCTGACCTGGCTCAGGATGACTGAAGAGAAAAAACAAAGCAAATATCCCATTCCTCCTCTTTCTCCCAGCTTTAGCTATAGCCTATGAAAAAACACATACATTCTTTCTCCTATTTTATTGTCTCCCACCTCTGGGAGAAGCCCACCTGAAAAGTAGGCACAGCTACTGGTTTGAGCATTCTTCAAATTCCACATTAAAGTGCTTCTTTACTGCCTGAAAAAGCTGGGCAACACTTAAATCACTGACAAGGCCCTGGCACCAAAGCCCTATTCTCTTGCATTACACAGAGTCTAGCACAGGTGACTCAGATCAAAGATTAAGCAAATCTAAACAAACAAATGGCCCCACAGGGAACAGCTGAACTCATCATGGCACAACATACAGCAGCTGCTGTGAGATGAAGCACCCTCCCAGTGACATCAGCAGTAATTTTCCTTCCCATCTGATTTCTGGAGCTGTGTGAGGTCCTAAGCAAAGTATCAAAGCCCTCTCAGCTTGATATGATGTGTCATCTGTGACATAGTGGAACACATACCTTAGCCAAGCACACAAGGATGACTATTTAGAGATCTGCAGTGGCCTTTGGGCATTAAAACTCAGCTGCAAATGGCCCAGGACCACACGCGCACATTCCATGTGCCAGGCTGCTCCCTGAGGTGTTTGCCACCTAAGCGCATAAGGCAGAATTAGAGCTGATGACAATTTTCCAGGAAAATACCAGAAAAAGGCAATGAAGCAAAATAAAACTTTTCCATGGAAATGTACTAGCTTGCAACAACAGCAGCAAGGTTCCCCATACACTCTCCTGTAGGCTACAGGGATTTCACAACATCACTAGCAGAGCAGACACATAAATTACCTTAAAGGGCTTTTGGTTTCACTGCTACAGAATCAGCAGCCTGAGGAAACTTGCATCTTCCAAAGACAGCAATGCTTTCAAATCTGTGGTCAGTGCACCCCTCTGGGAAAATACAAGAAATGAGTGTTTGCTCAGATTTCAAAAGGAAAATATCTTCTTTAGAAGCTACTTTGGGTTCCTTTGGGCTGAAATGTGTCAGTATTTTGGGACCCTGAAAGTCTGGTTGGTGCGAAGTTCTAGTTCCCAACGTCACAGACCTGAGAAACTCATTCTGCTCTGGAAATACGCACAACAAAACTGGAGTTCAGAGAGAGCTGAGCTCTGCTCCCTGAGGCTGGGAAGGTCTCAGCTCTCTGTTTGCTCTCAAACTCAGACCTTGGCTGTGCTCGGGCTTTAGAAACCATTACTTCATTTTGGGTAGGACAGTTCAAAATGACATTTCCTGTTTTGTCTTTTAAAGTTATCACGAGAATTTCATTCTCCACCCAGGAAAGTAACCTGTCTTGTTTATGCTTTCATAGTTCTACAGGATGGAGATAGAATACAATGTATAATAGACACAGAAGATTTTGGAAAATTAGGTTCATTTTAATATTAAGTAAACTATGTAAGCCTGAGAGTAACAGTAATAACTCTAATACATTTTTTCATACCTGTGGCAAATTTAGGAACTCCTGGGACTTCTCTGAAGCTCAGCAGCACAGGTTTATTATCACTGTCAACAGGTCTTCAGCTACCTACTGGAAGAAAAGATTCACAAGTACCATCAGCCCTTTAACCTGTTTTTGCACCACTTTCAGGTTCAGAGATTCACACTAAACCATTTTAGTTTGGAACTGAGTATTCTATTACGTCCAAATCATTCCCATTAATTTCCTTTTAGCCCTGTTCATCTCCCCATCAGACAATCCACTGCCCCTTCCTCAAAAGCATAAATATCCTCATAAAACATCCTCTCCCAGGCTAACATTAAAGTATGTTTTTATACCCATCAGATATTTTTACAGGCCACTCACTCCATATTTGCCAATACTTAAGCCATCCAAAGAATCCATCAGAACTTCCTGAAGACAGCCACATGCCAAAAAGAAAACAGCAAAATAATCTCCCTTTATAAGAGACAACTCCAGATCTACTTATTCTAGATAAAAGGAAATCCTACAATCTTATATTTAACCATCACATTTTGGCTTTTGTCCCCCCTAATACATGTATTTGTGAGGGTCTTGTCTTGATAAGTGTGCAACATGATAGTCTTTCACTGCAATTTCACTAATGCTATGTGTTTAAAATGAAAATCAAAAGCCTGAATCACAGACAAGCATAGCATTGCAGAGCTGTAGTCTTATTTTTCAGTCATGCTTCCAGGTTTAGCAAAGCTCACACACCAAAATGCTGCAGGCATTTGTATGCACGGTGTTTCAGAAGTGCAAGTCAAGGACATTCAGGATTTAGCCCTTCAGCGACACGAAAATTGAGCTCTGAAAGTTTGGATAGAACTGAAGTTGTCAAAGGTACATGGACAAAAACAATGTCCAGTTTGATCCCACTGTAGTCTAGATACCAGAATTTCATGGAAACTCATGTAAATGATCAATTAGAGAGAGATCAAACTACTCTGTGCTAGATTTACTTGAGACAGACTGTTCTCTGGTTTATCAAGCAGTCTTGGTGCCATTCAGATCAAAGTTTACTAAGTCAAAGCCTTGGAGACACAGGAAAAAAATAACTTGTCTCCAAGTAAATGGAGTTTGGAATTGGCAGTGATATAAAGCTATTGCCATTACTACAGAATACTTATTAAAATCTGATGCCCTTGAACCGTCATCCCTCCAAATTCAAGTCTACCTAAAGATGAAACTAAATCTGTCAAAACAGCCTTGCTGTGTTGCTAGTGGGTATTAGAAAATAGGGGGGGGGGAATAAACCCCCCACCATGATTGAATCTCTCATACAGAATTTTTAATAATAGATCTCAAAGATCTTCACAGAAAGGGGCAATGGGGGAGAGTCATATCAGAGAAAGAAACAGAGCCACAGATTCTCAATATGACTTTAAGCCCCCCCAGCAGCCTGGAACAGAAATCAAGCCTGAAGACTCTCATCCTTTGCTTTGAAATACAATTTTAAAACATGTTATCAGCTGAAGAAACACACTAGACACACAATTTACCTCCACACAACAAGAGTGAGAACAAATTTTACCTCTAATTCTACATAGTACAGCTGTATTCCCATGTTACCAGAATTCATGGGTCCTGCTATCCCACTAAACATGCTGGAGCACTGACAATTTCCAATTCAAATACTCTTCTGGAGGTTTCGCTTCCTACACCCAAGGTGGAGGATGCAGAAATGAGGTGACTGCTGGTGACAAGCTCCCTGGCCCTGTTGTCCGGCTGTCTGGCCATCCTGACGTGCTGCGAGGATTTGACAGGATGGCATCTGAAAAAAAAACAAACTTTCCTCATGCAAAAACTTGTCTAATGAAACTCAACTTTGACAAAGAAAGAAAAAACGACTAGGTGTTGATCTTGTTCCCCAGCATCCTGCCTTCTTAATCTGAGACAAAAGAGAGAAATTAAGTAGGCTATTAAGGAAGCAGCAACAAGCTGAATACGAGCAACAAAAACCTGGAAAAAAAAAAGTTGTTGGAAGTTTGTTTAGCCTCCTTAAACAAGCTTTTTTCCCCCTTCCTTAATTCTTAATTTTAACCAGTTTCAGATGAAGCTGCAGATTACAACAGTGACTTCCCCAGCATTTCTGCCCTTCCAGGAGCCCAGTCTATCACATCTGCTCCTTTTCCTACTTTTCCATCTCCGCAGGCAACACACAAACTTTCAGCTGGTGCATTATTTTTCCCCCCAAGGCTTTACTTCAGCTTGCTGCATTCCTCAATAAGTTTCTCAAGATGCCATTATCAAAATAACTCCCAACCTAAGCCTTTCTTGTGCAAACACCTTGCAAGCCTAAAGTCAGAAGCTCCTGGGATTTGTGGAGACCAAGAGACACAAACACCTGAGGGGCACCAGCTGCTCTCTCCCTGAGGGTGGGCACAGGATCCGTTTGAAGGTTAAAAAAGCAAACCAAAACACACTAGTAACAAAAGAATATCATAAAAAAGAAAAAAAGGTTCCCCAAGAAAGCTGAGCTGGCGTCTCCCTCTGGCGCCCGTGGGCGGCAGCGCGGCCGCCATCTTGGCTGGGCTTTCTCTGTCCTGCACTGCCCTCTGCAGCTCGGATGGAAAGGCTCAATGTGAAGAAAAAGAAACAAAACTAGAACCACAACAGGTAAAGAGTTCAGACGGGTCTTTCCGGCCGGGAAAGCGTGGTCAGAGCAGATCGATGTCTTCTCCCGGACGCCAACGCCTCACGGGCCGCGCTGCCTCAGCACCAGCACAGGGGATCTTACATGGATCTGACAGGAATCTCTCGTTTTCTCATAAAAGGATGCCAACTTCAGGTGGCATGAACGCATGCTAAAGGCAATCAACATGTTTCTGCAATTATGTCACCAGCCGGATGGATTTCTGTACCGTGTCAGTGTGGTATCACCAGAACAGATGGCCAGTGAGCTGGGCCAGGAATCACAGGCACACCTGCCCACCCTATATTTTGCTAAATAGATACTTCAAATAAATCAATTAGTATATTGCTGTAGGATTCAGTGATGTATTTACTGCTGCAAAGCTCCAGATGCTCTGTAAGCCACAGTAATACAATTAAGTGGAAAATGAGTCATTTTAAACCATAATGACTATCATAGCATGACTCCACTGACAAGAAAGCACCACACCGATAACACTGCAAGGCAGGTGATGAAGCCCAGCGTGGGGCAGCACAGCTGGCCATGGGCTGAGCTGCTCCTTCCCTCCCTGTCACGCAGGTACAAGGCACCATCCCCCTCAACACCACCACCCTGCTGCCACAGACCCACCTCACTGCTTGGCCTCACGGAAACGGCTTTTGTGACTCCCCCCCCCGCCACTTATTTTCCCCCACCCTTGCTGCGGGGGACGAGGAGACGCCCGCTGATTGGCCGGCGCCGGCCAGCGGGAAAGCCTTCCATTGGCTCAGCCCCGGGGGGAGCCGCCTCTGAGAGAGACAAAGGCGCTGATTGGTCGATACGTTGCTGCTGCGCGTTGCCGACAGCAGCCAGGCGCTGATTGGCCACCGCCACTGAGGGCGGGCGCTAGTGCTGCTTAATTAATTAATCTCGCTCATTCACTGACTTATTAACCAGCACAGGACCCCTCAGCGACACCCGAGAGTGGCGGGGAGCGGCTTGAATTAATTAACGGGAGGAGAGGGGTGGCGGGTCTACGGCTTTAATTACCGGTGCAGCTGTTAATTAGGGTTCGAGGGGCTTTTTCCTGGGATTTTGAAACCAAATTCGGCTTTTTTATAACAACTACAGGTGCAGCTCTTGCCCAGAGAAGGGTGGATGTGCACTGGCCAAGCCCCATTCCCCGCCGGCCACGCCCCCCTCCCTGCCCACAATGGGCACATCACAAGGGTCTATGGGGCAGGTGTGGGGTGGTTGTGGAGGCTCACAGGTTCTATGGGGCTCAATGGGACTGTTTTGGGGTGAAGCACACCAGAAGAAGCTGAACTCCCTGCAACTGAGTGGCACATGCACTAACAGCCCCAATACTGCCCCACAGCCACCCAAATGCTGCCCCATAGGGACTGCAAACTGCCCTGTAGACCTCCCAGCACTGCCCTACAGCACCCCATAGTTCCTCCACGATGCCCCATAGATCCGCAGCACTGCCCCATAGTACCCCTAAAGCACCCCCAGTCTCCCCATACACTCCCTGCACTTATGGGGCAGCAAGGGGGTGCTAATGAAACCACCCCCCTGCCAGTGACCCCCAAGCCCCACAAAAGTGATGGGATTTGGAATCTGTTTGGGGATTTTTGGCATCTGACATGACAGGGTGACCCCAATGCCACAACAGGGAGTCCTCAGGTGACTCCTGCATCACAAATGGGGGGTCCTGGGGTGACCCCAGGTCTTTCTGGGGGTTCCTGGGTGGATCCCTGCAGAGAAGCTGCTCAGTTAGCCTGAGCTGCAGCCACCATTGACCAATCACCATGATCAATGTTTTCTGAGCCCCTGCAAAACGAGGGATTTTGTTCATCTATTAGATCCTTCTGCAGGACAAGAGGAGGCAGATTAATTACCGCATTGTTCAGAAGCAGAGTGTGTAGGGGATAGGGCATCCAGGAACCGTCACTTTGGGTGGGTTAAGGGGGCAGGGAACTTCCCAGCAGGATGCCCACTTGTGCCAGGCAGGGCAGCTCCAGCCTGCATGTCCGCATTGTTGTGTAGTTTGAGAAGCCTGCCTTGTGCCTGCTAGACAACCCTGGGGTCTCATTGTGCTTGAGGGGCACGGCAAGCACCTGGGGTGCCATCCCAGGGTCTGGAATGCCCATGGCGATTGACGTAGTGCCAGTTGGGTGCTGGTTTTCTTGCGTCAGCAGCTGAAAGCGTGGCTGGTTCTTGTGCCTCAGACGATTCCAGTCAGTTGTGTTTTCTGGTGCCATTTTGGGCTGCATCAGCAGCTCTGCCCTCTAGCCATCCTGTTTAAGAGACTGGCACTTCTTCTCAGCATCCCAAAGTTACCAGGTCTTGCAGCCGACTTCTTGTGCTTGAGTCATCTCTGTTTGCCAGTACCGTCTTGTAAGGGGCCATCATGTCTGGTTCCTTTTTCTTTTGAGGTTGCAGTAGAGGCTTCTTGCCTCACAGCTGCCTCCCTGCAGGTTCTTTTACTTGATGGCGTCTCTGGTCTTGAACTCATTCATGTTCTTGAGCGTTTTTGTTGTTGTTGGAGTCGTGTGGACTATAGCACTCTGTGGAGTGCGAGTCTGCGCATGTGCACAGCTGGCTTGGAGCTGCTCTGCCTTGAGGTGTAGAGTCAGGGATGGTGGATTTAGCCCTAGGAGTCCATGGTTAATCTGTTGACATGTCTAGATGATGTAGGCAGAGGTTGTGCTGTCACTTGGGATGGAGTAGCCATGAGCCAGGGGAATGGACAGTCCCTTCACTAGTGTTTTATGGATTGGGTTAGAGCCACTGCCTGTCTGTAGGTTCTTTTGCCTGATGGCGTCTCTGGTCTTGAACTCTAGCACTCTGCCAAGCTCTGTCAGGCCCTGTCAAGCTCTGTCGGGCCCAATTGAGCTCTGTCAGGCTTTGTCAAGGCCTTTCAGGCCCTGTTGGGCTTTGTCAGGCCCTGTCGGGCCGTGTCAAGCCCTGTCTGGCTCTGTTGGACTTTTTTGGACTTTGTTGGGCTCTGTAGGGCCCTGTCGGTCTCTGTCGACCTTTGTCAGTCTCTATCGACCCCTGTCGGGCTCTGTTGAGCCCTGTTGGGCTTTCTCGGGCTCTGTCTGGCCCTGACAAACTTTGTCAGCCTCTATCAACTCCTGTCAGGCTTTGTCGGGCTTTTTTGCACCCTGTCAGGCTCTGTAGGGCTCTGTCGGACCCTGTCAGGCTCTGTTGGACCCTGCTGGGCTTCATCCGGACCTGTCAGACTGTGTCAGGCTCTGTTGGGCTTTGTCAGGCCCTGTTGAGCCCTGTCACGCTTGTCAGGTTCTATGGGGTTCTGCCAGGTTCTGTCAAGCCCTGTTGGGCTCTGTCAGGTTCTTTCAGGCTCTGTTGACCCCTGTGGAGCCCTGTCGGGCCATGTCAGGTTCTATTGGGCCCTGTTGGACTCTGATGGCTCTTATAAGGCTCTGTTGAGCTCAGTCTAGCTCTGTCAGGCTTTTTCAGGCTCTGTCGGGCTTTGTCAAGCCTTGTCAAGCCTTGTTGGGCCCTGTCGGGCCATGTCAGGTTCTGTCGAACCCTGTCAGGTTCTGTCAAGCTCTGGGAGCTTTTTTATTTAAGTTGAAGTGAATTACACCACCTTGTGTCCATTATTGTGACCATGTACTGAGACAGTTTCACACCTGACTCCCGGAGTCTGATGGCTGCTCAGATGGGGTGTGCTGCAGCCAGGGCAGGTTATGCTGCCTTGTGCAAGGCCTGAACTGCCTGTGGCCATGGGTGCAGACCCCAGGGCTGAGTCACTACAGCACTATTGCCGTCCATCCAGGTGGGGTTCGCTGCCTGGCAAACAGGCTCTCAAAACAGAGCTCAGGTTGAAGCTCTGCCTGTTTTTCCTGCCCACACTAAACCTCTGTCCCATAGGGTTTATTATGCACATTCATGGTTACGGTAAGAATGGAGTCTGGGTGGCTGGCACTCTCTAATGATGGGTTTTAAACCCTGAAGTCTTGTCTCCCCATAATGTCTGGTTTTGTTGACATCAGCAATTCGCCAGCAACTGTGAATCTGATTACCAAGACCCAGGCAACTGATGTCTGGCTTGCTGTGACTTGAGGCTGCAGCTTTCTGCTCTTGTTTGTGCTGGTTGTACTGTCATTTTGAAGCCGAAGGGCTCTATATTATCCCTGCTAAGGAAACATTATAAATGTTTTAAAGTTCTTGTGCTTTCCAAAGATAGAACAGCCTGTCCTGGCGGCCAGACTTGTCCCCAGAGATGGGGAATGGCAAATGTCCTTTTCACTGCTGGGATGTTCTCTGTGCCATGTTTTTCACAGTATCACAGTATATTTGGGATTGGAAGGGACCTCAAAAGATCATCTAGTCCAATCCCCCTGCTGGAGCAGGAACACCCAGATGAGGTTACACAGGAAGGTGTCCAGGCGGGTTGGAATGTCTGCAGAGAAGGAGACTCCACAACCCCCCTGGGCAGCCTGGGCCAGGCTCTGTCACCCTTACTGAGAAGAAGTTTCTTCTCAAATTTAAGTGGAACTTCTTGTGTTCCAGCTTGATCCCATTACCCCTTGTCCTATCATTGTTTGCCACCGAGAAGAGCCTGGCTCCATCCTCGTGGCACTCACCCTTTATATATTTATAAACATTAATAAGGTCACCCCTCAGTCTCCTCTTCTCCAAACTAAAGAGACCCGGCTCTCTCAGCCTTTCCTCATAAGGGAGGTGCTCCACTCCCTGAATCATCTTTGTTGCCCTACGCTGGACCCTCTCCAGCAGTTCCCCGTCTTTCAGCTAACGCCGCCCTTGGCTGAGGGTTTGTGTATTGGGATTTAAGAGTTAGAAGTGAAGAACGGGTAACTGTGTATGTGAGGATTCAGGGGATGTTTTGTAGCTAGGAAGGATACGATTCAACAAGTGGGGACTGGGCCAGGGTGCAGAGGGCAGGAAGATACTTGCCATAAGTGGGGTGGGATTTTTACATTCTCCTTTCCTTGTGAGGAGTGGGCACTGCATGCCGGGCTGCTAAGGAAGGAGATGGCAGTTTTACCAGATGTCAGTGCTCGTAGGCAAAACCACTAGGTTCTGTGTCTCTCTTCAGTAAGGACTGTCCCTTCTCTTGCAGACTGTTGGAAACTCTGCGTCTGCTAACGGGATTCGCCAACAGGATAAATCCCACGAGCAAGAGGTAAGTTAAAAGCAGAATGTTGTTTAAACAGTGTTTGCTTCGTGTGGTTTCTTGTGTGTGCTGGGGCAGCTCTCAGATGGAGGCAGTCTGGCCAGCAAAGCCTGACTGTGTTGTTCCCACAGTGAAAGCAAAGGGCTGTGCACAACTCTGGTTCCCAAGGCATGGTGGGAATGTCATCTTACCGCTAGAAACATTTGAAGCCATGAAGAAGATGCTGGTGAAATGTGCAAGGGGGTGTGATGGGCACTTACTCTGGGAGAAGCAGTGGAGAGGGAGTTTCCCTTCAGCCTCCTGGGTCCATGCCTGTGTGACTGTTCCTGACAGCACCAGGAGCAACCTGCTTGGTCTCAGGTCCCTGCAGTCCCCTTTACATGGGTAGCACTCAGGGGACATGCTGTCCCGGTGTCCCCTGGTGTTCATGATGTAAGACAAGACCTGTAGCCTCAGACTTCATGTCCTCGCAGACAGGATGGCCAGCCTGGAGGAGGGACAGTGTGGTTTACTGGGCAGAGCAGTGGTCAGGACATGGCAGGCCTGGGTTCTCTAGTCCTGGCATCCCAGTCTGCACCTCAGTTTCCTCTTCTGTGAAAAGACCTCTGTGCTTGGCCTCAGTTTGCCTAACAAGGTCTCTTGTCTTCCAGGAGAAGCTCTGATAGAGAAGAGGTGAAGAGGATCATTTCACGCCAGTATCAGCTCCTGTGCACCGTCACAAAAATAATACCTCAGCACCTCCAAAAGACTAGACGCAGTATTTTCACTTTAAAGCAGGACATTGTTTATAATATACTAACTGATGTAATCAGGACAATCCTGGAGTCCAGTTTTCCAAGACAGCCATTGTTCCAGGAGGGAGCAGAAAGATCTCTCTGCGTTTGGTTTTCTTCCCTGTATTGGTTTTGACTGTGGAATTTGTATTGCTCCAGCTGCCCTTGTCCCACCAGCCAACGTGGTCTGGATGACAGCTGCCCCGAACAGTGCCCGACGTGTCACTGAGTCCCTGTAGCCCCACAGGAGCTGCAAAGGGATTTGCTTGTGGTGTTGAACTCCAAAGCACGTGCCCAGAGGCTTCACACTTCCCACATGGTCTGTCCCTTCCCTTCCACCCACCCTGGTGTCTTGAAGACCTGCACAAGCGAGTGAAACCAGCTGGGCTGACTATTCACGCCGGCACGCGTAGGCTGAGTGAGACAAGGTGTGGGGATGTGTGTCCCTCCTCGCCTTGTAGAAGACATCGCTATTTTAGAGCATGGAAGCTGTTCTTAGTACTCGTATCATAGCATGTTGTGGGAGATCATCTGGTTTCAGGAGGATATTTAGTTTCTCACCCACTGCTGTTTGGGGAAGGAGCTGTGGTGGCTCTGAGTTTGAGGACAGGCACAGCTCGCTCAGGTTGTCCTTTCTTCCTGCAAAGAGGTCACTGAGCAGGGCTGGTGCTGCCCTGGGCCACAGCCAGGCTGCCCAGCCTGCTCCCCCCAACTCGTGTGAGTTTTATTTGGTCTTTTTTTGAGCACAGGACTCCACAGACAGATGAATCTCAGCATCGCTGGCCTGACATCTCCACGCTGGTTGCATCGTTGTGGGACAGATGCCTTGAGGAGATGGTTCCCTCCTTGCCTGTTCAATTTAACAGCTAGTTGGGGATTGCTTGCCCATTCTGCAGGGCTGGCATTGGCCCATCCACCACTACCAGGAGCAGAGAAGGCTACGGTGCTGCTGTGAGTACTCATGCAGTGGTGGCTGTCTGTATTTGATGGGTACAGAAACCTGTGTGTGACCTGAGCATTTGGGGCAGAAAGAGTCCAAGACTGGAGCCCACACAGCTCTTGTGTCTGTACACAGCAGTGCAGGCCCGGGCAAGGGTCTTGTTCCTTCTGAAGGCTTTACTCTTTGCACCACAGCTCCCAAGGGACATTAGGCCTGAGGAAGGGGGCAACATGCTCTTAGAAGTGTGAGAAAGTCCAGGTCATATTCACTGTGCAGCACTACAGGCAAGAATCACAGCAGTATTTTTTACCAGGCTTCCCCTAGTTAGTGCCCAACTCCTCCAGGCTTCAGAAGCTCTTGTGTAATGATGGGGCATCTGTGGAAGATAAAACAGAAGAGACCACTGAGAGAAGATCTGAGCCCAGACCACAGGCAGATGAACCTCACAGCGTGTCAGCTGCTTTGCTTTTTGCCCTAATTTCCTATGAAGTTGTGCTGCTTTTTCTTAGGGGGCTGACAGGTTTTTATTTCCCTGAAAAATGGGCAGCCAGAAGCAGCCTGGGAAAGGCTCAGGCTCCGTGACTGCAGTTCTGCCCTGAGGAGGATGTTGCTGAATCTGGGCTGTGATAACATCCTGGACCCTGCTCAGTGGATCCAGGATCGGTGGTGTGTCCCTCTGCTCAAAAGGAGGATGAGAGAAGAAGGCGACTTACGGAGAGTAAAGCAGGTCAGAAAACACAGCTTAAGTCTGGCTGACAGCAGGGGGAGACAGAGCTTGGGATCTAACCGGCTGGAAATACTTCAAGTGGGAGCCCATCCTGCCCTGCAGAAGTCTTTAATCAGCTCTTGCTAATCACCAGGAAGATTGCCGCATCTCTACCTAGCTCTGAAACTTTCCCAAACGATCATAGGGGTGGTCTCCAAAATCCTTCTGGACAGTGTATTCAAGTGATTTAGGAAAATCCCAAAGGGAATGATCATAGGTACAGCCTGTGACAGTGAATACCTCACTGGGAGCTGCTGTTTTGAAGAATTTAGGGCTCCTGTGGGCTGGCTGGTCTCTCAAGTCCCTGCCACAGCTCTTGTTGGCATGACTGGACCTGTCTCTAAGCCCAGGGCTTCTTGGGCACCCACAGGTGGGAGAGAGTCTGTTCTGGTTTGCAACTTATTTTCCCTGATAGGTTTACTAGTGACTTGTGGCCAGCTGCTTTCACCTATGGAGGGAAGGTTACCTATATTTTCCACCTCCCTTGATGAACCTTTGGCTCTGTGTGAAGTGGGATCCCCCAGGAGTGGTTACAGGGACCACATCTTTGGCTCCATTAAACAGATCTGGAGTCATCAGGGTGGCACTGATTCAGTCTGGAGTGGGATTCTGTCCCCTGTCTCCTCCCAGGGACTGTCCCCCATGAGCAGCTCAGACCTGTGGCTCTTCCCAGTCAGCTCAGGTGACAATGCCAAACAGCAGGTGGGTCAGAGCAGGTGTGAAGTCAGTGCTGATGGTCTTCTCTGGCTGTAAATCACTGTGCTGGTCCCTAAGGATGAGCCAGGAGCTGATGGCACTTCTTGGCTTTCCACAGAGGCCGTTTGATCTTTGTGTTGCAGTGGGGTGAAGCCAGGTCCCCTGTGTTCCCACCACCCTTGGGTGCAGGTCCATGGGAGCTGCTCCACAGACAGCACTGACTATGGTGCTGACAGGACGTGTTATCTCACATGTCATCTGGGTTTCAGCTTAACCCCATCTGAAGTGGCCAGGAGAGAGTCTGGGCACTAGCCGTGTCTTCTCTCTCCAAAATTGGCACTGGCTGCCCTTCAGAGGTTGTAGGAGACCAAACTAGGGACAAACTTGGAAAAGACAAGAAGAGATTCCCCAGCCCCTCTATTTATTTGTAAGTTTAAGTGCTATTTTTGCCTATGTGGTGGTGTATAAAGTATTTCACAATATTTGGTCTTACTGGCTTGGTTCTTTGGGGGGGATTTTCAAGGGTGTTGGAGCAGTGGTGCCCCCATCTCCTGCTATCGGTCAGGGACTGGTTCCTGTTTGTGCCTTCACTCCCCTTTGCCTTCAGCCTCGCTCTTGTCTTTATCCCTGAGAGTGGGTACGGGGGGCTGTGTGTTCTCCCCAGCCCCTCTCCTGGCTCCTGTGTGCCGTGCTGGTTTTGCACCCAGAGCCGGAGCTTGCAGGGTGGGCAGCAGGAGGTGACCTCGATGTGCTCAGCATCCTGCTGCAGCCCCCAGCACCTGGATGTGGGACCATCCCTCAGCGCCAGCTGCCTCACCCCACCCTTAGCAATGCTTTGCTGCTGCAGGCTGAGTCGTTACCCAGCAAAAAAAAGGGTCTTTGAAATGGAGACTATTGTGTGTTTAGTGGTGTCTTCTCTAACTCTCTAGACCAAAGGGAAAAGAACCTGTCTTGGTGATTTCAGCTTTATCTCCTACAGCATCCAGAGCACTGGAGCGAGGGGCAGCACCACGCTGGGTACCGAGCTGCCCAAGGCTTCACAGCTCCTGCTTCCCCCCCAGCCACCAGCGATTCCTCTGGCTTGCACCAGAGATGCATGAGGGTTTCATTTAAAACAAAACGACGCAAATGACACTGTAAGAGTCTTAACAAATATTCCAGTACTCTGTTGTTCGGCAGCCTTAGCAGCTCAACAGTATCTTGTAGGGAATTATTAATACGCTAAGATCCTATAGGCCTCCTGTAAGTTACCGGAATAAAAGCAATACTAGATGTATAAATGGATGATAACCTTTTAACCGTACAGTATGTATTACAATTTTGTAGCTTAGTCAATTTTTGGCTATCAGATTTTGTTAGTACAATATTAAAAAAAAGGACCAAAAAAATGTTCGACTGCTAATGTCTATTTTGTTATTTGATTCATTTTATTTCTTCCTCTGTACAAAAGCTGTACAAATCTGTCTATGTAACTACTATAGATAATGTATTCATGTACCATCCACCCCTGTCCTGGCTTGCTGGTGTGGTGAGCTCGTTACTGAACAATAAAATCTGTGGCTGAAGTCGGGCACCCCGGGGTGCTGGGGATGTGTTACGGGTGTTCTGCAGTGCACCAGCCCTGCTGAGATGGAAATGGATGGGGGCACGGGGGTGGCTTTGGCAAGTCCCTGTTCCCTTGAGCCCAGACCTGGAGCCACCAGCACTGGGGAGAGCATGTTTGCAAACAGCCGAGATGCTGCAGACCTGCCCTGGGATGGGCCAGGACCCCTCACATCCTATTTGTTCTGCAGCCTGGGCTGGAGGTGGGGACAAGCAGACCAAACATCAGCTCCTTCCCGGGGTCACTCCCACCCTGCTGCTGTCAGGTGTGTCCTGAGCTGTGGACTGATGGTGCCATTTACTAATCTGTTATTATTTTTCCCCTCCCTCCAGTCCCACCATGGTGCATCCCCCTCCCCTCCAGACTGGCACACACCCATTTGAGCGGTGCCACCTCGATTTTGCAGGGCAAAGATGGTGGTTGTGTCATCCTCATCCCTCACTCCGGATGGGTCCTGGGGGCACAGCGGTTGTTGCCAGGGTTGATGCGGGTCCAGGTGAGCCACACTGCTCCTCCTCCCACATGTTCCCACCTCGTGCCCATATGGATGCTCTGAGCATCGTGGGGTTACACCAGCCCCCATGGGGCAAATCTGGGGGAATTTACTCCAGGGCTTGGTGCTTTTTTTTTCATGGTACAAAATCTCTTATTTGGGAATTTCCTTGACTGCCCATGGCTGGTGCCCCAGCTCAGCAGTACCCCATGCAGCAGTAAAACATCCATCCTCCTGTGTTCTCCTGCACCCATGGGCTGTAGATCCTTTACAGGGGTTTCCCAGTATTGCCAGCTGTCTTAGGATTTAAGAAAGAACTGTGGTCCTTTTTTGTTGCTTCCTGGCTGCTTTTCGTGGACCTCTACAAAATTCTCTGCCACCAGGATTACCTGCGAGTTTGAAACTCTTTCTGAACAGCTCGTGAGGGTTGCACGTGATGGGTTGGTTCCAGAAGCGTGTCCCCAAGGAAATTAGAGATGACTGACAATAAACCCATGAAAACTAGCAGTAGCCTTATTTCAGAGCTGTAACATGGTCTGGAAGTTGCAGTCCATGATAACCTGCTATTTTATTTTTTCAAGGTGTGTAAGAGTTGCTGTCGAAAACAACTCCCTGGCTCTGTGCAGTGCAGGCTCTCAGGATCTCCTACAACAGCTGGCCCAGCACTCCTGGAGGGAGATGCACCCAGGAAGGACAGGTTTTGGGGGACAGGAGGCTCTCCCCAGCACAGCTGGCAGAAAACAGTGAGTTTGCCAGCCACCAGCCCATTCCTGGGCTCTGGGCAGGGGCTGCCTGGGGCAGGAGGCAAAAGCAGGTGATTCCAGCTCCATCTTCTATGCAGTTTCACTATATAATTCATTAACATGCGTATTTACAATCAAGTGCCCAAGCCCCGGTATCTCATAGAGATAACACTGTAGCACATGTGTTTGTTTGCAGACATCACATTTCAGTGCAGTTAATGGTACGGCGAGGATTAATAAAACATGAAGTTTAAAGATGCCTAAATCACAGTGGGGGAGCTGGTAATCTCTGCCAACAATAATATTTGCACTTTATTTTCATCCCAGCATCCAGCCAAGGAGCAGAGCCTGGGCTGGGGACTGGTACCGCATGCAAATGGACGGGGTGAGGATGGGCCAGGATCTCAACCTGCTTCTGGGGTGGTGGGTGGGATGTCCTTACTCCTCTGTGTCGGGGACGTCCTCCCACGGGATGCTGTGCTTGCGCCCACACCTGGACAGGTGCTTCGGGGACGGGTTTAACCCAGGGATGAGACATGAAGCAGCATCTCTGCATCAGGGACATGCACAGAGGGGACATCCCTGCATGGATGTGACCACCCTGCTCTGACCACACATCCTGCAGCCACCTGTGGTCTGTGCTCTGCCAGGGCCTGTCACCCAAGGGCATGTCCCTTTGGGGTGTCACCTTTGGAGAGGCAGATGTACCAGGTCTCTGCTTGGTTCTGGGAGATCTGTGGGCCACCAAAGGGACAATTCTGCTTTTGCGGGGCTCCCCGTGTCCCCTCCCTGCTGCAGCCCCAATGCCGAGAAGTCCAGCAGTCCTAGTGCTGAAATCGGGGCCGGGAACATGCTGCTTCCCTGGCAAGGCTGTTTCCTCCCCATCTCTTTGCTGCCTAACAAGCATCCTTGTCAAAATAGCTAATTTCCTTTCAGAACAAAAAGTCACCTGAATACATTTGGAAGCTGTATTGCACTATCAGGGTAATCAGAATTTAATTTGATGCAGTCAAGGCTCTAAAAAGATGTTATCAAGGGGAACATCAAAGCTGGATTCCTGTGCTTGGAAATACAACTGGAATGCTTAGTCCCGATTTCTCATTTTATCAGAGACTTTCAAAATATCAGTCTAAATAACAAAAAATGAATATTAAGGGTATTTGCAAATTAATGTCTTTTGTAGCTGAACAAAGGCCACTGTCTAACCTACTTCTTTTGCATGTCTGGGACAGTCTCTTATTAAATCCTAATTATACAATTTTGTTGTTTCTAATCATTTCTGCACTTGCAGAAATTAAAACTGAAGCTCATTTCCCTGTTTGCTGCACCATGTTGCTCTTCAGGGCCCCAATCCTGCAAAGTGAGGCTGATCCCAGTCAAGCCGGGGGGACCCCGGGGGTACAGAGACGAGGGAAGGTCAGATGGGGACCTGGGCTTGTTCATTCTCTCCTGTGTCTGGGTTGTATCCTTAGGGCTTTGCATCGTTGCCAGCTCTCGGGATAGCTGAGGAAAAGCTCCAGCTCTTATTCGTCAATGTGATGGTGCGACAATTGTAAGTTTCATTTTTACAGCATAATTTCAGAAGGAAGAAAGACATCTCTAGAACTTTTAGGTGCCAAGAAGGTTGAAAACGTGTCCAAAATACACCCTGGAGATGGGGTGCTCCTGTTTGGGGTGGTTTTGTTCAACTTGGGGGCCACAGCTGGGTCATAGCAGTGGCCAATGCTGGGACAGAGGATGGAGAGCAGCCTTGTGGCCACATTCACTTCGAAAGCCACAATTCCTGTGTCAGGCTCAGGCTGTTTTGCTGCCCAGCACTGTGCAGGGCAGTGGGCGATGGCACAGCAGCCCTGCCCAGCGCCACCACCATCGACCCCATCTCTTCCCTTGGCTCCAATTTCTGCAGAGCCTGAGCCCAAACCCCATCATCCCCCATGCAGGGGACACGGGGGACAGACCCGTCCCCAGCTTTAGCCCTCGGAAACGTCGCGGGGGAGCTTTGGGGAAAAGGAGGTTCAGTCAACTTCGTTAGGGAAATAGCATGGATCTCATGTTCAAACCTTTGAAGTGTTAATTAAAAAGAATTATGCAAAGGAGAGAGGATTTGAAACATTCATTTGAATCTCAATAAGGCATCTGTATTAAAAATAGCAGCGGGATCAACTAAAGATACAGCAGTTTTGGAGCAAAAGGTTCCCCGTGTCCCTGGCGCTGTCGGGCAGCGGGTTTCTGCCCCGAACGGGCTCTGTGGAGCATGAAACAGCGAGAGCCTGCGAAAATGCTTCTTGCCTAATATTGAAACATCTTGAAAGCATCTCATTTAAAAAAAGACCCAGTGGGGACCAGTGTGACAGTCGGCATGGGGAGGGAGAGGGGGTGCGCGGGTGCTGAGGTGGGTGCAGGGCTGGGACCACCTGGGGCACCCAAAATGGGGAACGAGGCACCTCACACAAACCACAACCCCCCTGACCTCAAACCAGCCCTGAGCCTCCCCCAGCACAGCCCCTTCCAGGGGAAACCGGGGGGATGCGCCTCTCCAGCACGGCCCCTCATTAAAACCCCTGGCATGTCCCGGCCCTTGCTCATTCCAATAAAAAGCATCCAGAGTATTAATTACCAGATCGGCAGATAATGTCGTTAAGTTTACTTTCGCACTGTGCAGACCCAACGGGAATGTCGATGGCTCCTGCCCTTGGTGTCGGTGCCTCAAGGGCGCGAGCGGGTGGCGCTGGGTGGGCAGCGCCGTGGGGACACTGAGACCCCAGGCCCGCAGAGAACTGATGCTGTCGGTTCATCCCTGGCCGGGGAGCGGGTGGGCTGAGAGGACACGAGTCCTCTGGTGGGGGCGACTTTGCTGGGTGGTGACTTGGGGTTTGTATTTAGGGCTAAAAGCAGCCTGGGCAGGGCATGTGGGGCTGCAGCCCCACAGGGGAGGTGCTGCTGAGTGAAGCTGGAGACTCACCACAAGATCATGAGATGATTTCAAAGGCTGGGACTGTAAGCTTAGCCGTGGGTTTGATTAAAAATGAGTGAATATCAGCCTGACCTTGGGCAGGGCTCAGGGCCAGTACACCCCTCTGTCCCCCACTGGTGGGAGAAGGTGGCACTCTTGGCCAAAACACAACACAGGGACAACCCCAGTGCCTGGGATTTCCACAGGTGGGGCTTCCCCAGTTCCATTTGGATGCCTGAAGTCCGAGAGGGGACCCCAGGGCCAAGGGTTGGGTGGTCAGACTCCCCCCAGGGATGCTGCTGTTTATGAAGGATTCCCTGTCCCTTGCATTGATGAGCCAAAAAAAACCCTGGTGACAGTGACAGTGCCAGCTTAGGAAAGGGCTTTTCCTTCCATCAGGTGATGTGGAACTGGGTGGTCAGAAAATGGAAATCATAGAATCATTTTCACAGTATCACAGTATCACAGTATGTTTGGGATTGGAAGGGACCTCAAAAGATCATCCAGTCCAATCCCCCTGCTGGAGCAGGAATGCCCAGGTGAGGTTGCACAGGAACATGTCCAGGTGGGTTTTGAATGTCTCCAGAGAAGGAGACTCCACAACCCCCCTGGGCAGCCTGTTCCAGTGCTCTGTCACCCTTACTGAGAAGAAGTTTTTTCTCAAATTTAAGTGGAACCTCTTGTGTTCCAGCTTGATCCCATTGCCCCTTGTCCTATCATTGTTTGCCAACGAGAAGAGCCTGGCTCCATCCTCGTGGCACTCACCCTTTATATATTTATAAACATTAATAAGGTCACCCCTCAGTCTCCTCTTCTCCAAACTAAAGAGACCCAGCTCCCTCAGCCTTTCCTCATAAGGGAGATGCTCCACTCCCTTAATCATCTTTGTTGCCCTACGCTGGACCCTCTCCAGCAGTTCCCTGTCCTTCTTGAACTGAGGGGCCAATTGTAGTAATTTTAGTTGGAAAAGACCTTTAAGATCATTGAGTTCAATCTCCCCACTCTGCTCCCCAGGACACTGTCCGGAGGCCGCGGTCCTGGAGCACCTCACAGGGCTCTTGTTAGCATGGAAATAATTCAAGGGACACATGCAAGACACCTGGCAAAGCATTTTATCAGTTGTGCCGGAGCTAACTCTTTTACAGCGCTGTATTCAAAGGATGGCACAACTGGAGGCAGCTGGCACTGCAGATCAATGTGTTAAATGCAGATCAATGTGTTAAATGCAGATAGATGTGCTAAATGCAGATAGGCAAATATTCACTATTATCCATCCACGGTGCCCCAGCAGGCAGGGAATGGACAAAGAGGTTTGGGTTATTTTTTCACCTTTCTACAAATATGTTTGAGACCAATAGTTATCAGTTTGGGTTTTGCAGGGAATCCTTGCCAGTTTTACTCAATAGCATATATCTTGCAAAAGAACTAACAACACTTCTGGCTGCCTCGGTGCACAGCTCTGCAAATGGACTCATTGCAAACACAGCCCAAGAAGCCAGCGGTTCATGTGCTGCGTGCAAAGTGCGGATGAATTCTGGTCTCTCCAAGTGCAAGAGATGAATTGAAAAGCTCTTTTTGCCCCCTAAGCCCCCAAATTTCCCCCCTCCCAGAGCCACAGACCCCAGGAATTTCTCCTCTGGGCTTTTCCTCGCTGTGTCTCTTGCCGCGGACCCTGCGCTCCCAGCCCCGCTCCGGGCGGCACCGCCAGGTCCCCGCGTCCCCATTGCTCCCCAGGATGTGCCAGCAGCCATGAGCACTGAGGGGCTTCCAGAAACGTCCCGCTCTTTGATCTATAATTTAAAAACCGTTTTGTTTTGCCTTGGTTGTTTTAACCAGCAATTTGCTCTAGCAAAGAACACAATACCCCTTTAGGAAAGAAGAAATAAACTCATTCTTTCAATTAAATTTCTCCTGACCTTACTAAAACTTTTTCCTCATTCCCTTTTCTAAAGAAGCAGCTTTTCTTTTTTTTTTTTTAATTTTAAATTTTTGTGATCTCCAATTCCACTGAGAGACAGAAGAAATCAGCATATCAGAGAAAACAACGATTCTTGTGATGCCCAGCAGTCACTAATTAACAAATTAAAAAAAAAAAGAGAAATCTTTCTGCAGATAGGATTGTTTCCTGGCGATGTTGCCTTTTCTTTTGTCAGCGCTGTGACAAGGAACTTCTTTATTGCTGCAGATAGAGCAGATTAAGCCATCCCTCTCACGCTGTTCGCCTGGCTGGATGAGTTTGTGCAGCTCATGGTTTTGCCCCCTCAAATAAAACACCTTGCACTATTACCCTGTTGTGGTGGGTTCCTTCGGAGACATGCACAGATGTGACAATTGTCAGTGTTTAAGCCATCACATCTGTCCCCCGGCTGGACCCAGTGTTCTTTTAATAAGCGTGAGCATCCCCAGAGGATGGGGGCTCAGTGGGGATGAGCCCACCTGTGTGGATTCAGTTTCAGTGGAACATCTGGAGAACATCTGGGATCCCACCAGACGGTCTGTAGCCCCCATCTGGCAGCAGCCCCTGGAGCCGTCCCCATGCAGCCGAGCTGCAGCTCAGCCCGTCCCTCCTGCGGCTCAGCCACAGCCCGTCCTGCCCACCACCATCTCCCCAGGCTTCTCCAAATCTCAAGATCATCTGGGCCTCTCCCCCTCCCAAGCACTCGCAGCCCTACACGGGGACAGCACCCAAAGCAGAGGCCCCATTGGGAGCTGCTGTGGCTGTGGGGCTGAGCTCTGTCACACACCTGTGACCAAAGGTGACACCCACGGGTCTCCAATCTTAATTTGGTTCATGGTCCCCAATGGTGAGGAGCAAAACGGGACCCCAAAGCCAGGAGGCACAGAGCCCTCTTGGGGTCCCAGCCTTGTGACCAGCTCTTGGGGTCTCTGCTGGGGCAAGGCAAAGGGGCAGGAGGGTTCCCCACGTGTTTGGGGTGAGGCAGATGTTGGGTTTTGACCAAAGGATCTTGGACACCCTCTTTGCCAAGGTCCCCTCCCAGGGCCAATGTCCTTCAGGGGACTCCAAGGATTGTCACCCTGCAGCGTATGTGCAGCAGAATCAAGTTGAACACACGCAGGGGGCTGCATGATTCCCGATCGCGCTTCTCTGACCTGTCCATAGATGTTCCCGGGGGGCTGCTCCCATGGGACTGGGAGTGGGGGCCATCCCCAGGGAGGGCAGATTTGGGGAGCAGCAATGAGCACAAGGCTGATTGTGGCCACAGGCAGGACCCAGCACTCCCCAAACTTGCCACTGCGATGGATGTTGCATCAAAATACACTTTTTTTTCCCTTCTTTTTAATTGCACAGGTTTCCCTGGTCCAGCCTGGGTTTGAGCCTGCAGTGTCCACAGTGGGGCTGGAGAGCCATGGTGATAGCATCACATCCTTCCCCGGCAGCTCCCCCTTGTTCGGCTCCTGCACTTGGATGACCTAATTAAATTAATTTTGGTGGATTTTTTTTATTTCTTTTGTGATCTGGCTTAAAGATAATTGGCCAAAAGATGCCCTGATTTCTTTCTTCAGAGCGAGATCTTCCATTTAATTACTCAGCAAGTGGGTTGTCACTCACCATTTACGCTCCCAGGGACAGTCGATGCTGGGTGCAAACTGGGGACCAGCTCTGGCCACCCCAGTGGAGCCCACCCTGCCCCAGGGAACCCCCAAACCCTTCATCCTCCTTAGTTTTGCTGGGACTCCACACAGCCCCCAGCCCAACTGGTGCAATGAGTTTGCCAGGCCTGATGCCACGGAGAAGGATGCAGGGGGTGCCGGGTGCCTGCGTGGGGCTCGGCAGCGCCAAAAAGCCCCTTCCCCGCTTCTCCAGGAACTGGAAAAAAGTGTTTGCTCTTAAAATCTTTTCTTCTCCCCGTGGCCCCGGAGCAGTAATAAATCATCACTTATTTAAAACAAAACCCAGCTAATGGAGCAGCTGCATAATGTGCGCTTCAAAGGGAAAAAAAAATGTCAGCAGTTTCCAAACTTTCGAGGTTAAAATGCTGTCAAGTTATTTTTAATAGTTTTTCATTTGTTTTAATTTGCCATTCCTTAATATGCAGTGAGGAACTTGGAAAATAATCATTTCTTCCTTGCGGGTCGTCCTCCCAGCCGGCAAATGCACCCTTGCTCCAAACGGGCATGGTGGGCTCCAAACGGGCATGGTGGGCCGGGCTGTGCCGGGCTGAGCTGTGCAAGGCCATGCTAAGCTGGGCCATGTCGAGCCAAGCCATGCTGAGCTGAACTATGCAGGGCAAGACTGTGATAAGCCGGGCTGTGCCATGCCAGGCCATACAGCATCATGCCATGCCAAGCCTAGCCAAGCCGAGCCAAGCTATACAGGGGGAGGCTGTGCTGAGCTGTGCTACACCATGCCAAGCCGTGCCATGTGAGCCATGTAGAGCCAAGCTGTGCCAAGCCATGCTGTGCCATGCTGATCCGTGCATGGTCAAGCCACACCTTGCTGGGCCAAGATGTGCTGAGCCAAGCTGAGCCATGCAGGGCAGGGCAAGGCTGTGCTGAGCTGTATCATACCCTGCTGAGCCGTGCAGCGTCATGCCATGCCAAGCCAAGCCAAGCCAAGCCTAGCCAAGTCAAGCTGTGACAAGCCACACTGTGTGGGACCAGGCTGTGCCATGCTATGCCATGTCATGCAGTGCCAGGCCATGCCAAGCCTTGACGAGCTAAGACGAGCCATGCGGTTCAAGGCAGTGCCAAGCCATGCCAATCTGCGCAGGACCAGGTCATGCCAAGCTGTGCCATGCTGAGCCAAAACACATGATACCGAGCCAAACCGTGCCAAACCGCGCTAAAGCATACAAAGGCCGCACTATACCAAGCTGTACCATGCCAAGCCCAGCCATGCCAACACCAACAGGTGGCGACAGGTCCCCATTGCACCCACCCCCAGCCGGGGCTGTGCCGCGCTGTTCCGGGGCCGTTCCGGCTCGGCGCGGCATGAAACGACTTAACACAGCTCGTTCCCCGCCTCAACCCCCCCCGTCCGGTTATCGGGCTGGTTAATCCCGTATGTAAATGGCAGCCAATGGATGGTGCCGTTGAGCGGGGTTGGGATTAGCGGCGGGGCGAATGGCTGGCACTTTTACTGGGATTACAGAACAAAGAGCTGCTCTCCATTCCCAGCCTGATTTTTTTTTACCTCCCCCCCCCCCCCTTCCTCCTCTCCGACTCTTTCCTCCGAGCCCCCGCCGGGAGCACCGGCTCCGCCCGGGGAGGAGGGAGGCGGCGGGAGGCGGCGGGAGGCGGCTCCATCCCGGCCCCCGCCCGCCCGCCCCCGCCGCTCCCGCGCAGCCTCGCCGGGGGAGGCAGGAGCGCCGCGCCCCAGCCGCCCGCGGTAAGGAAAAGTTTTGGCCCCCTCCTCCTCCTCCTCATGGTTACCCCCACCCGGGTCCCGGTGCTGGGGAGTGGCGGGACGGGGGGGATGCGGGGGTTGGGTGCCATGGGGCTGGGAGGGGTGCAGGGGGGCACTGGGGCTTGGGGAAGTGCAGGGGGGTGTTAGGGTTGGGGGGGTGCTGGGGTTGGGGGGGATGCTGGGCTTATTAGGGCCAGGGGAGCGCAGGGGGACAATAGGGCTGGGGGGCTGCTGGGGGTTGATAGGGATGCAGGGTGCATCAGGGCTTGGGGAGTGTTGTGGGGCAATAGAGCTGCCAGGGGATGCTTGGCTTGTTAGGGCTGGAGGAGTGCGGGGGGAGCGATAGGCTGGGGGGGGGAATGCTGGACTCAGTAGAGCTGGGAGAGTGCAGGGGGATGCTGGGGGAGGATAGAGCTCAGGGATGCTGGGGTGCGATAGGGCTGAGAGGTGGGGGGGGGGCACGAGGGCTGGGGGATGCTGCAGGGCAATAGGGCTGGCAGGGGTGCTGGGGGGGATATTAGGGCAAGGGAAATGTTGGGGGGGGCAATAGATGCTGGGGATATTAGGGCAAGGAGGGGGTGCTGAGCTTATCAGTGATGGGGGGGGTATGAGGGCTGGGGGTGATGATGGGGCTTGGGAGTGGCAGGGTCCATCAGGGCTGGGGGGGATGCTGGGAGGCATTAGGTGTTGGGGTACATTAGGTGTTAGGGTGATGGTGGTACAGGGGTGCTTGGGGCAGGGAAACAGACAGATGCAGGGAGCAGTAGGGCTGGGGGATGATGCTGGGGGTGTTTGGGTGTTGATAGCACTGGGGGGGTGCTGGGGATGTCAGGCTGGCCCGCAGTGCCCACCACCACAACCATGTCCCGCATCCCAAAGGCAGCTCCGGGGCTGCCACCTGCCCCGGCTGGATGTGGTGGTGCCGGGCAGGAGGGGAAGCTGCGGGCTCTGCCAGGGCTCGCCTCCCGCTCCGCCGGCACGGGGAAAGGCGGCAGCGCGGCTGGAAATAGAAATGCAGAGTTGAGCTGACGAAGCGCTCGGGGCTTCGGCTCGGCCGGTAACCTGGCCTGGGCACCGCGGCCCGTGGGGCGGAGGGACAGGCATCCTCTGCAGCTCCCCGGTGCTGGCGGGGGTACGTGGAGGTTTCTCGGTGCGTGGGGACGACTGTGATGGGGAGAAAGTTGTTCCCCGGGGAGCCGGTGTCCTTGTCCTTCCAGCATGTGGGGCTGGCGGTGGGTTTATCCAGGATAAACTGTTAATTGGAGTGATCTCGTTAATGTGTCTTGTGCTGGAGAGAGCCTTGGACCTGGCGATGCTGTGCAGGTAGTGCTGGGTGTTCTTGATGGGTGCCGGGCACACTGGGGTGTGAGTGTTTTGGGAGGTGTTGGTGCTGCCGAGGATCGCTGCAGAGCCGCAGGGCTGCGTGTTGTGGGCACTTTGGGGTCGGTCACTCGGCCTCCTGCCGCATCCATCGCCTGTTGGTGTGCCCGCTCCGGACAGAGCGACTGTCTGGGGATGTCGGCACAGAGCCTCGTGTGATGGGAGCCCCCGGCTTCGGGGTGTCTGCTCCCCGTGCTGCTCCTGCCAGAGGAGCTGCTGGAAGTGCTGCAGCTGGGGAATAATCCCGCGCATGCAAGCACCTCTGATTCTGCAGGATCCTGGATCTCAGGTCCCCACTGGTGTGGCTGGACCTGCTACATTGGCTGTCACTCATCCAAGCCCACAGAATTTCTTTCTCCTGTGGAAACCACCGCAGCTCTCACTCCGAAATGAAAAAGCGGTGTGGTGGCTACCAGTGTCAGACCTGACCCCGGCAGCGGCCGAGGGGCTGGGATGCTAAAGGCCACGGCTCGGTGCGTCTGCTGCATCCTGTGGGCCCCTGTGCCAGAACCGCGATCCCTGGCACAGCGGCGTGTGCCTCTGTCAGGGCGATATGAAGCAGCCGGTTTGGTGCTGTTGAGCCGCGGCACTGTGCTGTGATGTGGCTCTGCAACTGCCCATGAGCCCCACGCTCCTCTCCTGTCACCCCACAGAGCTGACGTCCCAGTGCTGGGGTGGCGGTGACGACCAGGGGATGGGGTGTCCCGGTTTGGGGCTGTGCCGCTGGTTTTCCCATGCACCGCTGCTGTCTGAGCTGGCACTGCTGCTTCTTGGGGTGAACCTGCCCGGGATGTGTCGCCGCTGGGTGTGGGAAGGGGTTGGGCAGCTGCTCACAGGGTCGGCGGGGTGACGAAGAGGACACACGGCAGCGGCCGCCACCGTGTCCCTCTGCTGTCCCTCCCGGGAGGGCTGGTGCTGCTGTGGGTCGCTGCTCGTTTAGGTTTGCTAATGAGAAGCTGGGAGAGGAGGGAAGAAACCTGCTCAGGGACATATTTAGCAACCTGCCCTACCAGCCTGGGCGAGGGACGCGGTGCCCGCGCTGGCAGCCTGGCACTGTCCCGGGAGGTGTCGAGGACAGGGGCCTTTGGGGACAGCACGGAGCGAACAGGTCTGACCATCCCATATGGTGTGCATCACATACGACTTACGTGATACTCTGCTTAAAGGAAGGAGGGAAACCCCAAAACCCCAAAATCCCAGACCAAAACAAGTGTTGGAGCTATTGGGGGATTCCCATGTGCTGCTCCCCGCAGGAAATAGCTGGAATTTTTTTCAGCAATTATCAATGCCCTGTACTTCCTTTGGGAATTTTGGCAGCTGCAGGAATGCAGAGACACTCTGGACAGGCTCGTCCCTGGCCGGTCACCCGCTGTGGGGCTGACCCCTGGGGTGGGCACAGGGCTTGGTGCCACTTGTCCCCGGCTTGGGCAGCAGCTCCCTGCTCTGCCCATCAGCTGAGGAGCGCGGTTATTCCTTCTGCCACCGGCATCCACGTGCAGATGCCTGTGGTGAGTGGACGTGGAGGTGGTTGATCGTGGAAGAAGAGGTGTGAATGGGGACACTGCTCCTGGGGTGACTGGGCTTGAGTGGAGGTGGTGGGTGATGGTTTGGGGAAGGGAACGTGTGGGCTGTATTGGTGTCCGTGCTCTGCTCCTGGGCCTCTGGCCACGTCTGCGTGTGTGGCATCTGGTCTGCAAGGACAAACCTCATCTAGGGCTTTGAGGGGAGCGGAGGAAGATGCTGAAGGCACATGGGTGGGTTTGCCACCATCAGGAACCTTTCCGTCGAGGACAGGGAGGAGGAGAGGAAAGGACCTACTGGGAGCCCTTTCCAAGGGTGGAGATACCCTCCAAGAGCTAAAAATGTGTTTATTGATTCGTTTATTGGGAAGAGCCCAGCTGGAAGCTGTAGGGAAGGGCCTCTGGTGTCCATCTGGATGCTGGCCCAAGCAGCGGGGCTGGGGGCAGCGAGAGCGCCGGCTGCAGGTTTGCTGGGAGGTGGCAGGTCTGCAGATGGGAGCAAGGTTTCCCAGGACTTCACACTACCCCATTGCAGCCCATCCCTTTGCAGGACATGTTTTATTTAAATCTCTTGAAGCATCATCTTTAAAAAGAGGTCAGGAGCGCTCCGTCTGCTCAGAAGCGGCAGGAGGCCGGGGGCTGCGCGGTGGCCGGGGTCCAGGTGGTCTTTATAGTTTGGGGTTTTTTTGCTCACTGTTTTGGGACCGGTTCGATGCTTCATTTCTTAATGCAGCCTTGTTGGTCGAATTTGCTTTGAGCTCAAGAGAAAAATGTCAAGCGAGTCTGGGTGGTGCGTGGAAGAGGCAGGAGCCGCACGGTGCCCCCACGGCGGTGGAGCAGTGGGCTGGGAAGGGGCGGCCGCTGCCAGAGGAATCTCCCAAAGCAGCTGCTGTGGGACACCCTCATGTGGGACACCCTCATGTCTCGTCCTGGTTTGGGAGCTGCTGCCAAATGCTGCTTTGCAAACACTTTGGCGGTGGTTTCCGAGGGACCTGCCTACGGCGGCAGCAAGGCTTTCCGTAGGTAGGATGCTGTGAGGAAAAGCACCCGGTACACAAGTCCACTGCTCAAGAGCAACCCCACCACGGTGGGGTTTACATTCCTGCAGGCAAACAGCTGCTGTTTGAGTTTTCTGGCTTCACGTTGCCTTGTTTCCGCTCTGGTCTGGCTGGTTTGAGGACAGAATTAACCTCAGCAGGATGAGGATGGGGCCAGCAAAGAGCATCGTTCTGCCGCTGTGTGTTTGCAGGGATGTCATTGTCCTTTACCAGGGCTTCCCTCCCCAGAGCTGATCTCCACCTCTCACATGAGGGGTGAGGTGCTTTCATCTTCATTTTCTATAAATCCACAATAACAGAAGGAGCGAACACCCGCAGGGAGGTCGATGTGGACCCAGAAATGGTCCTGGAAATGTGTCAGCCAGCACCTACCTGCGTGCCTGGTTCCTCAGCCTCAGAAGCTTGAAGGTGACAAACCTGAATGTCCTCTGCCCACAGGTGACTTCTCCTTTGGCATGTGCCGGCGTCTGGCTGTGCCCCTGGCCCATCCAAGCAATGGGTGCAAGTGCTCATGGTGGTCACCATGGACTTGTTTTGAGCTGCTCCTGGAGAACTTGGGGGCTCAGAGGGTGCTCTGGGGCGCAGGTCCCTCTGAAGATGGGGAGGGGGGAAACTGATGGGGAGGATGTTTTGTAACTTTTAAGATTTTGAATCTTTCTTGCACTTTTTGGTGCATGTTGATTGCTGCCAGGGGTTACATGTCCTGCTTAGCTGAGGAGTTTGATGATCCTGGAGGAGAAACCTCCCCCTGTGACGGGTCGATAGAGGTTGAAGGGATTTTCGCACTTCCGAGTGAAGCGTGTGGCGCTCAGTAGCTTTCTGGGGTAGTTTGAAGAAGAGCTGAGGAATCTGTTTACATGAGCAGAGCTGTTCGGCAGACAGGTGGGAGCTAAGCCCCATCCCTAGCCGGGGCAGGGGATGGATGCGTGGGATCTCAACCAGTGGCAAGGCCATTGGGGACGCCTTGGCTTCCTTCTCTTTGCTGAAAGAAATGGGGGAAAAAAAAAGGCAAAAATCCTAAAAGCTTTCCCTTTGCCGAGATTTCAGCCGAGCTGGCATCTTGCCTCTATCTCCGGCTGCATTTGCATGGCAAACCACCCGCTCCTTAGTGCCTGTGTGAGGTGACCTTGTGATGGGACACGGGCCACCAGGTTGTTCATCTGCTGCTGGAGCTCCAGCCTGGTGGCACCAAAGGCTTGTCCCTGGGCGGAGGGAACAGCTCCAGCCGTCATGCTGCGGATGGAGGTGGCCCCTTGGGTAAACCCACCCTTGCTTATAATCAGCGGCAATCCTTGCATTGGAAATTAAACCTGGCCACTTTTTAAGGGCTCAGTGCTAGGAGCACGTGTGGCACATCGCGGTGACGATGGCACTCGGGAGCGGTGCTGGTGAGGCCCGCACTGCCCTCCCCTGCCTGCCCACCTCTGGGTAGAGCCTCCAGGATGCCGAAAGCTTTAGGATGAGGCTTGGGCTGAGTTTCTGGGTGCTGGTCCGTACCCCACTGCAGTGGTTGGGTTTGCCCTGGGTGGATGCTGCTGCTCACACCTTCCCAAAAAGGACCCTGAAGGATGTGGTGTGCTCAGGTTTGAGCCTCCCAGGATGGGTATTTGGGCACATCTCCCCCGGCACCGATACAACGGGGCTTTCCCCGCTGCGGTCGGGCTATGGGGACCTATTGAACTCTCCCATCAAAGTCACGCACCTCCCCATCGGGTCAGTTTTCTGCTTGTTTTATTGCAAGGTAGGAGCCAGGGATGGGGAAACCTGTAGGAAAGGCAGGATTATGTCTCCCTCATTAGTAGGGGCCTGATTATCATTTCTACCCAGAGCTCTGGGAATGATTAAATATGTGGGAATTATCTTTATATTGCATTAGTATTTAGCGGACTAGGACCCCATTTGCTGTGGAAATGGGGAATGTCAGTCCTTGCCCGCAGGAACAGCCCTGGGACAGGTAGATTCAGGTTCGTGCCACACCCCAGCATTAAGGAGGATTTAAAGCATTGAATTGTATGCATTTTTTTGGTCCATACTGGTCACATGTGTTTTAGTATGTGGAAAAAATTCAGCATATTAATGTGACCTCTGAAATAATGATTTTTATATATACATAAAATATATATATTTTGGGCACCTGTGTTGTCGAAGCCGAGGACTTGTCCGTTGCCTTTGAGCACTCTCGCTTTATTGTTGGAGGGCTACAATAAAGCAATCTCGTTAGGTAAATACAGCGATGTGAGGATCCGCCATCCACAGAAGCTGCCCGGCTCCTTCGTGCCGTATCTGCTGTGGGTCTTGCATGTCCTGGGAGAAACATGAGCGGTTGGTATGGATGGAGAAAGGGCTTTTTCTTATGGTTTCCTCCCATTTAATCAGCCGGGCAATGAGCTGTTGAGCCCTTCCAGCTGGTGGGACCAATTCCCATCGGAGCTGTTGGGATGGTGTTGGGGTCATCGGCGAGTCCCCAAAAAACTAGGTCACCCCATTGCCCGGCTGTGGAAACCCCGATGCATGGGGGTCCTCTGGTCTGCAGGGACACCCCAAGATACCACCAGGTCCCTGGGTCCCATAGCGTCATCCTTGCTGCCATCCAAGCAGTGGGACACTCCTGTCCCGATGGCAGCAGGGACACCCCGCACCCCCCTAGGCGCTGGAAGCCCTTTTGCAATAGTTGGAAATGCGCTTGGTCGGCGAAATATGTGAGGAACTCTGCTTGTTTAAAGTGCCTTTGGGGTTTTGGGCCTTAAATAAACATCCTGGTTGGGGTTTGGGTTGGAGGTTTTCATCCTGGGAAAGGCGGGGAGGGAAGGGAGCCACACCGGTGCCCCAAGTCTGCGTGCGCCTTCTGACAAGGTTATAAATTAGCTTCATTAGAGGAGGATCACTGAAAATAAATTGCTCCGCACCCTTTAGGGGCATCGTCACACTGTAATTTCATCTCTTCTTTCTGGGAGAAAAACGCCTAGAAATGCCTGGAGTGAAATTACAGCGTTTTACCCTGCATTAGAGCGTGATGGTTTTGCCCCCCAAAATGCAAACACCCCCTGTGCCCGCAGGTGAAGCTCAGCTGGGGGTTTGCGTTGGGAGCAGAGGGTTAGTTGGGGTTTGCTGCAGGTTTCTGGGGAGGAGATGGTTTCCTGGGTACCAAGCGGCCCATGGGCTGTCCCGGCACCCACCAGTCCCTGCCACCCCTGCCCGATGCTTCCCGGGGGGAACAGGGGTGTGCGGGCATTGGAACCCCAAGGGAACGGTGCGGTGCAGACCCAGCGCCCCTGTGCTCTGAGTGCAGGTCTGCAGTGGGAGCGGGAGGCAGGCGACCTTTAACAGGACATTAAACATTTATTAAAACTGTTAGAATTAGTGTCAGGTTGTATTCATTTATTTTATTTAGAAAGAGGAGGGTTAAAAAAAACAAGGCGCAGGAGAGGGGAGCTTGACCTGAGGGTCCCATGAGGTGACCGAGGTGACCAACCCATCGCGGTGCATCCCCAGTCTGCCCTGTGAGAGCTCCCAGAGCAAAGTCCTGGCTCTGGAATGGATCCAGTATCTTCCCATGGATCCAGCATCTTCCCGTGCCCTTCCCATGGATCCAGTATCTTCCCATGGGTCCAGCATCTTCCCGTGCCCTTCCCACGGCTCTGGGATGGATCCAGCATCTTTCCATGCCTTTCCCACGGCTCCGGGATGGATGCTGCTGCAGGGGAGAGCAGGCACGCAGTATCTGTCATGGGAAATCCCACCTCCATCCTTCATTCCTCAAATACTTATTGTTCAGGTGGGTTATTATTTTTTTCCCCACCTGCCTGAAGGTTTATTCCTTTATGGGGAGGTGGGAGAGCCCGAGATTAACCCCGCATCTCTCCCATGTCGTCTCCCCTCAGCTTTCCCTAAGCCTCCCCTTCGAGGATTACGCGCTCTCTTGAAAACCTCTTTGTTTCCCCATGTTTGCCGTTGTAATTTATGTACGATGCTGCTGCTTGTTGAAAAACAAGGTCTTTATCTCCGTGGGAATTACACCTGCCGAAATCCAGCCCTATCGCTGCCTGCATGATGTGAGGCTCTCCATGATAAAAGCTGGCTCCGGTGCCGCCGCAGCCATGGAAAAGTTTCCTCCACTTTAGCTGCCGGCGAGGGTGATGCTTGCGTGCCCTCCACACCTTAGAACCACAAACCCCCTCATCTTGAAATGCTCTCTGGAAGCAGGCTGCTTGGGTTGTGGCTTCATCGCCAATACATTTTCTTTTTCGTGATTTGTTTCTTCCTCCCACAGCAATTTAGTATCATTGAATGTATATATATATATACATAATTTTTTCTTTGGCTCTGGTTGGTTGATTTACTCTTTTCTGCATGTGATATGCATATTTCCACGCTCACTCATGTTCTGGCACCATGGACCCAGCACGGTGATGCCGATGGATGGAGCAGAGAGCATCCATCCCACGGGGCCAGGGTGCCTGTGAGTGGCTGCAGCCGCGCTCCTGGAAAAGGTTATTTTTAACAGCTGGGCTTGTGCTGGGTTTGCCATGGATGCGCCGGAGCACGTAGGCATCCTTTGTTATTTTAAGCCCAATAATTAAAAATAATGCAGAGGTTGTCTCTGCTGCAGGTAGCTGCTGCTGAGGATGCTCCGGGATGCCGGCTTTCCCTGCTGGCACTGTCTCCGTGTGTCCCCTCCCTGTGGCTCCGCACCCCCCAAAATCAAAAAGGCAGCAGCTGTTTGTATGCTGGTGTCACCTGGATGGGAGGCAGGGGTGCCAGGTTCTCCCTCCTCTTCCTCCTCTATGTGACTCTTCACTCATAGTCTGATCAGGCTCGGGGGTTCCGGGCTGGGTCTGTACCCCACTGTGTGCTCCCCCCGAAACCCCCAGTGATGCCTGTGGAAAACCTTACAGCAAACGCTGCTCCTCTCAAACTCGTGTGCAGGGGGTTTTCTCTCCTTCCCCCCTGGCTCCTTCACTAACCTGCTTCTCCCCAGCGATGCTGCGAAAGGCGTTTCAGCCCAGAACCTTCCTTCTTGGTATTGATTTTGCTTTCTGCTTGACTCTCTGTGTTGCCCTTGGTATTCTGAGGAGCTGGAAGGATGCTGGGGACATCCAGGTGGCCTCTTTGGGAGCTTTGTGTCCCCAGCAGCGGGGGGACTGGGAGAGGCGTTTGTGGCGATGGGCGATTTCCCTCCTTGGGGTGCTGTTATCCTGGGGGTCCTGGTTTTGGGCTGTGAGAACTGCTTCTTGGAGATGCTGGAGAGATGCAGGCTCACACTTGGCACCCTGGGAAAGCCTCTTGTAAGGCAACCAGGACCATTTCTCCTCCCGGTCCCGCACCACTGGCCTCGGGGAGGGGTCAAGGTGCTTTCTCACATCTTGAGGAAAAACAGCATTTTGCTTTTAATCAGGTTTTTGGGCCCTGCCTGGATCAGCAGCTTTGCAGAGGACAAGGCACAGTGGCATAGCAGCCGAAATAAACCCACCTATTTAAATATTTACTTGCCCGTTATAGAGTAGCTCCATGTTTACCTGCTTGGTGACCGTGTGTGACACCAAGATCCATGCCGAGAGCTCGCCGGGTCCCCTGGGCTCAGCACCCTTGCTGCCAGGCATCGGGCACCCATTGCCTAATTGCTTGCTACCCATTTAAGGGGAACCAATTGAAAAATTAATGCACAATCTCAGACTCCGTGGGTCCCGTTCTGAATGCCATGACTGCGGCAGAGTGGGGATGGATGCAGGTGAGCGCGCTGCTTCCCATCCTTCTGGCTGAAGGAAGAGGTAATTAGGAGGCTTTTGGTGTTGGGGCAATTTGGTATTCTAAAATTCTCACATTTTGATCCGTTTCTGCAAGTTTTGTGGTATATGAGGCTCTGTGGGTCTTGGTGAGGTTTGAGGTGTGGATCTGTGTTTGGCAGCATCCTGAATTGGGGTGACGGAAAATCTGAGCTGGTCCCCAGCAGTGCAGCCCCTCGTTTCCCATGAAGACATCAGGGGGTTTCCATTTTCAAGCCGACAAGTGCATGTGTGAAAAAATAAGCTGCGAGCCCAAAGAACAAACTCTGTGCCCTCTGCCTTCCCCGTGACAGGGTGATCTCTCTTCACTCAGCCCCAAAGATCTCTTTTGATTTTGTTTTGAGCGGCTGGTCCCCGCTTCTGGTATCACGTCTCTGGAAGCATCACCATCCCAGGGCCACATCAGCACTGAGCCTCCTCCCAGCACCCAAACCGTGGTGCACGTGTATTGATTTTCTATTTATGAGGCACCTGAGCTGGGAACTTGGTTTCCCTGCTGGTGAGGAACCAGGGAGCCTTATAGTTGTTTCAGCACCCCCCGAACCCACCCAAGGGACCCCAAGAGACAGCGGGTGCTTTAGGTTCCAATTTCCCTACCCTTGCACCTAAAACTGGCACCAAATTTGGCACGCCGCTTCTCTTGGCACTTCGTTGGGTGCCAGAGCTGCCGATTAAGGGAAATGTGCCACGAGGCAGGTTTGCTTTGCAGGATTAAAAGCAAATAAATATTTATGTGCTATGCAAAGCGGGCCTGATAAGATATGCGTATCATTGGGAATTTGAAGTGGTTTTGGTTTGGGCTCAAGATGAAGGGATGTGCGTGTCGGTGCGTTATGTGGGTTTAAAGGGATGTTTTTTCTCCTGCTGCACGAAAATAAAGATAGAGAGGGGGAAAAAAGGTTTTTTTTTGCTTCTCAGGCTGCTCTGGTCTTCGATTTCGCCATCTCCCGCATCCTCTTGTCTTTAACTGTGGGGATGGAGAAGAGCCAGGGGGAGAGGGCAGTGCAGGCAGCATTTCATATGCAAATATAATGCTGGCCCCGTTCCTAATATTCACTGTGTTTACACGTAAATGCAAACAACTGTTGACTTAGTTTCAACAGATAATGTGTTTCATAACACAATGGAAATGAGAATTAAGCTGGAATTTAGGAGGGGGGAACATGTGTTTCTGCGACACCTGGGGCTCCGCCGTGCCCGTGCGCCGTGTCGTGGTGCTGCTGACACCATGGGGGCTTTTGGGGTGGCCCCTTCTCGCTGGTGTTGGGGGACGCTCCTGCTGACTGATTTTTCTTGGTAAAGCACCCCGAAATGGGGTGAGTGGGGCAAGAGGGCAGGGGTGGTCGGCTGTAGGATCAGTGAGTTGAGCTGGCTCACCAACGAGGCTGATGTCCCCAAGGGTCACAGGGAGTTGATCTGGGGACAGTTTTCCCCTGAGAAAGAAGGGGCTTGTGTGCTTTGGGGGGTCAAGGCGTCAGGGAAATGCTGGCCCGGGCCATGGTGCCGGCACATCCCAGGAGGGAGGAGGTGGCAGCGGCCAAGTCACCTTGTCCCGGGGTGACTCTGAGCAGAAGCATCTGGGAGAGGCCCTGGCTGTATTTTAGGGCCGGATCCTGCCCAGCCCGGGGCACCCTCGCAGAGCTTCCCGGAGCCAGCCCCGACACCAGCCCCGACACTAGCCCCGACACCAGCCCTGACACCAGCCGGGCCACCTTTGAGTCACGGCTCAAACCGCCAGCTATCAGAGCTGCTCCCGCCGCCTCCGCCCTCCCCACCCCACTGCGCCCCACCCTGCTGGGGGGTGAGGCGGGACCCCAGCACCACTGCGGATCCCCCAACACGCTGTGTTGCCCTTCCCAAGTGAAGGCACCGATGCACATGGGCAGCCCCGCGGAGCAAAGGCATCGCTGGGACATCAGCAGTTTGGGATGATCACCACCTCTGGGTGCGTGCTTGTCCCCGTCTGTCTGTCCGTCTGTCCCTTGCCTGCTGGCTGGCTGCCACCTGGCATGGCCGGGCTCACGGTGCTTGGGGCATGGCGTTAAAAAAGGCTGAGCCCTTGTGAGTACGGTGGGGAGAAATTTTGTGATGTGGAGCCAAGCTGTATTAGACACCAGCAAATGTCCCCTTGAGAGCAATAGGGACGGTCATGTTGGAGATGACACCTCACTGGAGGTAGATGGGCTCCACCAGCCCCTGGGGAGCCCAACCGCAGATCGGGGACCCCTAGGGACCCCCAACTGAGGAGCTGCTGCTCCCAGGGTGCAGGAGCAGCACATCAAGACCCAACATTGAGCCCCAGCCGTGATGCCGGGGCTTGGGGACGCCAGAGCCGGACCCGGCGGCTCCTGGCGCGTCACCTCACGGCGGAGGGTGACGGCTGCACCCACGCTGTTTGTGTCTGGCAGCCGGCGGTGATGCCGAGCCCTGATAGCGCGAGGTAATGGTGGGGTTTGCTTGTGACACAGCAGGTTTCGGGGCTGGTGACACGGCCAGAGGCTGTTTGGGAAGGAAATGGGGGTTCTGCTGACAGCATCCCTGCTCGCTGGAAGGTGACACGGGGCGGGTGCCTCTGGCGGCACCAGAGGCTCCTCGTTGGCGGGGGTGGTGCCTGGGCAGTGCCACGTCCCCCTGCCCGTGCGGGACGCCCCATTCTCATTCTGTAAAATAAAAATAAAATAGGGCAGAAGGGAGCAGGCAAGATTGGGGAGCTCGGGGTGCGGGTGTGAATTTAGGGGTTGTCCTGTGCAGGAATAGCAATTGGACTTGATGATCCTTGTGGGTCCCTCCCAACTCAGGACATTGTATGATTCTGTTCTCCCATTTCTGAGCCTCCTCTCCTCCCCTTAGAAAGCCATTTTGGTTTTCTTATTGAGCTTATTTATGTGACGGAGAGTCAGGCCTGGGATTAGCAAAAAGCCTGTCCCATAAAACAGGGAATACTCAATACTGAGACACCAGCAACCAGAGAGAAATATTAGAGATAAAATTAAAACATAATGAGATTAGGCGGCGGCTTTCTATCAGAGACCTCCTTACGCAGAGGTAATTACCTGGGCAGAGCAGAAAGTGGGCGATGAGCGGGGCTGGCCGTGGCTGGGGTTGGGATGGGGGCACAGGGCCACAGGTGCCACCAAAATCAGCTTTGTGAAAGAAAAAAGCATCAGGGTTGAGCGATGAGGAGCAAGATGAGGTGTCTGCAGCATCTGCTCCCACAGCCGGGACTGGGGTAGATCATCCTCCACTGAGCCCTTGCAAACTCATTCTCCCCAGGCTCAGGTTTGTGTCTTTGTATATTTGCAGTTTGGTTGGGGTTTTTTTGCTAGGTAATTCAGAATTATTATTATTGCTGTTAACTGGAGCAGCACGCAGTTAGATGGACACAGGTGGGCATGCAGACGGGTGACAGCCGGGACGGGGCACCACGCGCTGTTTGGAGAAAGCAAATCTATGGGACTGGTGGTGCAGCACCTGCAGGCATCATGCACATGGGATTTCTCTTTAATTTAGAGGGAAAAAAAAGTCGAGGGGGAGGAAGCAAATAAACCATGTGCCTGTGTAATATATAATTCAAGTTAGGCTCTCAGTGACTGCATGGAAAACAACAGGCTTTTTATGTTGGCTCTTGGGGTAGGAGGAGAGCAGGCTAGAATAAAGATTTACAGTGTTTGGGAGATTAAAGGCCCTTGGTACATTGTTCAAATACCACGAGATTAGTTTCCAAGGAGACGGATACCAGTTGCCATAGGCACCGGGGGGCCAGGAATTAGGATTGCGATTTTTTATCCTGATCACGCAACCAGTAGCTGAACGCTAAAACTCGGGCTTTAAATAACCCCCGCATTAGCTTACACACCGCCAAACCAGAGGCTGGAAACTGTATCTGCCCTCCTCACCCCCAGCCCAGTGCCGGTTTGGGGGTGCAGAGTTGGCCCCGGTGTCAATAAAGGGGTGCAAGGGGATATGGGGCTGGGAACGGAGGTTGATGCAACCCCAGGACCTGCCTTGCAGCTTGTCGTGTGGCTTCTGGGCTTGTTTAGTCTCATTTTTTTCTCTAGGAAAGGAATTGTCGGCATCTTGGAGCGCCAGCAGCCACCGCGGTGCAGGGGCAGGGGATGTACTGAGGGGCAGAATTAGTCGCTTGCTAATTTTGGTGCCGCCCGCTTCTGGGAAGTGCAACCCGAGCCCAGCGCTGGGATGCCGGATCCCGGCCCTCGCTGCCCAACGCTCCTTCTAGGAACTGCAGACACCGGGTTTTGTCCAGGCTGCCCCAATGCCGGCACGGGAAGGGGTGCTGGGCTCCCTGCGGGATGGGTTTTGGGGCTGGGGAGGGAGGCTCAGCCTTGGGGGCCCTGCGAGCACCCAGATCCCTTTGCTCGCCCATCGGGCACCGTAAAGCTCATCTCCAGCTTCACTGCTGAGGCAGGATCCAGCTCAGCCCTGGCTGCTTTCCAGGCACGATACTCACAGCATCCCTTCCCTGCAACAGTGGCAACGCTCCGATTAACACTTACTTCCCCCCACCCCCTTTTTATTCCCCCTTTTCTTTAATAAATGAAGCGGCAGTTGCTGGAAGCGGGAGCTTCTGCGCCTGCCTGCCGTGAGATTGCGGCGTGGAAACTTGTCTGGAGCTGCAAGCCGCGCTGCTCGAGCTCTGCAGGCAGAGCGATCCCCCCAGCAGCCGCCGTGACATGAAAGTGTTTATCCTGGGGGAGATGAGACGCAGCTTCTGAAGGGCACTTGATCCTCATGTGTCTCTCTTTGCACTAGACAGAAGCCTACTATAATTTTACTATATTATATTTGTGTGCGCGCCTAGGCCAGGCTTAAGAAAATGAAGGCGGCAGCAGAACGCAACGCCCTGGTTGGAGGGGGGGAGGCTAAATTCCTGCCGTGGATACGTCCCCTCGCGGGAGCCCCTGGGTTGCTCTTTGCGTCTTTTATAAGCGGGACTAAACCGCGGCAGGCGCCGGATTATCCGGGAATGCGGAGCCGAGGCGGCGATGCCGGTGGATGCCGTCGCTGTGGTGCCGGCGTGTACGTGAGGAGCTTTTCCAGCAGGTGCCCTGGGTTTTGTCGGTAAAATAGAACAGAGGAGGAGGTGTCTGGTGGTGGGAGCTGGTTCTGCCCGGTAGCACCCAGCTGGAAGGAGACGAGGGGAAATACGGGGTGAGGAGGAGCCAGCAGACCCGGCGAGGTAAGGGCTGCTGGCACAGTGGGGATGTGGGCACGAGCGGTTGGGTTCTCTGTCCCATGCCAGAGGGTTTTTGCCCCCAACTCTGCTGCTTTCAAACTTTTGCAAAAAGGCATCAGCTTGCAAAGCAGCAAAAAGAAGGGAATTAATGGATGTGGGGAGCGATGTGGCAGTGGTTATGGGGCAGCAGTCGGACCGGGGTTTGGTGCTGGGGATGCAGATGTGGCCTTGGCAGATGCTTTTTCACAGTGCGTACAAGGGCAGGGCAGCACCCAGGGTACCCCAACAGAGCCCCCGCCTGCCCCAGGAGGGCTGCACCACAGGGGCAGAGATTAGGAATTTTGGGCAGGGTTGGTTGTGTTTAGGCATTTGAGGTGATTTCTGGGTGTTTTGCAAATGCCCCAGTTGCCTGTTGTACTGCTGGCGTCGGCGCAGACCACCAGCTCACCTGCTAACGAAGCATCGTTAATGAAGGAGTAGACCGCCCCGGCACAAGTTGTGCAGCTTCCCCCTGTGCCGGTGCGGGATGGAGAGGAGGTGGCTGCGGGGGCTGAATTGGGCTAAGTGATTAGGGTTTAGCCAGGCAGGTTAAAGCCACCGTGCTGCAAGCAAGTCACCCATACAGAGCAGAAATCTCCGCTTCTGTGGTGAAAACCCCAGGCCGGTTATTTGGCAAGCACAGGGCTGAGCCGCGGTGCTCCCGCACCCAGGACGGCTTCAGTCGCACCCACCAGCTCTGCTGATACTGGTGTTTGCTTAAACGATTAGAAAAAAACCCACAAGTTGAAATTCAAGCCTGGTCCCTACCCCTGGCTTTCACCCCGCTGTGGTTTGTGTGGTTTCCAGGGCTTTTTGCTCAAGCGACTCCGGCTCGCTGGGCACCGCCAACAGCCAGAAAAGGGACCTCAGAAGTCCCTGAGATGGAGGCGGACAGAGAAATACCTTTGGAATCGCTGCCCCTTCCTCATCGTGGAGATAATCCTTAGCATGAGTCCTGCCCCAAAGCGATGTCCCCAGCAGGGACGCGGGGGACGGTCCCCTAGCTGGGAGGGGGATGCTGTCCCAGCACCAGCAGAGAACATTAGTTGTCTCTGGCTCCTACCAGGATGGCTCCTGATGGATTTTAAAGCGTGTTTAATGATACTCAAGGCTAATTGCTTAAATGTCCTTTAGGGCTGGTGTAATTTTTTAAATCTCCTTTAAATACACCCTCCCGGAGTAAAAGGCAATTACAAATAAAATCACTGTTGTCTCGTCGTTACGTGTGGGTCATGGTGACAGTCACGTGCTGGGGGTGTCACCTCCTGCCGGACGGGCTGTGGGTGCTGGTCCTGCTCCCTGTATCCTGGGGATGGAGGCGCCTGAATATGGTGCCCAACGTCCCACAGCTCATCAAGCATTTCGGGTGCCAAAGAAGCCCAAACACCATGTTCAAAAATTCCCTGGCAGTGCCTTCCCCTGCTCTAATGTACCCCAGGCTGTCCCTCCTCTCCCTGGGAGGATCGGTGACCCATAATCCATCTCAAGACCTACCGCTAATATATATATATATATATATATATATATATATATATATATAAATTTTTTTTTTAACTATTTGGCTGGAATTTGGGCTGTCTCACCAGCATGGTTGAAGCAACAAGCAGAATTTTCCTGGAAAAACAAATAAGCAAACAATTTCCAAATTTCCAGCCACTCTTGTGTGGAGCTGCAGGCAGGACCAGCGTGATGGTCTCGGTTTTGCTGAGCGGTCCAAGCTCTCATTAATTTGAATTCCCATTTGGCTCCTTGAACTGGGAGCCAGCCCACGCTGTCAGAGGCTTTATAAACATCCCGGCCGGGAGCGCGAGGGGATTTCCGCGGTGATGCTGCAATGTCCGTAGGGCAGCAGTGGCAGCGTCTGTTTGTCTGTGTGGGGCTCTTTGTGCTGCTCCCTTGTGATGGTTTTGAGTGGTCTGATGTCCTCATTGCAGGAGATGCTTCATGCGGTGAAAATCGCCAGGGTTACATTTCTAAGATAGAGTAGAGATGCAGGAAAAAAAAGAGAAACAAATCACACAATTGATTTAGAAACAGGATTGGTAGAAAGCAGTAGAAGAAGATGTAGATGCAGGATGCCCTTGGTCCCTCCTGGGCATTTGCCTGTTCCCATCTCACGGCTTCTCCTGCTCTGCACTGGGTTTGGCTGTGGGTAATTCCCCAAAAAAAGGCTTATTGCCCCTTTTTTTGATGATGGCAATGGCAGCCCAGAGGAGCGCAGGGCATGGGGACAGCCGGCAAGAAGTTCAGCCGAATTTTGTGAGTCCTGGGTGAGTGCATGGCTCCCTTTGGGTAGCTGGATTTTGGGGTTTATGCTAAATAAGGGGTTTGTAGGAGAAAGCGGTGGGGAGGACGGCAGCAGAGGTCCTTCTTCAAGCTCCACCATGGCCGTATGGAAACACCGGCTCAGCTTCATAAATAAAACACTGTTGCTTGTGGTTGTGGCACAGGGCTGGAAATTGCTGTAGGGCTTGAAAAGGTGAACAAGAGCAAGGGGGACGAAAGCTCTTAAATGAACGCCAGGAGGTTACAGCACCCATCTTCACCCCGAACCGAGCCCCAGGAGCCGTGCAAGCTCCCCTCGGTTTCTCCTAATTGAACCTGTTTATAATTTCAGGGATACAGTAACACAGTTTTCTGCTCGGAAATTTCCTTTGGGGGGTTTTTTGTTTGTGGTTGGGTTGTTTTTTTCTTTTCACTGTTTTGTTTGCTCTGAACACTTTGGAAATGGTGACGCAGCGCGCAAGACTGGAGGATGTTTATCCTGGGGAGAGGTGCTGCCCCCCGGCAGCGGTCGGGGGGATGGAGAGGTTTGGGGGAACCACTGCAGGGCTTTAGGAACCTCCCTGTGCGCCTGATTTTTCCTTCACTGCAGCCCAGGTGATTCACAAGTGAAACTCCCCCGGGGCCAAATTTATCATCTTTCCCAGGATTATGAAGCGAGGCGAGGAGGGAGGTGTCGTAAGAGCCGAGCAGGTGACGGCCCATGCGGGATCCCTGCCCGTGTCCCCCGCCGGCTGGAGCGCAGCACCCCTGTCCCTGCGCTACCTGTTCTGTGCCCACCAAACTCATTTGGAGGGGAGAAAGAAATAAATATTAATAGTTTAAATTATTATTTTTTTTTTTAATATTAAAAAAATAAAACCAATCTGCAAATGTTCGCTTTGGCCCCGTGACAGCGGCGTGACGGTCCCTGAGTCACCCCAGGGATGTGAGTTGGGGTGTGGAGGTGGGATGGGGCTGGGGCTGGGGCTGAGCCCCCATCTCCCCGCTATGGGCCGAGATGGGGAAATCGACCCCATGGTAGGTGCCACAGGGGGGGATTTCAGCATGATGGGTGCGTGGTGCCCTGGGGAGGGCGGTAAGATGGTCTGCACCCATGCTACCCCTCTCACTCCCTACCACCAGCCCTAACTGCTATAAGAATGGTTTACCCCAGTTTTCCTAAAGATTACTTGGCTTTTGATTAGACAAACAACTTCAAGCCGTACGTCTTAATTTGATTTCAATAAGCCTAGCACTTGCCGTGAAGTTTTTTTCCTCCTTTTTATTCCCCCCCTTCCTAAATCGTCTGTCACTGCTCTTCGTGACCATAAATGATTAAAAGCTTTACAGGAATATTGTTCCCCTCATCCCTTAAAGTCCTGTTCTATTACTTAGGTCCTATTTTTATTATGATTTCTTTTTTTCTTGTGGAGTGATTCTCCCTTTTTCTTATTAAACAATCAGCCAGGTGAAAGGGATTATTTTTGTCCTGGTCTCCTGCAAAGCAGGGAATGGAAGGGAGAGGGTGATGAGACCCTGGCCCCATTTCCCACTGATGTTATCCCAAGCTTTCCCTTCGGTTCCACACCTGGGGCAGAATCCAGCTCATGGCTTTGCCCTCTGTAGCCAAGGGAGAGGCATCTCTCCCTCATAAGCATCACTTTCCATGGGAGACCATGGCCATGCAGGTTGGTGCAGCCTGAGCTCTCCAAGGGGCAGTGACCATCCCCACCGAGCCAGGGACCAGCTCTCCAGAGCACTGCCGGGAGGCAACAAGAACATCCGTGTCGTAGGAGTCGTATTAAATCATAATTAGGGCACTCAGAAATCCATATGGGCATAAAAATAAGGCACTTCTTTTTCTCCAAGCAAGTGCTCATGGGGGGGTTAAGAAGGAGTGATGCTCCCTGGACCGAGTCCTTCCCCGGTGGGATCCCCAGGTGGTGGCTGGTCCCAGCGTGGTGTCACAGCTGCCCGGTGTCCTGTGGGCTGGGAGCGCAGCTCAAGGCTGGCACCGGCGCTGCCATTGCCTCGCTGCTCCCTGCCAGCTGCAGCGAGGCACCTCTTGTTAACACAGCATCGATTAAAAGCAGGAATCTTGAGTTCCCTGCAGCCGCAGAGCTGTGCGCAGGAAGCTGCTCGCGAGCTTGCATGTGAAACGGTTCCTCGTCTGTCTGTCCGTCTGTCCATGCACAAACTGCAGGGCTGGAGTGAGGCGGGTGGTTTCCCGGTGCTGCTGCGACCCTTCAGGATGGTAAAGCTGGAGGTGGCAGGTAGAGCCCTGTCCCCAGCGCGGGGACGTCCCGGGGGCTGTGCCGGTGGGTGGCAGTGCCCAGGCTGCAGGACCGTGCGCCTGCTTTCCTGCTTTATATTCCAAGCTGACACATGGTTTGGTTTGGTTTGTGTTTCCCCCAAGATCATCCTGGGGGAGAACATTGTGCCATCAGCTTTGTTTGGGCAGTGGGTGCTGTTAAGAAGCGTCAAGAGCCGGTCTGGAGGTCCTGATGAGAGGGATTTCTGCAATTTGGTTATTGTTGTTTAACAGGGAGTTGTCTCCACCCTTGGCTTGTTTAATGCCCAAATGACAGGGAGGTTTTGTGGAGGTGACCTGTGTGTCCTTGGGCACCTGCAGAGCTGCCAGCCTAGGGACTGGCTTGTTATTTGGGGCCAAAATCCACAATTTCCCTAATTGCATGGGGCAGCCCAGCCCCACTTTGCATGCACATTCCTTCTGCTTGGACACAGGTACAAACCGGGGCAGGTAGCTGAATTTGGGTTTTTGCTGTTGACTTTTAACCCTTGTTTTCAGCAGCTGTGGTTATCAGCTGAGCTGCAAATCAAGTTACACACAGGCGCCTTCATTCATATTCCCCGTCTCCTGCCCGTCTCGCCTTGTTAGAAATTCTTCTCCGGCCTCTTTTATCCGCTCGCGGCTTCGAGCGCATGATTTACGATCCGGTTCGAGTGGCTCCTGAGCATTGCCGGCTAATTTGCCACCCTTTATCCGTGGGATTAAAGCCGGGCGGCGCGACGCTGCCCTGCGGATGGAGGGGCAATAGCTGGGAGGGACGGTGCTGGGGACGGGAAGGTGATGCTGTGTTGGGTCTGGGTGCCCCAGCGCAGGAGCGGGACAGACAATCTGTGCAGGGTGGGCCCTGCCTCAGTTTCCCCTGCAACATCGGCCTCACTGTGGGTCATGTCTGGTGGATGGAGACACGGGCATTGGGCGCAGAGACCTGGCACAGCTGCTGCATGTGTGGCCAGAATCAGGTGGTTTTCCTCCTTTTTTCCCCGTTTTGCAGTGAGGGATGGAGCTCCCAAAGGCAGAGGTGACCTGGCCACTGCTGGGACACGCAGCATCAGACGCAGGGTTTGCTTATGGCTCAGCAGCATCCACAATTATCTGCTTTTAGCAGAGACGGGGAGTATGTGGAGTCAGGCTGGCCCTGGCCTCTCTGTGTGCCTCAGTTTCCCCATCTATCCATGCCGGCGTTGCACCGTAGTCTGTGGCACATGCTGGTGTTGTGCTGCGCTGGTGATGCTCAGCGCCAGCTCTCCATCGGTAACATCAATGCACATACCTTTTTTGTTTTCTATTTCCAGGTGAATATGGCCCTGGCAGGGAAACCTTTAGACGTGACGCTCAGCACCTCCAGAGCTGACCAGTGGAATATGGTTTTTCCCCAGAAAGATGAAATCATCACCAGCTTAGTGTCTGCCTTAGACTCCATGGTAAGAGGCCGGTGGCGTCCCCGTCCCCTCCATCGTGTCACCCCAGGAGCTGCTGGAGAAATAACCCTCTCCTGCCCTGACAGCCGTAAGGATCATAAAGTCGGCCCAAGTTAATCTCAGATGTGTATTGTTTTCCCATTAATATTTATGTTGGTATCAGTTGAATGTAGGGTAGTTGGGATTTTTTTTTGTCTTGATGTTTTACCAATGTTACCGTGAGCTTTTACACAACAGGAGAACAATGGCTTTTATCTCCGAGAACAAAGAAAATAACTTTCATATCTTTTGACGTAGAATTCCCAGTGGAAACCTTGCCTAAGTCAGCCAGGCTTACATAAACAAGATAACTGTCTGGATTAAGTCTTGTGGACCAGAGCTAATCTTATTTTTAACTATGAATGTGATCAAGAAGGGAAAGCGAGTGTGTAGTAACTAATGTGTAATGCAATGCGACGTGCTAAATAGCCCTCCCTTTTTAAAGCCAAGTTGTGTTTAATATATTTATCTTGGATACATCTTTTTCTCTGCACAGGTAGGGATTATTTTCATTAATACTGATTTCCTTCTCTTTGCCCATCACCACCCCACTAAGGAGCAGGTTCCCCGGAGCTGACGCACCCCAAGCAGCTTTGATGATTTATATACGTGCCATCCCATACAGCAAATTGCGTTATCGTAGTTTGGCTCCTTAATGAGTATACATTATTCCGCAGTGCTTGTCAGGTGCTTAAAGCAGGGCCAGGGGGCCAGGCGGTTGCTGAGATTCAGCTTTTAGCCCAGCGCTTCCCCAGTGCCAGGCTCTGCACCCACGGAAGCCTGGCTGCCTGCAGACGTGATAAATAAACCATGGGCCACATGCACATCACCGAGCATGGGTTTGGATTCAGTCTGCATCCAAATCTCGCACCCTCTAGATTTTGTATTTGTTTTTCAAGCGTCAGGCTTTTTGAGCAAAATTCTCCCATCAGTTGCTGGGTTCTTTGAGAAGAGATTTATTAAAAATGTCTATATTGGGGGATGTGATTCAATACCTTCTTCTTGAAGAAGGTGAGCGGGAGGTAAAACGACCCGATATAGAGCTGGCTTTGAGCCCACACAAATCAAGCTGGCAGGGAGCTGAAGGGAGCTCGGGGGGGTTGGTCCATGGTCCCTCCCCAGCATCCTTTGGCCCCTCCGTGGTGCTGGGGACAGGTGACATGTCTAACCAGGGCTGCCAGTGGGAAAATCCCCCTGTTCTACCCATTTAAATTGTGACCTGGGGGTAGCGTCTTCATAGCGTCGGTGCCGTAGCTATGGGAATATGACTCAGGCTGCCGGCACTGCGTAACTATTATAATACAAAAAATAATAATAAAAGCACATATACATGTGTATTATGTAGAGCAGGAAGCGCACGTTACATAAAGTGGATTAATAGAGGAAGTCTTTTCCATCTCTTTCATGTTTTGCATAACTGTACAAGAGGAATCATTCGACTAATCCAGACTTTGACCATATTAGTGTTCTGCGGCTGAAATAAGATTCCCGTGCTCCTTATTTCATTAGAGCTTGTGGAAAAATAGAAGTTGTTGTTGGTTGGGATTTTTTTGTTTGATTGGTTTTTACAGGAATGTTTTCTTTTAAAGTAATGCTATAAAATGTTTACTTTTAGGATAGGAAACATTGAAATGATAGGTAAATAGTTCTTTTTTTCCAGCAAAGCATAGCTCAGCTGGATACCTTTCCGGAGCTGTAAAGTCACCAAAGTGTTTAGGGGATATCATAAAAACAATGAAATTCTGACCCAAACCAGAACATTGCTTTTGATGGAGGGATCTTTTGATGGGAAGGAAAAAAAACACCCCACTGGAAAATCCAGTTGTGGCCCCTCAGTTCCAGCAGGACAGGGAACTGCTGGAGAGAGTCCAGCGCAGCCACCAAGATGCTGAAGGGAGTGGAGCATCTCCCGTGTGAGGAAAGGCTGAGGGAGCTGGGGCTCTGGAGCTGGACAAGAGGACACTGAGGGGGGACTCATTCCTGGGGATCAATATGGAAAGGGGCAGTGTCAGGAGGATGGAGCCAGGCTCTTCTGGTGACAACCAGTGACAGGACAAGGGGCAATGGGTGCAAACTGGAACACAGGAGGTTCCACTTAAATATGAGAAGAAACTTGTTCCTGGTGAGGGTGGCAGAGCCTGGCCCAGGCTGCCCAGGGGGGTTGTGGAGTCTCCTTCTGTGCAGACATTCCAACCCGCCTGGACACCTTCCTGTGTAACCTCATCTGGGTGTTCCCGCTCCATGGGGGGATTGCACTGGATGAGCTTTACAGGTCCCTTCCAACCCCTGACATTCTGGGATTCTGTGTGAATGGCAGGGGGTGCCAAGGGGGGCTGCTCCCGCGGCTGCCCTGACCTGCTGCCTCCCCGCAGTGCTCGGCGCTCTCCAAGCTGAACGCAGAGGTCGCCTGCATTGCCGTGCATGAGGAGAATGCCTTCGTGGTCGGCACCGAGAAGGGACGGGTCTTCCTCAGCGCCCGCAAGGAGCTGCAAGCCGACTTCCAGAAGTTCTGCAGTGAGTATGGAGCGATGGAGAAAGCAGGTGGGAACCGTGGCTGGAGGCACCGTGCACCCTGGCGCTCCACTCCGAAAGCAGCCCCAGGGTGGCACAGGGCTGGGTGGCTGCACGGGCAGTGAGGCTGGTGAGGGGCTGGAGCACAAGTGTGATGGAGCGGCTGAGGGACCTGGGGGGTTCAGCTGGAGAACAGGAGCTGAGGGGAGACCTTCTGATCTCTGAACTGCCTGAAAGGAGCTTGGAGCCAGGGGGGTCGGGCTCTGCTCCCCAGGAACAAGCGCCAGGAGCAGAGGAAACGGCCTCAAGTTGCGCCAGGGGAGGCTGAGGTTGGATGTGGGAACAATTTCTTCCCCAAAGGGCTGTGGGGCATTGGAACAGGCTGCCCAGGGCAGTGCTGGAGTCACCATCCCTGGAGGGTTGGACAGACGGACATGAGGTTCTCAGGACATGGGGCAGTGCGAGGGGTGGGTTATGGTTGACTTGATGATCTTGAGGGTCTTTTCCAACCAAAATGATTCTATGACCCCGTTGGCCGGTCCCCTGGCACTGTTGGTCTGCAGTGCTGATGTGCCGGAGTGCTTTTTGATGACTTTTAGCAAAAGCAGTTTGTTCTAATGATGCCCCAGGAGCAGAGAGGCTTTCTTGGGCCAAAGCTTTTTTCCTGGTTTTGAGAAGACAGGGATGAATTTGAGAGCTGGGAGTGTTGTTTTTGAGGGGCTAACAGTGGTGAAAGGTTGACTTGAGCAAGACCCGTGGTCCCTCCAGTCTCAGATTGGGGTCACCAGATGTTGCAGGGGTGTGTATGACTGGCACAGGGAGGCCAGCACCCAGCCTTCTTTGCCAGCTCTGTGGCCCTGCCAGCTCCCAAAAAATAGCCTGCGAGCTGAGAGGAAAGTGGGAATCGTGCTGCGAGCAGGGACCTGTGTTCCTTATTATAGAACCCTTTGGGTTGAAGGGCCCTTCCCATCTCCCCCAGTGCCCCCCTGCCATGAGCAGGGACATCTTCACCAGCTCAGGCTGCTCAGAGCCCCGTCCAGCCTGGCCTGGGATGTCTCCAGGGATGGTTCAGCCACCACCTCTCTGGCCAACCTGGGCCAGGCTCTCACCACCCTCAGTGTAAAATGAGGCACTGAATGGCATCAGCCCTGGCACGCCAACTGCTGCTTTCCCTGCTCCATGCAGGATCCAGGACGGGCTCTGGCTTTGGTGGTGCCGGGGACCCCAGAGCCAGGGGGACCCCAGAGCCTCTCACACAAGCTGCTCACAGTGGGATGTCAGTGGAGAGAAATGACTCGGCTGTGTGTGCACAAGTTGTGTTGACGGAAATCATATTGGTGCTTAATCCGCTGGAGATCTGGCTCAGGAAGGGCTCGCTGCACTGCAAACATCAGCGCTGTGAAGCTGCCAGGGTCGCTGTCTGCTCAGGCGAGTGAGCGCGCGTGTGCGTGCTGAGCCGGCACGGCTGCGCGGGAGCAGCTCCCTGCCCGGCCCCGCTCTGCCCCTCGTCCTGCCCGCCGCCTCCAGCACACCATGCGCACCCGGGAGAGCCGCTGTCACTTATCGTCTGCTTTGGTGCGTCGTGCTTTGCAGGACAGGAGGCATTTTGGGGATGTTCCTTGCGTTTGCAGGTGGCTCTGCCTCCCCTCCCACTGCCCACAAGGGGCAGGGAGGTGCCCCAGGGTGGCCAACGGGACAGAGCTGCCTCTTATCTACGAAATGCCAACTGTGTCTCCCTAGAGCTCACAATATTTAATGACCTTCTGCAAATGTCACTTTTAGAAATATATATACATATATCCTAGCTGGTGACCTACCACTGTGCTGGGGCAAGGCGTTCGGCTTTAGGTTGCGATTCCCCTCTCCTTCGGTTTCGTTTACACTTTTGCAAAATGAAATGGTCACGTCTGGTTGAAAGCACAAAACGATGGGGTTCAGGCGAAGCGGCTGATGCTGGAGACAAGGTGAAACGTGATAACTCTGTCTTGAATTATAAATGGCCCAGGCTCAACTCTGCTCCATAAAGCTCTTACAACTGGCACGCAGTGGAAAGCATCCCTGGAAGTGCCTCTGATTTATGGGCTAGCTGCCCCCTTCGAAAGGATCGGAAATAATCTAAAGCAGACATCGCTGAGAGATGTAAGAAGCCTCTTATCTCTCTGGGTGTGCAGACCTCGCTTGAACGCGCTCCTTTATCTGCACCTCTGGCTCAGCCTTCCCTGGTGCACAGGGGGAACTTGACAGTGATCAGGATTAATGTCAACGGAGCAGAGTGAGCGCCCGGCCTGGGGGGAGAGTCAGTTGGTGTGGATGTATTTCACCACCATGGTAAAACACCCAAAAAGTTCTCCAGAGCCTGTTTCCATGTGCTGTGGGGGGCATTCAGAGCTTGCCAGGGGTTGCGCAGTGTTGGGTCCCATCCCCTTCCCTGTGGCTGGTTGTGTGGGGACCCTTGGGTGGCTCTTGCCCCCATCCCAGTGATGTCCCAGCCACGGGCTGTTTCCACGGGAGGGATCCACAAGCTCCTCCTTGAGCAGCATCCAGGGCCGATCGCTGGCAGGAGCCTGTCGAGGATGCTGAAGGAATTAGTCCTTCACCACCGAAAATCCCTTGCGAATCGCTTCGGATAGAACGGCAATAATGCGCTTGTAGTGTTTAATTTTCTGTGCGTTTAGAGATGGAAGGAAGTCGTTGCCGAAGATATGCTTTATTTGAGGTTTAATGGGGGAAATTAGCAGGAAATAGCTGGTATTACCAAGCTACGTGACGCTGAAGGGTAAAAAAGCCTCCAAGAAAGGCGGATTTTCTTTTCCTGAGAGATTGGAGGCTAAGCAGATTGAAACCAGAGAAAAGAAATGCGCTGCCCAATTAATCACAACAGTTTTAGTGCAGCTGAGCGGGTAAAACTGGGGAAGGGGGGGCACACGCGGGATGACCAAACCCTGCTCACAGCGGCACTGCTGGCACCGCTGCCGGTACCTTCCCCTGCACACCGGGGCTACCGTGGGCACATCCGAACTGGGGCTGGGGTGAGTGGGAGCTGTGGGGCACCCAGCTGCCTGCCCAAAGGACTTTGCTGATGCCGTGGGGGTAGCGAGGGGCCCGGCACACACAGAACCCCATCTTGCGTGGGGCTTGGGGGGCAGAGATGACTGGCTGAAGTTGGTGTAACACATCTGGTGGGTTCGATCACTTCACAGCCACTTGAAAGTGCATGTGGCGTTGCCCATGAACCCTCTTCTCACCACGGCATCTCCCGTTTTCTCCTCTCCCCACCGCAGGAATCCAGCAGAGGAAGGAGCAGGACGTGGAGGCGCAGAAGAAGGCAAAGGAGTGCGGGCGAAGCGTGCTCAGGGTGTCCCCGGACCAGGGATCAGACGTGTACCTCCTCAGGAAGATGGTAGAGGAAGTGTTTGATGTGCTTTATAGTAAGAACCTTCACGCTTCCATTTGGGGATTTGGATTGCCACTGAGGCTTGCTGAGCTGCCCGGTGCCACCCACGGACGTGGCTTTTGTCCCCAGCGAGGTAGCAAGCGCCTGGCAGGGGCAGGACGTGCTCCTGCATAGGGTTTGTGTTCTGTTGAGATGAGATCCAGCTGCTGCTTCTTCACTTCCCAGTGTCCCAAACTGGGGAAATGATCTCCTTGTGCTGGGGGCAGCATCCTCTGTGCCCCCAGCCAGGGGAAGCCTCTGCCGTGCCCTGAGTGTGATTTTCAAGCACACCGTTGTCCTTGATGTCACGTCTACAACACCTCTTTCACAAGCGCTGTGTCAGGGCTCTGCAGAGACTCTCTCGCCCCTTTCCCTGGCAAGTCTATTTAAAAGGAAAAAAGATGATTTTTCTAGCAGGCGGCCCCGCAGCTTCGACTCCGAGAGACAAGCTGGTGCCGTTCCAGCACATGCATCATCCCCGGCAATAAAGCTTCTGCAATTAAAATGTAGATGACCATATGGCTGTTGATATGTAACCCAGTGGGTTGCAGAGCTCCCTCTGAGCCCAATCTGCAGAGGCTCGAGCCGCAGCATTGCCTGTTTCTCGCTTGGGAGCTCCCTGCTGGAGCCCCCATGGAGTGGCTGGAGGTGACGGTCGTGCTACTGGCTTGTCCCGCGGCAGCAGCTCTGGGGCTGTGTTGGCTTGGGTAGGAAAGCAAGGTCGTGTTGGGAAAACGGGGTGGTGTTTTCCCCTGCGCTGCTCAGCGGGTTGCATTAGCCCAGCATGATGCTTTGGGGGAGTTCGTGCCGTGTGGCTGGACCAGCTGCAGAACTGGGCGTTTCGCTTTCCTGGGTGCAGCTCCACGTCACCATTTGAGATTTGGGGTGAGCTACCCAGTCCTGCTGGGGCTGTGTGGGTCTCCTTGAGCCTGAAGTGCAACTGTTGCCCCTGTTTATGTGCTGGGTTTGGGAACAGGCTCTCCCACCACAGTGGGAAGGGGATAATGGGTTCCCCCACCAACTGCCCCGGGCTTGTGCGCAGTGTTTGCTGTTGCTGGCTGTGGTTCCACTCTCGCCTTGGCAGCACCTGCTTCACAGAAAGGGGAGATGGCAGCCCTTCCTCTGGGGATGCACAGTCACTGAGGTTTTCTGAAACCACATAAAGGATTTGGAGATGATATTCCCATTAGCAGGGGTAATAAAATCCTCTCGCTGCGTCCAAAAGGCTTGACCCAAGCGGGAAGAAAGGGGCAATGCAGAAGAGCCAAGGGAACAGGATGGGGAGGGTGTTTTGTTGCTGGTTGGATCCTGTCTGAGCTGTGGGTCTCATCCTGCTACTGGGAGAACGCCAGGCTCTATGAGCCTCTTAGGAATAGGGGAATTATCCATGTATGACATACCATAAATATATAATTGCATAAGAACGCTTGACCAGGGTGCATCTGCGTGAGGATGTACAGACCAGGTGGCCCACGCCGTGGGATGAGTTTGGTGATGCTCTTCACCTTCTTGTGTGTGTGGACACTCTGGCCGGGTCCCCAGCCCACGGTGGTGACATCATGGCAGTGGCAGGAGGAGGTTGGGCATCCCTGGGCGGTGGTTTTGGCCTGGCATTGGGTGTCGTTCCAGCTTTGGATGGAACTCTGGCTTTGACTTTAATTCTGCCTTTGTGGCATATTCAGTGGGACCAGCTGTTTCCATCCTTGAGCCACTGGATGGGGAAACCCACTGGGCAGATGCTCCCTCCTAGTGGGAAGAGCCTCTCCTGGAGGAAAGGGCAGAAATACCGCAGGAGATAGTGGATGTCCCAGGGTGATTCTGTTTCCAATACCAAGACAAGTATCAGAAATTAGCAGTTATCTTTCTTCTATGTTTCGTGGGTTTTTTTTATCCTTTCAGTTGCCTCCCATCAACAGGGACTGGAAACAAAAAAATCGTAGAAAATACTCAGTCAAAAAGATCGCGTATTCCCTCCAGAGCCGGGTAATCTCCACACCAACAGGATGACTGATTACCGCCAGCTTCTATTAAACAGGCATTAATGATGATTATTGTCTCTCTTTAGCTAAACCGTGAGCCTCTGCACGGCAGCACGGGGCTTGGTGAAGGTCACTTTGGCAGTAACACGTTCCCCATAAAAATACGTTCAGGGAGTTACTGAGCGTTGGGTTGATAAGGAGCCGCCGTGGGCATCGGGAGCTTCTCCTCACCATGAGGAGAGGTGATGGAGGGAGGTAAAAGCTGTGAGAATCGGTGCGTCGGGGCCAGGAAACCGTCAGTACCCTCTGGACTTGCAGAAAGTGGTGGTGCGGTGCAAAGGTTTGGTTTGAAACTTCTGTTATTGGCTTAATTAAAACGTTATCCATCCCGCCTATGAGGAACCTTGATGGTTCATGCAAGTCGCACGTTGTTAGTTATCATAGTTATCACACGTTGCTTCAAAGAACACGTTGAAGAAATCACTTTTAATAAGGACTTGCTGACAGCGCCACAAGATTTCCGGGCTTTCTGTAAGACTTTTTTTTTAAAAGAAGAGAGAAAAAAGAAAAGATTTTAAAGAAAATCAACAGTATAAAATCCCCCAGCTATTTAAAGGTCCCATAATCTGCTCTGCCTGCCCCTCAGCCTGGAGACGAAGGTGCAGACACCTTGCCACGCAGCCAGATGTTCTGCATCTGGACGCCTCTTTGCCAGACAGGTCGCATTCCTGCACGGCTGTTTCTTCTGCTTCGTGCTTTCAGCACCAGGTTTATTGGTCGCAGTGACTTGGGTTGGTTTCCAAAGTAATTTTTCCACAGAGAGCAGCTCAAGGATTTGGGCCATTCCTTGAAACCATTCAGAGTGGGCTGATTTTCCGACAGTGTCTTGTCTGGAGACCATCCCAGGTTCAGGCTTTTTAGCTGGTTTAGAAAAATCTCTGTGTAGCTGCGATTTTTGCTGGTTGTATTTTGCTGCCAGGGAAGGGAAAAGAGTTTGCTCCCAATTCCTGGGGTAGATTTTGGTCTCAGAGGTACAGTGGAGCCAGCCCCATGTGGTGGGGACACAGGGGGACTCTGTGCCCATCATCAAGGGGAGCGGGTGAGATTTCTGGGCTGCTGGAGGAGATGGTGAAGTCAAATGTGTCCATGTTCCTGCTGCCTGCGAATGGTGGGATGGAGGGAGCCTGTTGTTGGTTTGGTTTTTATTCTTGTCTTCCAAAGTGTATCGAGGCTACCTGACAGCACCAGCAATCAAAGTGCTTTACATTCTTCCAGGAGGTAAAATAAGAAAATCAGCTGAAAATAAGACTCCCAAAATATCTCACTAAACATGATAAAAATCAGCGTGAGCCCTTCAGCTCCTCCGTCAGCCCTCGGCTCCCTCCCCGCTTGCCGGTGGCCACATCCCTCGCTGGCACGTGTCTGGGCATCCTGGGGGTGGGCTTGTGCCAAGTGACCCCAACCAAGCGTTTTACTTTGCAACCCAAAAGATGAGGCATCTGCTTATTGGCTTTTGTGAGCTTTATATTAATTAGCGCTTAGAAAGAGCTTGCAAGTCCTTGCGTGCCAAGTGCCGAGGTAGAATGCAGTTATCTTCTCATAATGTCTCCAGCGGGATGTCTTGCTTTGGCGTTTGCTCCTCCAGCCTGGCTCGGCCGCGGTGGGGGTGCGGGGTGTCGGTCGGTGTGTAACTCTGCCCCCTCCCCAGGTGAAGCCGTGGGGAAGAGCAGCGTGGTCCCTTTGCCATACGAGAGGTTCCTGAAGGAGCCGGGCTCACTGGCGGTAGCCGGCTTGCCGGAGGGGATCAGCTTTAAGAAACCCATGGAGTACGATGTGAAGTCCCTGATGGCCATCTTAGAGCACAGCCACAGCATCCGCTTCAGGCTAAAAAGGTAATTCTGGGGTTCCCCGAGGGGGCAGGAGGGCAGTGAGCCCTCGAGATGGTGGCTCCTGTAACGCCAGTGAATGACAAAGATTTTGCATGGAGGAGACAGGAGGGTCTCCCCTGTGTCCCAGCTTCTCCCCTAGACCCAGAAACCTGGATCTCACCATGCCAAACCCAGCCTTGCATGGAGGTTCATTGGTGTCAGATAGCTTGAGACCATTTCAGACTCTTTCCTATAATAATTGCATGTAAACGTGCACATTAACCACATCGTGTCGCCGCCAAAATTTCCACTGCGGCTAGCTAAGTGCTTTCTGGTCTCCAGAGACATTTCCAGTGTAAATGCTGCGAGCTTCTTCCCAGGCTGAAATGGGATTTTAACAGCAAACAAGGAGGGAGGGGAGGCGGGAGACCACGGCGAGGCGACCTCCCCATCTTGGCCACATTTTGGCCAGGGGCTCTGCGGTTTTGGTGCAATTCCTTTGCGTTTGCCCGGCTGGCGGCTCCTCGGATCTGTTCAGAGAAGTGCTGAGCGCTACCAGATACCTGTTCTGAGGGCTCAGTTCTTCTGGAAAATCAGGCTGAGACAGCTAAAAGTAGGACACCCAGAACTGGAGCTGTCTGTGAGCTCATGGCCGCCTGTCTCATGAGAAGCGTGTGGGCTTCCTCGCTCTGAAGCTGATCCCTGGGCTGACGGTCCCTGCTGGACGTGCCGTGGGTCCTGGCGCTGGCACAGGCAGGGCAGTCCGGTGGTTACGGTCACACTAAACACACCGAGCTCGGTGGCTTTGCCCCAGCTAATATAAACGCTTTGAACTACTATAATACCAACCGGTTCCACTTAAAGAAGACAAAAATGGTGCAGGCGCTCGAAGAAGCTGGTGGAGGTTGGGTGATGGCTGTAATTTCTGGAACAAGAGCCTGGCAGTGCAGCGTGTCCCCCAGTCCTGGGCACGGCTGTCCTTGTCCCTCCACATCCTTGCTGGTCCTGGCTTAGCAGAGCCACGGCACCAAAGCAACCTGGTTTTTTCCTCCTTTTCTCCCTCGTTTCCCCTCAGGCCGGCGGACGAGCCCAGCCGAGAGCCGAACCCCAGCGCCGAGCTGACTTGTACCTCCCTCGCCCCCAAGGGCGGCCGGGACTCTGGTGCCAATGGCCCCATGGCCAAACCCTCTGGCCAGGACCCCCCCTCCGCCGTCACCAGCTTCTTATACGGCGTCTCACTGCCGACCCAGATGGCCGTCGACCTAAAGCAAGAGGTGTCCGGGCCGAAGGCGGCCGGCGAGGTGCTGCTGCCCCGGCCGGCGGGAGAGCTGAAGGTGCCTTCCTCACAGGAGTACAGCGACTGCTGTGGTAATAGCCTGGAGTTTGCTCTCAGACGAGGGCCTGGGCAAAGCCCACCCCCCCGGCACTGACAGGGGACAGGCCGGGGTGTTCTGGCGGTCCTTGGATGAAAATTGGTGCAAAGCTTGGCCTGTATGGAGAGGAGCGGATCCCCGGCCATTTTGTGTTGCCCTGGCCCTTCCCCTCCATTTCTGCCCTGACACACCAAGTGCTGCACCCCGAGGCTGGAGGGGCAGCTGGGGGACAGTGGGGACTTGGCCTGGCCAGGACCATGCTGGGTTGTCACAGGTTAGGGGACACAGAGGAGAGCTGATGGGGTCAGTGTCACCGGCAGAGACAGCACCCGGGGGTTGTTCGGGTGCCCAGAGCATCGGTCAGGCTCTCATCAGGCCTTTCTCCTTGTCTCCCCTCTTGTCCAGGACAGAAATCGTCAGTCTCCGGAGGTCCCCTCATCCAGAATGTGCACTCGTCCAAGCGCATCCTCTTCTCCATTGTCCACGACAAGACAGGTCCGTGTCCCATTTTGCTGTTGGAGGTGGCCAGCAGCCACCTCTTGGGGAGAGGTTTCCCCCCAGCCCCATCTCTCTGTGCTCTGCTGTGGGACTTATACCCTTTACTTGCTGCAACATCTCGGTGTCACAGCTCCATCCCCACTCGGGTGTCCCTGCCATCTCCATGATGCTCAGTCCTTAAGCAATGCCAGCCGGCTGGAAAATCCCATCCCCGCTTCGTGCCCGGGGAACCGATGCACGGCTGAGGGTGAGGCCGTTCACCTGAGCTGCAAACAGCAAATACCTGCCAAAACTTGGCGTTATTTCAAAGTAACTGAAACCCACTAACCCCGGCGTGATTCTGCAGTGGTGCCTGGGGGGATCAGCAATGGGGAGGAGACTCTGCCATTTCCCCACCTCCACCCCACCTAAGGGACGTGCAACCTGAAATTCTGACGTGTTTACATCAAAACCCGCGCCTGCCCATGTTAAAAAATATGGGTGGGAAAGCTGGGAAAGAAAAGGAGGTGAAAAAGCTCCTCTGGGAAATGGCCACGCCTTTCAAAGGTTCATTTCAGGTTGAGTTTGCTCTGTCCCGGAGGGTCTTTCATTTCAGGGTTGAGAAGTTTTATGGGGTCATTTGTTAAGAATCTGCTTTGCACATGCAGGGCTGCAGAGGAGGGTGCTTGGGCTGGGGAAGCCGGACCTTATCTGCCAGCCTGGCAAAATCCACTCGGGAAGAGGGAAATCATTATTTTTGAAGCAGCAAAGTCTTGTTCCCGCTTCCCAGTGCTTCGCACCAGAAAAGTGCATCTGCTGTGTATGAACCATATGGAAGTTCCTTATTTCTTATATTTTGTTTTGATAGATAAGTGGGACAGTTTTATAAAAGAAACTGAAGATATCAACACCCTTAGGGAGTGCGTGCAAATTCTGTTTAACAGCAGATATGGTGAGTAGGAGTTAATATCCCATTATGCATCTGCAGCGCTTGTGGTTTGCATATCATTATATAGCAATCATTTTTGTTCCCTAACACAGCAGCAGAAGCCATATGCTAGAGCTCCCTTCTCTTCCTAACACATTTAGCCCAGCAGCTCCCAGTCTCTGAGTGTCTGCTGAAGGTTATGTCAATATTTCCATTTGGAGCCCCCGCCGCCGTCGAGGAATTTATAACTGGGCTGTAAACCAGCCCCGGTTGGAAGCGTGGAACGCCGGGTCGGAGCACCCGGGCACCGCCGGCGCTGGGGGCGAGGGGGATTTAAATTAATATGGCAGGAAAAAAGAAGGTTTTCATTATTGCAGCTGCTTTTTTTTCCGCTCGCACGGCTTGCAGGTGTCGTTGCTGCTCCCCTTGCCACAGGCAGTGCTTTTTGGTTAGTTCCTGGGTGTTTGGGCAGCTGTAAGCTCAGGAAATTGCTTGGGAATGGGCAGATGGGCTGGAGGTTGTCGCCTGAACCATCCTCATCAGGCTGTGCAATCCATGAGTTATAGACGGGCTATAGATACGTGCTACATCACTCGTGAGTTATAGATGGGCTATAGATACGTGTTACATCACTCATGAGTTATAGATGGGTTATAGATATGTGTTACATCACTCATGAATGGGCTATAGATGAGCTCTGTAACTTATAGACTGTAATTCACTGTGCAACTCCTGAATTATATATGGGCTATAGGTGAGCTCTGTAACTTATAATCTATATATGTGCTCTGCTACTCACAAGTTAAATAGCGACCTGCTGTGGTCTCGGGGAGGTTGGGGATGGCACATGGGCCAGCTCGCCCCTGGTTTGAGCAATGCCGGGCATGTCTGGGGGTTTGGAGGACACTGTTAGCTGTGTTTGCGGCTGCCTTGTCTCCACGTTGTCCCATCTCCCATGAGCGAGCTGCTCCCAGGGCTCATCTTGCGGGACAAGCAAAGGAGAATTGGGCAGGAGGCACTCGTTGTCCTTGGGTTGAAGCCTTTACACCTTCATTTTGTCATCTGTAAGAGGAAAAGCCCGTGTTTGAGTGCAAACCATGCATTCACCTTTCAGCTGAAGCCTTGGGGTTAGACCACATGGTCCCTGTCCCGTACCGGAAAATTGCCTGCGACCCCGAGGCGGTGGAGATCATCGGCATCCCGGACAAAATACCCTTCAAAAGACCGTGCACCTACGGCGTCCCCAAGCTCAAGAGGATACTGGAGGAGAGGCACAACATCCATTTTGTCATCAAAAGGTGGGTGGCAAGGGCAACTGCACAGGCTCAAGGGGGCTTGAGGATTTAAGCTCTATTCCCTCCACACTTAGAAGGTTTATTTTGACACCTAACACTCATTTTACCCATTTTTATGGAAAAGAGCTATAATTCTGCGTGCACACCCCCCCACACCCTCTGTTTTCCATCTCTCTCTCCACTTTTTGCGAGGATGTGGCAGGGTTGGCCATACCATGCTCACCCCCAAGCCGCGCCACCCTGTTGTAAGTCCATGCAGGCATTACCAGTGCCATCCTAAGCATTTTGGGTGGTATCGGGACCCCCTGATCACGACACGACTATCTCTAATGGCATTTGGTGTCTGGGAGGAGGAACATCCATATTCACACTGCACGGGGATTCCCCTCCACCTCGTTTTGCAGCACGGCTTATGGGTGTCCCGTATATAGGATGATGAGGATATATCGCCTGCGGGCAGGGCGTTGTGTCTTGATGTCTGTATTTGCACTGGAGCAGGAGGAGCAGACACTTTCCTGGTTATCTCTGCACCGTGCAACCCCTCTTTGCTTCCCTGTCAGGAAAATCTGCTTTATAATATATTTATTTATTCAATCCTCGCCTCTGTAGTGCTCATGTTGTTCCCTTGCTAGAGGTGTGAAACTACAGCACAGTACCTTTGCATAGAAGCTGTGTGTGGCTCTAAAATACAATATGTGGGAGAAAGGTGACATCCCCAAGGGTATGTGTGCCACAGCAGGAGGGTGTAAATACTGCAGCTCTGTGCTGGTGGCATCTGCTTGATGATCTGTGTCGTGAAATGAAGGTCCAGCAACAGCTACTTCGGTCCCATCATCTCTTTTGGTAAAGCCAGCCTGTAGCAGCCTCATTTAATAAGTTAATTAAATGAAGAGAAAGGCTTATAAGCAGATTTAAAGGTGCTTTAGTTAAAGAGCATATGCTGTAAGATTGCTTGGTTGCACAACAGGCTAAAAGGCTTCTTTTTTTCTTTTTGGCTGAAAAATTCTTTCCCTTTTTTTAGGGAATGAATAAAATCACTGTTTTGGCTTGGTTTAATGCTGTTCATTAATAAAACCTAAAATTCAGTCATTAGACGCACCTATTTCTAATCCCCTTTTTTTTGTTGTTGTTGTTTCCTCCTAGGATGTTTGACGAGAGGATTTTTACAGGTACGTTTGATTTATTGCCCACAAAATTGAAAGATTACCCAGAGAAGCAGAATTGAAATAATGTCGCCTGTAAGCAGCAAAAGTGCAGGACACGTGCAATTGCGCTCAGCGACGAGAAGCCTCGGCTGTGCCCTGCACGCAGCTGTGCCGACACCGCCGCTGCCTGCGATCCGTGCAAGCACCGTGCGCCCTTTAAATCATGTTCTGAAGGTTTAAGTGAGAAATCCCCAGTGCGTGAGGCTGGGCTGGCTCCCTGCGCCAGGCTGAGCTGCAGCTCCAGGCAGCACATGGCATATCGCTGTGCTTTCAGGAGGAAGAAGAATCACCGCTGGGTTCCTCGCTGGTAAATTATTCCCTTTTTCTTTTTGGCTGGGAAGCGCTAGTGTCATCCAGCTGCTTTTTTTAAAAGAAAAACTTTATTTTTTTCTCAAGAAAATGATTTTTTAAGCTCTAACTCGCCCCCAAGGGATGGAGCACTGAGCTATTCCTTGGGATACTTGGATTTTGCTTGCGAATCCGCCATGGGTGTGTGGTATGTGGGGGGAGGCATCGCACACGTCAGAACATCAGCCCAAGAGCTGCCAATGGAAGCGCCGTGCTACAAACTCGGGGTTCCACGGCGGGGGTGTGCAGGTGGAAATTAGGGGATGAGGAGGCAAAGCCAGCAGCACTGGGGCTGGTGGCAACTCCCCCTCCCTGCCTGGTCCCTGCAGGGCTACCAGAAGCAAAACACATTAAACCGGGCTTTTTGTGATTCGCATCAGCACATCTGACTGTGCAAAAGCATCTGCTGAGTCAGGAGGTGCCATTTTTGCAAAGACACTATTTTCTGAGTGGAGCTGTATTTTAAGTTGGCGACTGCAAAATATCCCAAAGCTTCCCCATACAGTTTTGCTCACCCTTTAATTAAAATACCCACCACTGCTGGGAAACCTATTTTTTGCTTCTCCCCTGGGTAGCAGCTTCAGGCAGGCTCCGCTGCTGCAAGAACAAGATTTGGTCCATAGAAAGCACAAATTAAAAGGAGTCTTTTGGACTGTCGGTAGATAAATAGTGAGTTTAAGACTCCGTATTGCTGCTGGTCCCATTGCCAGAGCCCTGCCCTTCCTTGCAGGCTGGAGCAGAAAGGAAAAAGGCTTCGTGTTCCCATGGACAAGGTGTATTTTGGAAGGGTGGGGATGTCACGATGGCACTTTGAGACCAGCAAAGGGCCTTTGGCAGCAGCTATTTAGCAAGACACCGACATGGTTTCTGCAGCCTCGCGGTGTAATTTCATTCCCTCCTTCCTCCAGCACTAATTCTTCAGCTTTTCGCTCACCTTCCCTGCCCAGTTTTCATTTCCTACCCCGCCTTCAGATCATTCTTTTCATCTCCAATGCCACTGCTGAGTGTTCGTTCCAGCTCCTTTCAGGTTGCTGAGGAACAGGGAAGGGCGAGGGGAGGTTTTTCATGGTGACAAGATGCTTTTGTCCCCCTCCGTGTGGCTGCAGTGGAGATTTCTCCTGCTGCACGTGGAGCTTGGAGCTGTAGGATGGGGCTGCCTGTGTCCCCGCTGCTCTGGGCTTTGCTGAGCTCCTGTCCTTGGCAGCACATCCCCTCCCTTGGGACAGGGCTGTCCCCGCACTGGGGCTCATTCCTGCAGCACTGGGCCACGGCCCTGGCCACACCTGGATTTCCCAACACATTCCCCACCTCTTGACACCCTGTCCCGGCATCCAGCCCTTTCCAGAGATGCTCTGTCCCTGGCAGGGCTTCCCAGAACACACTTCATTACGCAGAGCTTTAAGCAAGCACCTTGCTATTATTTTAACATGTAAACCCAATTAAATCTGCACCCTTACCTTTGCAAGCAAGTGACTCTTGAAATCCTGTCACCCCACCCTGATATCAGCTCTGGGACTAGCGGGGGGCAAAAATGGAGGTGGAAAAGCTGCATTATTGGCACCTCTGGTTGCTAATTCTGCTTTTTCTCTTCCTTCCAAACCTACCCTGTGCACCTGGCACCAGGAAGCAAATTTACCAAAGATCCAACCAAGCTGGAGCCGTCCAGCCCCCCCGGGGAGATCTCCCCCGAGCCGCACCGCGGGGCCGGGCTGGACCTGGCGGGGACCTCCCAGGCCAACAGCAGGTACGTGACACTCCTGTCCCCCGGCCACCGCAAAGTGGCGTCCCTCCGAGAGTTACTTTGGGGGTGTTAATGTGCACAGCAGGTTATTGCACCAGCTGGGGAGGGTGCAGTGGGTGCAACTCAGTGGCAGCGTTGGGGAGGTGTTATAGGTAACGTGGTTGTAAGGGCGTCATTCTTCTGCCTCCCTAAAAACCCACTGCGATGGTACAGACGGGAGACTGAGCACCCCCATCCTGTTGCAAACCAAAACTGCAAAGTTTGGAATCACTGATTTTGTACAAAACTGATGAAATCGAGGCCGTGCCCAGGCAGGCTGGGATTATCTGCAGGAGCACTGTTAAAGCATGGCCTAAGGATTCGCCCTCAGCCGGCACTGTAACACGACATCCTGCTAATTAAGGATTACTTGTTTATAAAGCTTACAGGGAGACTAATAGTGGATTAACGGATGTTTTAATAAAGGTGGGGTTATAGAGTTCAGCAGGGCAGGAGGCTTTTTATGAGAGTACCTGTTTCAGATACAACCATGTCACGAGCTAGATGGGTTTGCAATTTGCTGGCAGCACCTACAGAGCACATAGCATTGCTTTCCAACCTGTGCTGGGAGATCCAGAAGGGATTTTTCTCTGTGTAGCTCCAGTTTCCTGTATTTTTTGCTTCAGCTGGTCTGAAGCAAGGTAGTTTTTAGCCACAGCATTTACCTTTAAAATCACTTTAAATAAAAGAAGCGGAGCAGCAGTTCATAGCAGTGTAACTGATGCTTGCAGGCAGGTCTGTAACTTGTTCCCATCTGCTCTGTGGCATGTGTTGGGTTCCCTCCCTCCTTGGTTCTTCACGGACATGAGCCCACCACGGATTGAGGTCTCCTGGTTCTCCCAGTGCTGTTTCAGGTTTGTCTCCAGGGATGTGGCTGCTGGGTGTCCTCAAAGCCATGCTCGCCCCAGGACCGTGAACCTGCCCCATAAGCAGCATTAGAACAGGCACCTTGAGAGGGCAGAGACCTCTCAAGCTGCCCAGTTTGAGGGGCTGGCATTTGGCACCCAGCCCTCGAGGTATCTCCAGCTTTAAAGGAGGATTTGGGGGCGGTTTGGTGGTGGAGCGCAGCTCGCTCTGCCTGCTGCAGGGGTGAACTTAAATATTGTGAAACCTCCCAATGCACTGATACCACCTATCTGCAGGGAAAAGCAGGTGGATATTCAAATCCCACTTTTGTTCTTCTGCAAATAAGGTACATCTGTTCCATGGCTGGAGCAGAGCATTTCCATAGCAGTTGGTCTACCCAGGTGAGGGTCCAGTTGAAGGGCAAGGGCAGAGCCAGACAGAAACATAGAAACATTGAATCATAGAACAGTTTGGGTTGGAGGGACCTTCCCAGCTCCCCCAGTGCCGCCCCTGCCATGAGCAGGGACATCTGCACCAGCTCAGGGTGCTCAGAGCCCCGTCCAGCCTGGCCTGGGATGTCTCCAGGGATGGTTCAGCCACCACCTCTCTGGCCAACCTGGGCCAGGCTCTCACCACCCTCAGTGTAACAAATTTCTTCCTCATGCCTGAATTTCCCTCCTTTAGTTTAAAACCATCACCCCTCGTCCTATTGCAACAGGCCCTGCTAAAAAGTCTGTCCCCATCTTTCTACTCCAGGGAGAAATACCAGATGCTGCAAGAAGTAACACACCCCCTGGAGAAGCCCTCCTTCCAAATTTCCTTAGTGAAAGGTTGATTTTGACTCAAATTGAGAGTTAAAACCCTTCCCACAGCTCCTAGCTAATACATACAGGACTTTCTAGACCAGAGATTCTTTTTACCCATACCACATTTAGGAAGAACATCTCAAGAGCACTCCTGGCTTCCTTCACATTGCCTGTAGTTTGTTCTGCTGATGTTGCTGAGTGGATTTAGGCAAGAGAAGTGCTTTTGAGCATCCCCCTTGAGGCAACAGGGATGTGGCGCTGGCTCTGAAGGGTTTTCCTTCCCCCCAAAGGACCAGTGTCGTGGAGGGATGTGTTTTGCAGTGCCTCCCTGGGCCCCTTGCTGCCAAAGAGCTGTGGTTGTTCTTGGTTAAGAAAGAGAGAGACAGAAAGCGATCACGTCCTGAGAAATGCAAAGTAATCTCATTTGGATGCCGAACGCCTTGGGTAAATTCCTGAGCATGCAAAGTTAACTGCAGGCGCGAGTTTGGGATAGCGCCCAGTTTTCAGGGAAGAAAAGCTTTGGGCAGAATAAATATTTATCAAATCAATTGACTTTTTTCCTCTCTCCCTGTTTGCTTTAGCTCCATGAGTAACCACATTGTAATGATGCTTTATGCACTGCTCGCTGCCGCAAAGGGATGGAGTCAACCAGGTCTTGAGCTTAAAACCCCTCTTGCTTTCAGGAGCTCCCCTCTGCGGGCACGTCCGTCGGTCTCTATCAGCAGAGATGACACCAGGGGAGAGGTTGGGAACAGGACCTGAGTTGCAGAAGAACCCGCAGACCGTGGGTTTCTCTTGCAGCCATGGATACCGCGGCACTGTTGAGTTTTTCAGCGTTCCCTTTGGTTGCTCCATGACCACCTCTCACGTCTGCCTTTCCCTTCCAGGTCCGAGAAGTGCAGTGTTTCTGAAAGCTGTGAACCAGGTGAGGAATAATTAATTTTCTCTTGCAAAATAGTGATATTTGTGGGGGGGCGAACGCTAAAGAAAGTTCCTGTGTAGTAACCAGTTACCCATTTGCCCCACGGGACAGTTCTCTCAGGATTTTATCCCCATTCATTAGATACAGAGATGAAGGGTCTTATCCTGTGACCTTTCAGTTGCGTCCCAAAAGTGCATAAATAGAAGTAACGAGACTTAAGCACATGCTTAAATACAACGCTAAGGGAAGTCTTCAGTCTCAGAGTTCCCCTTTCCCAAAAAGCTGCCACAATTGGATCACCCAGAAATCAGCGGTGTTAGTGCTCTGCAAATGAGAAGGAAACCCTTTTCCCCAGTTTTAGGGGCTTAAATCACCACTGAGTAGGTGACGCCATGTAGAGCCTCACTGTAGAGCCTCACTGTCCTGCCTCCCCAGCTGTGACCCAGCCCCTTGCAGTGAGTCAGTCCTGCCCTACATGAGGATATCTGGAGATAAGAGGCAGCTGGGCTGAGCAGCATCCCCCAGGGCAGCCTCTCCATGGGCTGGTGTGGGTTCCCCACCAGCTGGGGTTCAGCTGGTCCTGCCCTGCTGTGATGCAGCTGTGATCAGCCCTCCCAGAGCACAGCTCTGCAGAGGGGCTTGTCTGAAATGCGAGACTGGGAGCATTAAAAATGCCAGAAGTGCCTGTTGGAGATGGCTCCTCCTGGATCCCCAACAACACTTACAGGTAACTCAGTTTAAGTGAGGAAAGCCAGGAAACAAGCACATAACCAGAGCAAGCAACCGGTTTGAGGCCACCAACAGCTCCTGCCAGCCAAGCTGTTTTCAGAGGCTGTGTCCATGGGAGCCCTTCGGGTACCTTGATGCCATGGCCTTGATGCCGCTTGACCAAAGTCTGGTTGCTGCAGGATGCTCAGCCAGCACTGAAGTCACAGCTCCGGTTTCCCTGCCTGCGTTGGGCAGATGTGGCATGGCCCATTCCTCTTGGCAATTGCCTTTTGTTGCATCTCCCCGGTAGGTACCTCAGGAGATCTGGGTGGGATCAGGCAGATCAAAATCGAGCCGGACGAGCTGGACATCATCCAGATCACTGTGCCAGGTAGGCACCGGGGTACCGGCTGGTGCGGTGGCCTCTGTGCAGGCTGGGCTGCTGCCTGACCTCTCAGCATGTTGCTTTGAGAAGAGGATGTTTCACAGCACAGAAGGTCCCCTGTGCCCATGCACTGGTGTTTCTTCTCTGAAGGTTGTTTTAAGGGGCATATCAGGAATCAGTGGATTTCCTGGGGGCAGTACAAGGTGCTTTAGGGCTTGCTCTTGTTTCTGTCTCTCCTGCGTTGCTTTTTGTTGCTGCCTTTCCCTTGAGAAAGTGAGCCTGGTTTACTGTTTCCCCTCATGCTTGGGCTTAGAGGATCCCAGGTATCGAGTGCAGGATGTTTTGGATGAGGTCCTTAGTTTAGAAGAACAGCCTGGTTAGTTATGAGTTTGTAAGAACAGGTTTAATATTAAGTATGTGCTGAAAATGTGTTGGAATTGGTTGTACCAATGCGTTTCTCCACGTTTCTGCCCAGAGAGGTCGGTGGTGATGGAGGTGAGCGGTTGGGTGCTTGAGGGGCAGCTGGGAGAGCTGTTTTCCATTCACCTGACCTGGACAGTGCAGCAAATGGTAGGATGATCCCCAGGGTTTAATGAGTGGATAGTTAGCACTTTGCATTTTCAGTGTGCTTTACAAACATCAATTAATAATCTCATGAGAATGAGGGCAGCAACAGGACTCCCAACATGCCCAAGGGTGAGCGATGCTGCGGACAGCAGTGACACCCAGCCTCACCACACCAGTGTGATCTCTGTCACACCGAAATTATAACAACCCCTTAATACAGTGATATTTGGGGAGTCACTCAAGGATTATCGTAGAATGGACTTAATGTACAGTTAATATAGGGGAAGGAGAAGAACAAGGTATAGTGGTAGATCAAACATTTAATTTTCAACTTGGCAGCTAATGGAGGAGAAGAAAGCTAATATGTGGCGAGCTGGCGGTGTGTGGGAGGAGGAGGAGGAGGTGTTATCGCTTCTCTGGTGCCGGGTAGATCACACTTCAAGGCCAGAGTCCACCTTTTCTTACCTTATTTGAAGATCGAGTTCAATCAGAGGGAGTACAGCTGAGGGCAGGGAGGAGGATTAATAGGCAAGAGGTATTCATCTACAGGGAGAAATTGATGAAATTTGGATTATTTATCCAGTGAGGTGGTTGATTAAGCAGTGACCTGACTGAAGTATTTAAAGTAGCTGAAGGTTTATTTAAAGCTAAATTTGGGTAGTTCTTTGAGGGCACTGGAGAGCCCAGCATTAGGGGAGACAGGTTTAATCATGCATGCAGGTTACATAAGGGAAACCCAACAGGTGTGATTTTGGGGAGGAAGGCAGCATTGCTGGAACGGTTTTCCCTCGGTGGAGTAGCTAAGTCAAGCAGCATTAACTTTTTAAGCCAAAATTGAGTGTCTAGATGGAATTAAGCCAAGTAAATAGTTTTGAACTCTTTTTATTCTTTACCTTCCACGGAGGTGGGGAAGAAGCTTTTGATCTTTTCCCTTGGGCCGAGAGGTCGGGTGTGTTTCGGAGATGAGCTCCGGGTGGTCCCGGGGAGGAAGAAGGCAGCTGTGCCCCCAGAGCAGCTCCTGCTGTGGGGCTGTGTTGTGGGGGAGCCCTTCGCTCAGCCCCTGCTGATGGGCCAGGGCCTTCTGAACCCTGTTTTGGGGACGGTCCCCCCCATCATTGAAACAAAAGCTGCCCATGGGGTTTTGTCCGCAGACCGATCGCCCGGTTCGGATGAGATGCACGACCCAGCACCCACGCACGTGTCCTCGGAGGAGTCGAACTACATCCTAGAAACAGCAGCAGGTACCAGGAATGAAGCATCCAGGAGACTCTGGGGAGGCATGAGAGTTTGTGCGTGTGTCAGAAATGAGTAAATACCATTTATGAGCCGTGAGGATGGAGTTGGGACCTGCTTCCAGAGTCGTGGCCTCAGTCAGGCCAGCTGGGAGCTCTGGCAAACAAACTGGTGGCTTTTTCAGCACTGCTGCTCCTTCCCAGACCTCTTGGATGTAGGCGATGGGTTTATTTTGCCTGTGCAGCTCCTGGCGTGGTGCTGCCAGCCTGAGCCTGCACTGGGACGTGTGCTCAGAGCTTAGGGAGGGGAGGAGGAGCTGGATGACTGCAGGGGACCTGGGGACATCCTGCCCACGTCTGGTCTGGTTTTACTGGTGCTGGCCACCGCTAACCCTCCTCTTCCTCAGCAGGGACAGAGAAGGGGCCCAGCGAGGAGTCACGGCATGAAGAAAAGCAGAGAGAGGGATCAGGTGAGTGTACAATGAGCTTTGCCCATCATTGCAAGTTTTTGGATGCAGATGTATTTCGCGTTGGTTTTTGTGGGCTTCCTATATGATCAGCAAAGCATTCAGCCTCCAAAAAGCCCAGCACAGGAGGTGTTGCCGTGTTCCTGGGCTCTGTCCTCCCTACTGTTGCCTAGATTTACTTTTTCCCCCATTTTGTCCCTCCTTGCTGCCCGCAGAGCTCTGTGGCGGGTGCATGGCTGCCCTTCCTTGCTTAGGGATGAGCTTGGAAGCAGCTGCTCGTGGTTTGGCATCAGTTTGAGAGGTGTGAAGAGCGTGTGGTCGGCTCTGCCGGGGCTCAGGGGCTGCTCGCCTGTGCTGTGTGTTGCTGGCTCCAGAGGCAGCTGGTTTTTCAGAGCATTTCTCTCTTTTTCTTTTCTGTTTGTGTTTTTTTTTTTGCAGATGGCATAGGGGATGTTTTAAGTCATTTGAGAAAACAAGTTGAAATTTTGTTCAACACAAGATACGGTAAGATAGTCGTAAAATTAACACATGTTCATCATGCCAAGTGCTGGCCTCTGCCATGGGGAGCTCCTAATTGCTCACAAATGTCACCTACCATTTCCAAACCAGCAGCTGAGTAAAGGTGCAATCTAATTTGTTCATTTGCTGTCTGCTGGGCTTACAAATGCATTTGAAATCTCCCCGGGCCTTGTTACTGCAGCTCTTCCTCTTCGTTTCCTTGATGCTTTTTCATCTGGCTGCAGCCCAGGAATTGCTGCCATGACCTTCAGCCGTGTAGGCAAGGACCAAAGTGGTTTCCCCCATCACTTGTTTGAAATATCAGAGAGGATTTTCCACCTGAGGTGGTCATGGCGTGGCTCAACAAGGCTGGTGCGACCCTGTGTTGGGGGCTGGCACTCGGCATCCTCTGTTTGCCCCCTTTATAAAGGTTATTTAACCTGGAAAAAATACTAGTGAGGTCATGTGCATTTTGAGAGCTGGCAGAAGGTCTTTGCCAGTGGAAGGACCAGGAGACACAGGGAAGGAGAGCAGGGGAAGGAGAAGGGCTGGGATGCTCTGGGCAGGCTGAGGCGCTGGGGATGCAGCTGGAACGGCCGGCAGAGCGATGGCTCTGTGTGCACCCCGCGCTTTCATAAAGGACTGAGGGTCCTCGCCCACGTTCGTGGGGTTTTGTCCTGGTTTTTCACCTGGCCAAACAGCTCTGCCTGGTGCTGGCTGTTTGGTTGCTTATCAGCAATATTTAGCAAAGCAAAGGGAGCCCTCACTGCGGGTTGCACAGACTGCAGGGTGCCCCAGGCATGCTCCTCGTCCCCTCATCTGGCAGAGGAACATCTATGGAGGGCTGGGCATGGGGTCCCGTGGCTTTGTGGAGAGATGCTTGCAGCCTTTATAGGAAACCCCTTCGACGTGTGCTGCTGCAAGGCAGCCTGTGTTAGCACAGCAAATGCAAAAGCCAGCTCCGGGCAGCAGCCTGGCTCTGTCCCTTGGCTGTTGTCTGCCATCAGGACATCCCACCAGGCACAGAGTGACAACAAACTCTCCAGAAACCTCTCCAAACCCCCACTGATATATTGTGTCACTGCCACTTTGCCCTGACGTGGAGATCCAGCAAGCTAACAAGGTTCGGTCCCCATGCAGCGAAAGCCATAGGAATATCGGAGCCAGTCAAAGTTCCCTACTCCAAGTTCCTGATGTATCCCGAGGACCTGTTTGTCGTGGGCTTGCCGGAGGGCATCCTGCTGCGCCGCCCCAACTGCTTTGGGATTGCCAAGCTGAAGAAGATCCTGCAAGCGAGCAACAACATCCAGTTTGTCATTAAAAGGTAAAGCAGGTGGAGTGGCTGTACCTTGGGGAGGATGTTCCTGCTCAGACGTCTTGCTGCTGTGCAGTGTCCTGGGCAACATCCCCCTCTTGGTCACCTTCAGTACATTTGCTTGATTAGAAGCAACCAAGGGTTGTTGCCTTGTTGGAACCATCCACGAGAGGCAGCAGTGTTGTCATCTCTCCCTCGATGTCTTTTGGGGTTTTACCCCACTTTTGCAAAGACTTGGCCCAAGAGCAGGGAGCACCCAAGGGTGGGTGAGAGGGAGCCGGAGCCTTTAACCTTCAGGGTGCTCAGGCGTGGGGCAAAGAATGTGACCGAGAGGCCTGGAGGGTCTTCTTATGGGAAGCAGCTCTCAACGAGGTCCAGATGTGCACATCTGTGCCTCAGCAGGATGCTGTGGGCACCAGGGAAGGTGCTGTCGTTGCACTGGGGAGCAGGGAGTGTCACAGGGACCTGTGAGAGGCCAGGACTGCTGCGACACAACAGCATTGCCCTGAGAGAGGGAACAGATCCAACAGAGATCAATTTTAAAGTGTCTTTAGGTGTTTTGGGGGGTTTCTCACCCAAATGCTGGCTCAGCCTCCATTGCAGAGGAGAGAGCTGATGCAACCAATGTAGCAGGCAGCTGAAATGGAAAATAGACGTTGGGAGTGCAGACATTTAGTGGCATCACACCAGCACTGTGTGATGCCACTACACTGTTGGGTAGTCCCAGGCCAACCCAACTGCGTTTTGAGGGTTCTCCTGTTCCCCTCCCAGACCCTTTTATCTGTAGTGCAACTGGTAACAAGCCCTGCTATCACCTCACTGTGTGATTTTAGCATTAGACAATTTTGGGAGCCAACTGTATATTTAAAGGAGCTGCGCACAGCTTCTCCCATCCCCAAGAAACATGCAGGATCGCGTGTCCTAAAAGCCTGTAACAGCTGATTTAAGCTGCCCACCCATCACCAGCTTATTCTTATCCCGGGGAGCATCGCATCAGCTCACTAGAGTCTGTTGGCATGAAAATGACTTCCAAAGTTCCCCCGCTGCATTGCGAGAGCTTCACAGTTGCATCGGCCAGACATGGTTGGTGGGTTGTGGCCGTCGGGGCGCTGGCCCAGGGGACACCAGAGCAGCGGGGTGTTGCTGGCCGGGGAACTCACAGGTGTCCCCTCTGCTTCTCGCTGTTTTCCAGACCAGAGCTGCTGGCGGAGGGTGTAAAGGAGCCGGCGTCGGACAGCCCGGCAGCCAAAGGTAGGCTGCGAGACGCCCGGCAGCCGGGCCGTTAAGGACTAGGTAGGAGAGGAGTGAGAGCGTTTTCCTCCAGCACGTCTCTTGCCTTCCCTCCCCACCTCGTTTTTTGGCTGGAAACCCCTTTCTGTGCGTCCCCCTCGGAGGCACCACAAATCCTAACTCCTCTTATGTCCCTTGTCCCAGCCGTCGGCGAGAGGGACTCGAGCGAGGCGCTGCTGGAGGACGCTGTGAAGAGACAGGGCTTCCAAGGTGAGGGCCTGGAGGCATCTCGGAGGGGTTGAGATGGGGTCCTTGGACCATTGTGGGGCTGGTAGAGTAAATAGATGCGGGCAGGGAGCAGTCACAGGGTGTCAGGGCTTGGTAGGAGAGGAGGAGGTGGGTGAGATGACGGGAAGGACAGACATCCAGAAAACAAGATGCGCAGCTGGGGCGGGTAGTCCTGTAGGTCTAAGGAAGAGTCTTGATGCGGTTTGGATGGTGCCCTAATTAACCAGCTTTGCTTATCTTGCCGTCTGACCTTGCGAGCTGTGTAATTAAGTTTGCCTTTTCTGGAGTTTTTTGCGGCCGGGCGGGGTTTGTATAAGCACTGCTCCGCTCCAGCGTGCACGAGCACCCAACACGGTGGCTCCATCGGGGCAAGGAGCAATGGTGAGAAGCCTGTGGGCTGAGGGGCAAGTGCTGCCCTGCTTGAGCATCCTTTTCCTTGGGCCATGGGAGCCCGTGAGAGTTTGCAGAGAGGGACGGAGGCTTTTCAAAGGCTTTGGCTTTTCAGAGAGGCTTTGGAGTGCATTTTATTTTAACGCCAGTAATTATCGCAACTGAATCTTCGATTTCATGCAGCTTTTATTCTTAGCAAACAGGCGGGGAAAAAAAAAACATATTTCTGTTTAGATTATTTTTAAGGACTTTGAATGGCCCACTCCAGAGATTAGCTAATTGCAAGATAAGGACTTTCCTATAATTAGAAAATGGCATTACTTAAAAGTCACAGAGTGCCTTTTAATTTACCAGCAGAAGTCCATAATTGTTTCTTTATTTTACAGAAAATTATGATGCCAGGCTTTCTAGAATAGACATCGCTAACACGCTACGGGAACAAGTCCAGGACCTGTTCAATAAGAAATACGGTGAGAAACCAGGGTGGGAATCAGTTTTATTCCCTCCTTATCTCCTCCTCATTTTTTGCTCCCTGTCTCTCCCCTCTCCTCTGGGTTCCTCCTTGCCAGGTGCTTTCTCGCCTGCCCCCTGAATGGGCAGCACCTCATGGGGACAGGGAGTGAGGGTCTGGGAACTGCTGCTCTTTGCTGCAGGTATTTGCAGTGTAGGTGCTCCTTGGCCACCTTTTGTTTGGTCTTTTAACCCCACTCCATGAGGAAGAATGATGGTAAATTAATCAGCAGAGAATTGCAGAGCTGTGGGAGCACAGGCCGTGGCGGGAGGTTGGGAGACAAGTAGATGCTGTCCCTCCTGTCCCCAGGGCACCTACCTGGTCTCTGCAGGGTGCTCCCACAGCCTGTCTGCCCCAGCGTCTGTTCTCTATCAAGCAAGGCAGGGAAATGCTGTTATCCCCATTTTCTAGGCAGGGGTAACAGTTGTGTGGGTTCCCAGGTACACACAATAGCAATTATTATACTTGCAAGGAAATGTGTAGCCTCGGTCCTGCAGCGCGGCCTCAGAGAGGGAATGTGCCTGTGGAGTCATCTCCAAATAATGTCCTGAAGCGAAGAGCAGCAGCTTTCCATCCCTGCCACTGGGCATCATCCTACAGGACGGTGTCTCTCCTTGGCCCCGCCAGCTCTGCTGCGTGCTTGTGGCTGCCTCGGCACCGCTCCATCGTGGAGACGGCCCAAAAATGTTGGTCCTTGATCTAAAGCTTGACATGGTACCTTGAGCAGCCTCCTCATGCCTCACTGTGCTTTGTTGGGGCTGGGGAGGGAGCCAAAGCCGTGGTAGAAATGGCATCCTTGGCATCCTGCACACTTACTGCTTGCTTACCGCTCGCTTCTCTCCCAGGTGAGGCCTTGGGGATTAAATACCCCGTGCAAGTGCCATACAAGCGGATCAAGAGCAATCCAGGGTCGGTGATTATCGAGGGGCTGCCCCCCGGGATCCCCTTCAGGAAGCCGTGCACCTTTGGCTCGCAGAACCTGGAGAGGATATTGGCCGTGGCTGATAAAATCAAGTTCACCGTGACAAGGTGCGTGGTGAGAGGTGTTGGTCACCCCGCCGGGCAGGAGGGGAGAGGAGCGAGCAACATAGATGCACCCCCAGCTCTGCCAGCCCCATGGAGGCAGGGCTGTGCATACTGTAAATGCCTTCACTCCCAAGACAGCAATTAAGCTGGCAGCTAATGGTTTGCATGAAGGAGGGGACCATAAAATAGAGACTCCCGCTCTTTCCTCCTGTCCACTGCCTGGGAGGTGGTGGGGAAGGCGTCAGTGGGAGAAAATGCAGTGTTTGGTGTGATGGTTGTGTGGGCAGGGAAATCCCAGCCCCTTTTCGAGGAGGCTTGAAATAGGAGAAACATTGCTGGGCTTTTTGCTGGTGTAAGACAGCACTCAGGGTCCCACAGCGCCTGGAGAGCCACCGGGCACCGGCCGGTTGGGCAGGTCCAGTGGGTTTTGCAGCCAAATGGGATGGACACAAGTGGGAGGGGAAAAGCACTTTATCACTGTTTCATTGTAAGGTGGGACAGGGGAAAAAATGGTTTTAAGAGTGGCTTCATCAGCCTCTCGCTGGGCCACACTGTCTGTGTGCTTACTGATGGGACACGCGCTGTCCCGAGCAGGGACCTCGTCCCCACGGAGCTCCTGTGGTCTCGCACGAGTGGTGGCACAGCAAGAGGAGGACAAACTGATCCCTCATCCCCCAGAGCTACAGGGGGATGCTTGGTCCAGGTGTGTTGCCTTCCCAATGGCGTTTCATTTTAAATCTCCTTTTTTCCTTATTTTTTTACAGGCCTTTTCAAGGACTCATCCCCAAACCCGGTAAGAGATTATTTCTTTTTGCCTAAGCGATGCATTGGCCAAGTGTTAGTGGTGGTCAGGCAGTTGCAAGCTGTGGATGGCAAGCAATAATTTTACCAGCTGGAGGAAAGTTGCCCCTGAGGTCACATTTCTGGGCTTGCCGCTTTGGTTTTGTTGTTGTTTGGTGTATTTGCTGACACTCCCCTGACTGAGACATCTGGCCTCAGCGTCACCCATCAGTACTGCTGCTGGTGCCTTGAAACGGTGACACTTCTCAAGAGCTAATCTAGAGCAGGGATCTGTGTTCTGTATTGAAGAAAGAACCCGCTTTCTTAAGCATTTTATTAAGATAAATAGGAGTTGCAATGAGCTGGCAGGTTTGGTGTCGTGGGGATGGGGTGATTAAGCACAGGGCTGCAGCAGCGTGGCAGTGAAAGCCCTTGTTGGCCCATGGGCATGTGGAAACACTGGGGACATGGGAGAGGAGAAGACAGGGTGTCCGGGGCGTGCTCTGTACCCAGCTGCAGAAACAACCATCGCAGAGCCGTGTCCTTCCCCGTGCATCGCTGCGCTTGCTCTGTCCGTCGCTTCCAGGCTGCCCAGAAAAGAGAGCTGCTGTTAGAAATGTGGGTAAAGACCTGTCTTGGTTTTAAATGTCTGTAATTACAACTGTTGGAAGAGCACAGATGGGTGCGAAAACCATTGTCGTCTTTATTGATGGCTTCCCATTTCCTTGGCCAGCCTCCGTGTGGATGGCACAATTTCGGGAAGACAGATATGACAGAGAGGAAAACATTTATATGCCTTTATTGGGAACAGCAAAAAGGTGTTAGACGCCCGAGAGGGTTCTCACAAAAGGCGAGCTGAGAAATTCAGTCCAGGGCATGATCTTTGTGCTGATCTCTGCATCCCTGCATATGGCCCAGCTGAGCTGATGGGGAGTCCCCTGAGACCTCTGCGGACCTTGGATTTAGACTCGTTATCTTTTGGCCCTAAGCAGCAACGTTCCAGCTCACACCAGCTGGGCCTTAAACCAGCCTTGGATAAAATGCAAGTCTTGCAGAATTCTGCTTTTCCATGAAATTAGATGGCTATAACACCAGAGTAAGCCGAGGATGTATCCACTCCTCCAACTGCATCTTGTCTTCCCATTCCTCCGCCGTAATCGGTATAATTACGTTAAGAGACGCTGATCTGACACAAATCGCACCATTAACAAAGGCGCACATCAGAAGGCAAATACTTCAACCTGCCAGCTGGCTGGGAAACACAGCCTGATAAATAGAGATGTAGAGGAAATTGATTTTCCTTTCGATGCACGACATTTCTTTTTCTTCCTTCTCCAGCTGAATGCTCCTAGCACGGGCTGGCCTGTGCCAGCACAAACCCAAAGCCATCTTTTATTCTGTGTATTGTGGTACCCGAGCGGGCTCGGGAGGAGGTCGCAGCATCTCTTCTCCCACGGGGGTTTTAAATAAGAGCAGTCGCAGGTGAGGGGTTTTTCTTACTTGACATCTCAATTTGTTAGAGACTACTTTAGCTAAACCTTCGGAGACAATCTTAGGATTTATAATTATTTTCTGGTAGTCAGACTACCAATAGAATGTCCCCTTGAGAAAAAGCGGTTTGTATTTTGCTCCCCAAAAGTCCCTGTTGACAGCAATTAACCTCTTGTCTGCTTTTCCACCCCATTACACCAAAGTGGATGGTGGCAACATGGTGGTGCATTCACTGCTTTGGCTTTTCATCTGCCTTAAAAAAATTAATGATTTCCAACTGGCCATAGATAATGAAAAATGTAAATTGAAGAGTGTTCTTTTTACCTCAATCTTGTGTAGTAAAGTGAAGAGCAGCAGCAGAAGTGTGTGCTTGGTGTTAAAACAAAGGCAATGAATATCACTTTTATTTCGCAGAGGAGCATTAAAATGAAAGCGATAGTTGCTCCCAAGCAGGGTGGCATTTCAAAGGCATCTAAAAGCTGGAAAGCCCAGGAGATGCCTGTATAAATGTGTGGGGAGTTCTGGTTTTTGTGGATCATTTTGGCCAAAACTTAGATGAAAAGTGCGCCTTCTAAGAGAAAAGGGAAATTTAACATAAGATTTAAAAAAAATCACTTTGAGGTGGTTTTAGTTGTCCTTAGGTTAAATTATGGGGTTTAATTTGCTTTAAACAAGTTGTGCACCTCCTGCGTTGCAAAGAGCATCCTGGATAACTGCAGCATCATGGAGGACAGGCCTCCTTGTCTCTCTACTTGGGGACAACCATTTTTTTAAGTGTGACAGAAACAGCTAAAAGGATTTCAGTATAATCTGGGCACCAAACGTGCTTTTTCTCCAGATTATCGGTAGTTTCTCCGAGATGGTATCTCCCCTCTAATGGGTCGCAGTGTTGGGGGTGAGGATGCCGGCGCAGAGGCAGAGGGGGATGCGTGTGTGCAGGGATGCTGTTTGCAGAAGAAAGTGTTTTTGGTGGAAAATAAGGGTGTTTTTTTGAAAAATAAAGCTGTGGTGTTGCCCAGCACCCCGAGGAGGTTTACAGCCCTTTCCCAAGGTGGGACGATGTCCCTGGGGTCACCGGTGCCTCTGCCCATGTGTTCCCTGCCCCAGGGCTTCCCCCAGCAGCACAACCCTCCTGGCGTCCTGAGATCTTCCTTTTGATTTCCAGTTTCTTTTTTCCCCACTGCTGCTTTCTTCTCTGTGAAAAAAAGACCTTCGAACCCCTTTTTGAAAGCACAATGATCTTTTGCCATTAAAACAGAAACAAGCGAACAGGGGTGAAGCTGCAGCGCTGCAAACATGGCACTTATCCTTTCTTTGCTTCTTTCCTGAGGCACAGAAATACAAAACAGGCTTAATTTGAGCCTTTGAAAAAAAAAAAAATCAAGCATAAGTAATCTAGCACAGACACACACACACAAAATCTTTCTGTATGTTAATTTTTATGTGCTTTGATTGAAAATGTACACCAGCTCCATCTGTCCTATTCCCCAAACTCTCTACCGCCCTGATAGATTATATCCCGTACTCCAATTAATAAAGTAGGGCAGGCAGTGTTCTTTAATTAAAAAACCCACACATCCAGGCATCCTTTTCTTTATATATATATATTTTTTTTTAATCACAAGAGCTCAATCCTCCCCAAGACTTTGAGATGTGCCTTGCATTGGAAACTCCTAGCAAGGAAAAAAGAGGAAAGCGCTTGATGGGATGGTGATGGGAGCTGAGCGCGTCTCGCTCCATCTCCAGGTGGCTTTTTGAGCTCTGTGTCCCTCTCCCTTCACCCCCAGCCCCAGTGTTCAACCCCCATGGAGCAGCCAGGTTATTTTTCATTCTCATTCACTCCCCCCTGGTGGGATGGGGGAGAGAGGTGGAGGGGTAAAAGTGAGTGGAGCATCCCCTTATGAGGAAAGGCTGAGGGAGCTGGGGCTCTGGAGCTGGAGAAGAGGAGACTGAGGGGTGACATCATTAATGTTTACAGATATATAAAGGGTGAGTGTCAGGAGGATGGAGCCAGGCTCTTCTGGGTGACAACCAGTGATAGGACAAGGGGTGCAAACTGGAACACAAGAGGTTCCACTTAAATACAAGAATAAACTTGTTCATGGTGAGAGTGGCAGAGCCTGGCCCAGGCTGCCCAGGGGGGTTGTGGAGTCTCCTTCTGTGCAGACATTCCAACCCGCCTGGACACCTTCCTGTGTAACCTCATCTGGGTGTTCCTGCTCCATGGGGGGATTGCACTGGATGAGCTTTCCAGGGCCCTTCCAACCCCTGACACTCTAGGGTTCTGTGAGAAGGCTCGTGAGTTGAGATAAAGACAGTTTACTAAGCAAAGTAAAAGCCACACGTGCAGTCAAAGCAAAACAAGCGATTCATTCAGCGCTTCCCATGGGTGTTCAGCCATCCCAGGGCTCCATCATGTGCAATGGTGACTTGGGAAGGCAAATGCTATCAGTCCAAATGTCTCCCCGCTTTCTTCTTCTTCCCCCAAAATATATACTGAGCCTAACATCGTATGGTGTGGAATATCCCTTTGGCCAGTCTGGCTCAGCTGTCCCAGCTGTGCCCGCTCCCAACCTTTTGTGCACCCCCACTTTCTCACTGCCAGGCCAGTGTGAGGAGCTGAAAAGTCCTTGACTGCTCAGAAACACCAAAACGTCAGTGTGTTACCAACATCCTTCTACTAAATCCCAACCCCAGCACTATGGCAGCTACTGGGAATAAAATTAACTCTGTCCCAGCTGAAACCAGGACACTCGTAGCCGCAGAACTGACACAATTTCCCTGTTTGTTTTTCACCTGCTTTGACCTCAGGTGTTGTTTTCCTCCCCTGGAACAGCTGGGCAGCGCAACTACTGCTGTGTTGGCATGTGCTGGAAATGCTGCGATTTGTCTGCGCGTCCCTGGGCACACATGGACCTGGAGCTGCTCAGGAGTGCGGTGGAGCTCGAGGGACGCTCGTGGGCTCAAGCGCATCCCAAAACAGGTCCCTGGGCCGGGGAAAAGCCCAGCCTGCCCACCCAGCTCACCCACTGGTTATTTAGCCACTGAAAGCATCTCCGTGCCAAGGGGCCTTGGGACCAGAGGAACTCTGAGCTGCTAGAGCCGGTGTCATCCTGCGTTTTGCTTTTGTTTGTGACCGAGAACCAAGCTGCAGCACTCATGGCTCTCTTCTTCTTTCTCTCTCTTTTTTTTTGTTTTAACTTGCGCTGTAGCCCCTAGACGGATAACGTCATTGGAAAAAGCCTACGCTGCCTTGAATGGTACGTAGCTCAGTTGATGCATCGTAGATGGTAGCAGACAAGAAATGCATTTGCGTTTTAATATGGGAGTGAAAATGTCTTAAACCCCCCAAATTTCAGGTATTTTTTTTTTTCCTCTCTGCTCTGTTTCCCTGTTATACCGAGAACTGAATGATGCAAGTTGTGTTTAACAGTATTTTGTTGTTGTTATTAATCCTCTCTGCATTTCTAAGCACCATTGCTGGCGTCGGTGCCGGTTCTGCTCCAGACACGCCGACCTGCCACGTTATCCTCAGCTCATCCAAGCAATTAATTTGTTAAAAAAGCCCCTTGTTATTCACAAGGAGAGCTTGCACAGATTTGGGTTGGGGTCTTTTTTTGCTTTGCTTTAACACATACTCTGGGCCAGGGTCGGTGTGCAGTCATGTAGGCTCTGGGGGTTGCTAAATGTAATATATACTAATTCACAGGAGTAGAGGAGCTCGCCTACCTGTATCTGCGGCTGGGCATGGCTTATCTCTGACAGATCCAGCCTTAGTCCCATCAGCTGCGATTCTGGCTGTGTGTCTAGATGTTAACTGCCTGCTCCCGCAAGTTTATAGCTCCGCTTTGAGAACATGCATATGTTGAGCTAAATCAAGCTGTGCTTAAACCTGACTTACTGCGGAATGGCCTCAGTAAAGTCAGCAGGTTTATTCCAGGTTTACCCAGGGGTGTAACTGAATTGCACCCACTGAAGCTCCAAGCGGGGAAGAGGGCTGGTATTTATCCTCTTAAGATGATGGGGATTGCCTGGAGAAGGGACCTGAGCCGCTGTCCCATGGGATGTGTTGGGGGGTGGCCATTTTCCCAAGGAAATGGGCTTTAATGTGCTTCACACCGGGTGTTTGGGTAACTGGAGGTTGTGACTCCAAGCGTGATGGCCGATGGCTGGGAGGAGGATGGGCATCGCCTGGAGCACCTTCAATTTGGTTTCGTTGGGTTTTTTTAAAGAAGAATAGGCCTAAACCCCATTTTTAACAACTACTAAATATGACGTGGTGTTTCTAAAAGAAAGGTCGAGCTCTGATAAGTCCTATTGGAAAAGACCAAGTGGTGCTTTAAAAATATGACCACTTGTATGGAAGTGCCTGAGGGGCGCGGGGGTCCTCGCGACAGGCAAGTGGGATTGGGAAAAACATCAATCAATCAAACAGCTGCTTTTTTTAATTAAAAAATAAACAACACAGGCCTGAAGCCAGCAGCATATTATAAACCTGCTTGATAGGAAGGACTCGACACATTGCAGGGGTGCCAGTGGCTTCCTTGAATTGATTATTGCCCAAACCCAAATGATAAAGTCCAAGGTAGCGAGTGATCCCTCTTGCCCAGGGATGGGGGTTGGATCCAGGGAAGCGGTGTTGCTGGCCAGAGCCTCCTCTCTGGCTTCTGTGTTATGCTGCTCAGTTCCAGGTTTTTTATGGTATCTAATCATGTCCTCAGATGGGAATTTGGGATGGCAAAAGAAAACCCCTTGGGATCTTGTTTCTTGCACTGGGGGCACGAGCGAAAGGGAAAGAGCTGCTGCATTTTTCAGTCCCAGAGATTTAAACAAGTGAGAACACTGAGTTTTGGTGTTTCTTTGTCTGCTACCATCTACACATCCATATGGGTGTGTGTATACAGCCCAGAAACTGAGCATTGATGACAAGGAAGTCACAGAGGGAGCCCATAGGGTTTGCCCCCCGCGGCCTCAGGAGCAGCAGAACAAGGCGGGGTCTTGGTTCTAGAAATCAGAGCTCCTTGGCGACGTTTATTTGATTTTCTTCCATTTTATTTATTTTTTTGCTACATCCCTTTCGAGCTGCTTGGTTGCCATTTCTGGATTTGAAGCACAATGTGGCCCTGAGCTTCCTTCAAAGAAACTTTTCCCTTTTTTTTTCCTAGCTATATACAAACAAAACTGTTGTTTTCCAGGTGGAGAAGAGGCTTTTTTTTGAGGCCATACCCTGCAGTAGCAGGGTGCAGAGATTTAGGGTGTCAGGTTCTCTCTCAGCTGCAGGGTGACCCAGGCGTCTGATATCTGGGGATGCTGAGCGCTGGGCTCTGGGGTCCCGTGTAGGGAGGCAGGGATGCACATCACATTGTCAGCTCACACTTAAAACAAGCTGCAAGCCACGTGTTTGCTTAAAACCAAAATAAAATCATGCCATTGCTCAAAATAATCAAAATCATCATAATGTGATTGCTCAATAGCACATTAAACAGCTGCAGACTGAGGACAGAGGGTGCTCGGGTCCCTCATGCGAAGGTTTGCAGGGCTCACCTTGATGCTGTAAATAACCATCCTGGATTTCCACCCTGTGACGTGCCAGCCTGTGAAATGAGCCAGCGTGTGCCCAGGTGCCTAAAAAGGCCACCAGCGTCCTGGCTTGTACCAACACTAGTGTGGCCAGCAGGGCAATGACCATCCCTGTGCTGGGCACTGGGGAGGCCAGAGCTCGAATCCTGGTGTCAGTTTTGGGCCCCTCACACCAAGAAAGGCCTTGAGGTGCTGGAGCGAGTGTAGAGAAGGGAACGGAGCTGGTGAGGGGCTGGAGCACAAGTGTGATGGAGCGGCTGAGGGACCTGGGGGGTTCAGCTGGAGAACAGGAGCTGAGGGGAGACCTTCTGATCTCTGAACTGCCTGAAAGGAGCTTGGAGCCAGGGGGGTCGGGCTCTGCTCCCCAGGAACAAGCGCCAGGAGCAGAGGAAACGGCCTCAAGTTGCACCAGGGGAGGTTGAGGGTGGATGTGGCAACAATTTCTTCCCCAAAGGGCTGTGGGGCATTGGAACAGGCTGCCCAGGGCAGTGCTGGAGTCACCATCCCTGGAGGGTTGGACAGACGGACATGAGGTTCTCAGGGACATGGGTTAGAGGTGGACTTGGCAGTGCTGGGTTAACAGTTGGACTCCATTATCTTAAAGGTCTTTTCCAACCAAATTGATTCTATGATACTAAAATACCTAAACTGGGTGCAGTGAGGCTCGTGGTGACTCGTCTGCAGGGGGGGAACCCTGCACTGCACACCCCAGCTGGCTCAGGGCTGGAGGGGTGACCCTGCCAAGAGGTGGGAAAGAGTTGTTCAGGTGGTGCTTCATACCTACGGGGTGAAAAGGCATCAAACGGGACCGGTACTGACCCCAGTCGTTTTTTCCTGGAGCCCCCTGAGGGTGCTGAATAGCTGGCGGAAATATCTACCGACGTAGGCATGTTGTTTGAAATGAGAGAATGGGGGAGAAACTGTTTGGCACAATGAGGATAATTAAAAAAGCTAGTAAAGCCAAGCTGATTATATGGCATATTATAAAACAATACTGTACTTAGGAGCCCAGCTATAAAAGTGCTATCTCATTCCTTGATACCACTTGTGGGAGCATTCGTGGCACTGAGGGCCTGAGTCTCCGTTGCTTTGCATATTTTGCAGTCATTTACCGCACCACAAAGTGGATGTAAAATGCTCTCAGCCGTGGCAGCGCGTAGCAAATGCAGATTTGGCAGCATTTTATAGCTACTTTGCACGGCTCTAAAAGGCGACACAAGGTGTAAGCGCAGAGCCACCGCCTCTGAGGTGTCCCCACGCCGCGCTGGGGCGGAGGGACAGAGACACTGTCATGTGTAGTGACAGTGCGATGGCTTTTCCAGGGGCTCAGAAACGGGGTATTTTATCCCCTGTCCTTTTTTGCTTTGCAGATGAGGACGATGCCAACAGGCTCGGAGAGAAGGTGATTCTCCGAGAGCAAGTGAAAGAGCTTTTCAATGAAAAATACGGTGAGTCTCCCGTCTGCACGCATCGCCAAGCAGGTTTGTTTTTGCTGACAGCAGCCATAGTTAAAATTAATTCGACTGAAGGCCTCTATTTATAGGCCGAGCGCACGGCAGCCGGCTCAGCGCAGGTTTCATCCCACTGCTTCACGTTACAGCCTGTCCCTGGGGACGTTCCCGTGTCTCGCGCTCGGCAGGTGGGACCGTGACCTTCTTGTTGACAGCTCATCCCCAGCGAGGGGAGGGAGGGTGGAAAAATGCAGCCGAGGAGCAGGATTTTTTCAGTCTGGCATCAACCTTTGATGTGTTTTTTAAGGCGTCCGTGAGCCGTGGTGCGTGCGCTGCTGCTGGCAGCAGCCCCTGCGTGCCGGGTCGGGAGCACGGCTGGAGCCGCAGCCTGATGTGGGGCACGGCTGGGACAAGCTTGCTGGAGCTGCCATGGGAAAGGAGGTCAGGAGGTTGAAGAAGATTTGAAAATGCGGTTTGCAGGCTCCTTGTGCTGCCCAGCAAACCCCTCCTCGCCCCCGTTGCTGGGAAAAGGCACAGCAGGAGTAGCAGCCGGGTGGGGATGCACAGCCCGAGCGGTGTCACCCTCAGCCCTGCGGGTACAGGCTGTTTGGAATGACTCCTGCGAGTGCTGGGCAGTTATCTTTCAACCCGAGAGACTGCAGGGCTGCACAGCAGTGTGGTGTCTTGCCTTTCTGCCCAAAATAATTGCCTGATGGAGAAGGAAAATAGACAAAATGATAGCAAAGCAGTGGGGAATGTCATTCCCCTCCTGTCTCAAGTCTTCCCTTGTCAAGGCTGCTCACCCTTCCTGCAAACCCCATTTATTTGGGGGTGCTGCTCGCAGTGCAGGCTCTGTGCTGATCTGGGGGTGGATTTGCCCCCTTGGACGTGCCAGCGTACAGGTGCAGGTCCCCAAGGAGGCTGGCGCCTGTTCTCTGAGCATCGCCATCCGCCCCAGCTCAGCAGCGCTCACCCTACACGGGAGCTGAGCCCACAGCAGACCCCTGCATTCCCACAGCAGACCCCTGCATTCCCACAGCACATCCCTGCGTTCCCACAGCACATCCCTGCATTCCCACAGCAGACCCCTGCATTCCCACAGCACATCCCTGCGTTCCCACAGCACATCCCTGCATTCCCACAGCAGATCCCTGCATTCCCACAGCACATCCCTGCATTCCCAAGGTCCAGGCATGGTTTGTGGAGCACAAGATGCCAGGTGGGCTCCAGGGACAAACTCCCTGCTAGGAAAGCCAGAAATGTGGCTTGGGGGCCGCTCACACCTTCAGGTTTGGGGGCTGCAGAGATGCGATGTGAGAGCAGGCTCTTACGGTCGGGACCACCATGGAAGGGAGGGATGTTTGCTGCTCCCCACCGTGCAGGAACTAAAAAGGGACCCAGAGAGGTGGGCAGCACGTTTAAATCATGCAGAGGGAAGTACTTCTAATACAGCAAAGAATTAAATTGTGCTGTTTCACTGCCATAGGATATTGTGAGGTCCAAAGGGATAAAGTGATTTAAAAAATGGGCAGCAGCGATGTGATGTGATGATGAGTGATGGATGTGATCTCCACCTCAGTGACCCCCAAATCTTCCAACAGCTGGAGGCAAGAGATGGACAAACGTCTCCCATTTGCCAGAGCAGCTGTGGCTTCTCAAAGTTCTCCTGGGGCTCTTGCTCCTTCAGATCTGGAGCCCTGTGAGGTAAAGCTGGTGCATTGTCCTCTGCTCTACCGTTACAGGAGAGGCTCTGGGCTTGAACCGGCCCGTCATGGTGCCCTATAAACTCATCAGGGACAGTCCTGACGCCGTGGAGGTCACTGGGCTGCCAGATGATATCCCTTTCAGAAACCCCAATACCTACGACATCCATCGGCTGGAGAAGATCCTGAAGGCCAGGGAGAGCATCCGGATGGTGATTATAAACCAGCTCCAGTAAGTTCCCCCAGCTCTGCGACCAGGGAATGTTTCAGTTCGTTAAGTATTGCCCTTGCTTCTCCAGCTATGAGTGGGGTAAGTCACCTCGGGGCCACCAGAGCAGGACCATGTACCCACAGAGGACCCGCTCCATCCCCAACACCCACTGTCCTGCATCACTTGGCCAGGGTTGGGCTCAGGAAGCACCAGCGGGGCCAGTTTATCCCCTTTTCCTTGTGCAGGTTGAGATGCTGATGCTGATGTTGGGAGGGTGCATGGGGGCAGATAGTGGGACAGCTCAGAGACTCAGCTGAGTTATTTCGGGTTCTTTCCCCCTGGGGAGGGGTGGGGAGGCTCCATGTCCCATCCGCACGCAGAGGTGTTGGGGTCTGGGCTGTGTAGGGGAGAAACGATGGGACCTACCAGCTCTGAGCTGCGTGTCTCTTACACAGGCCGTTTGCCGAAATCTGCACTGAGGCCAAACAAACAGGTGAGCGCAGCGCTAATAGCCGTGGATTTCCCTGCCCCGTGGCACAGAGAATATGAGGGCAAAACGGATGGGGGTCGTGGGGACATGTTCAAACCTCCCGCACCCCCAGGGGAGGCTGGGGAGGAGATAGTACCTGGAAAAAGAACAGTCAGGCTCAGTGTCTGTTCAGGAGCTGTTCATCAACTCAGACAATTGCACTTCTGTGAGCTGGGCAGAGACTGGGCTGGTAGAATCAAACTTTCAGTGTTTTTCGGAGGATTTGATTATCCCTTTCCCATTAGCAATTTACTCACTGGTTAAAGCCTTTAATTTGAGCCGTTGTTTAGCAGTTGAGCGTCTAAGGAAACAAGGTTTCTGTGATCACTGGGAATGCATTTCTCTCCCTGTCCCATCATCCCCAATAACTTTCAGCCAGTGTTAATCAAATGTGTCAGAATTGGCAGCCTCAGAGGTAATTAGGATCATATTCGCTTTATGAAAATAGGTGGCTAGGTAGAGAAGGGAGAACTGGCAAGCATGAGCATGCCTGCAACATGATGTAAAAAGAGATGGAGGAACTTCATTTATGTAGGTATATATGGGCATATCATATATATGGGCATATTGTCTTCAGAGCTGGCACCTTGATGGCCCCAAAGCATCCAGCACGGACACAAGTCTGTGTGATGTTGGGCTCTGTAAGTGCTGGAGTTTGGGATTTGCTTATTTTGGGGATTTTCTTTGAGGAAAGCTGGCAGCTCTGTGCTGGGTTGTGGTTGGCCTGTGTCACCAAGGGTGCAGGGGACGCTCAGGGGGAGGCAAGGTCGGAGCGGTGGGACGGGTCCCCACATTTCGGGGCTCCCAGAGCTCAGACACCTCACACCTTCCCTCTCCCTACAGAGAAAGACACCAGCGTCCCCAAACGAAAGCGGAAGAGGATCTCCGAAGGGAACTCGGTATCTTCCTCTTCCTCATCTTCCTCTTCTTCCTCTTCCAATATGGAGTCTACATCATCAACAAATCAGATCTCCCTTGTGGTAAAGCCTTCCAGATATTAGGGGGGTTACTGCCTACCTAGCTTTCTGCTTCAGGACGCTGCTCTGCCCTCCGCGAACCGTCACCACCTCCCTCTGCCTGACAAACGCTGTAAAGTGTGACATAAAGTGGCACAAGCAGGTTTGGCGAAGGAGGGGACGCGGCTTTGGGGCTGCTTTTTCCTGCCGGGCTTGTCTGGGGGGGTTAGAGAGCAAAGCGCCCGCTGCCCCTTGGGGTGCTCCCCCATCAGCCCTCAGGGGATGCTCAGCGCTTGGTGTCAGTGGGAGCCACACGAGACCAGATGGGGCAAATCCCCCACCCCATTGGGTTAAAACGTGGGTGCTGAGGGTGTCTCAGCGCCGTAGCAGGACCTGGGCGTTCCCCCATGGTCTGAACCATTGCTTCAGCTCCATCCCGGAGCGATGCAGAGCTCCAACGTGCATCCCAGCTGTGAAAATAGGAAACAGAAATCAGGCAAGTGCATCCAGCTGCTCTCCCTCAGGGCTTGGCTTCGTTGTGGCTGATACCAAATGCTTTTAAAAAATAAAATTAAAAAAAAAATGCACAAGAGGAACATAAACTTAGAGGGAATTTTGGTCAGGTTTGCAAGCGGTGTTTTGACTTGGGGTTGGTTCTTTTATCTTATTTGGAAAGTGTGAGCAAAAGCCCATGTCAGAATGTGTCAGAGATTTGATGCATGCACAGTTTTGTGTTGTGTCCTAACAGAGACCTTTGCCTTCTTTTTCTCTCCCTCTCTTTCAGCAATGGCCCATGAACATGTACATGTTAGACTATGGTGGTCTAAACGTCCAGATCCCAGGACCTATTAACTATTAGACCTCGATACCGAACAAGAACCTCAAATGAAAGAATAAATAAATAAATGTAATTTATGTAAAAAGTGTATATTCCAATATGTATCAATGCCTTTTAGTTTTTCCAATGATTTTTACACTATATTCCTGCCATCAAGGCCTTTTTAAATAAAAATAAAAAGTGTTGCCTTGCTCTAAAAGTACTTATTTTATTACGTATATTATTGATTAATAGCGTTTATAGGTAAGTGCAGGAGCGCACCCCTGGATGGACCTTGACGTGCTTTGGCTTCTCAATAAAATCCTTAGTGCCACCAGTGCTTGGAACCAGGAGGTTTGACACATTTTAGTGCTTCATTTGCCACTGATGTGTTCAATTTAGATCAAAGGTGTAAAAACTGACTTAGGGAGATGCAGAAGCAATTTCAGTTGCGTGTGTTTAATCAGCTTCCGGATGAGGATAATATTTTCATCTGGTGAAGTTCTTCACTGTTTATGATTTTCTACAGGGCTTTGATGCCTTATGGAGGGAAGCTCTTGCAGTAAGTACAGGCTGATCCGGCTGATGCTCCAGTGGTTCCATAATGCTGGACCAAGAGCTGTGTCAGTGCTGAGAGTGTCTGCGGGAGCCCCTGGGCTCCTCTGTCTGCCCTGGATGGCTTTGCCCTGTATAAGAAGCAACCCAGCTGCAGTTTTGTTTCCTGGCTCTGGACTTGCATTTGCTGTAGAGTTAGATGCAAATGATCACATGAGATAATAAAAGCCCAAACAAACGTAGGAGACGGCACAAAGACAGCAGCTGAAAGGAGGGCAAAGATCTGTATCCGTGACCCCAATTAGAGAGACAGTTTGACATCTGAGCGGCTGGCATCAAAATCTGAAGCCTTTCATGTTTCTGCCTGATGCTCAGACCTGTGGCATCCCCAATTAGGAAACAAAGAAACATGATTCAGAGGTAAAAATACAATTTTCGCTTCCCAAATGTCTGAAAGGAGCTTATTCGCAGATCAAACCCCACTGAGTACGTGTCTCCTAAGAAGGCACACTCATTATATTTTGGCTTTTTTTGCCATTAAAATACAAAGGTCTGATGCCGTAGCACCAAAGGCAGTGGCATGGTTCGGTAATGAGTGGAGATGTTCGAGGCCGTCCCGTGTCTGCAGTCGGTCCCAGCACCTTGCAAATATACCGGGGATAGAGGGGAGGCTGGATGCAGGGCTGGAGCTGTAACTGAACGCAGGCACCGCAGTTAAATTAGGGCACAGGACCTACGCTGGGACTAATGATTTAGTTCAGAAAGCTGAACGCAGGGCTGTAAATGATGGGGGGAATGGAAGCTGAGGATGGAGGCAGCGTAGGGCTGTGACCCTGCTCAGGTCCCTGGCTTGCAAAGCTCTAGGCTCTGGTTTTCTTCCCTAAGCTTCTCAGTCCATGAATCGCAGCCCCGTGTGCCCCCAGCCCCGCTCACCAACAGGCGCCTCCTGCCCTGGCCTGTCTGCTCGGCCGAGGAGCTCCAGCTGTCCGGCACCTCCAGTATCCCCAGGTTTTGAGGCTGCTGGCTTCTGGTAACATGTATTTTGGGGAGGGAACAGCTGTAATTCCTGCTGTAATCTTGGGGAATCCCAGGGCCACAACATCTACTTTTCATTTTCCGTGGCTGAGTGGGAAACAGCTGCCCTCAGTGCCTGCGTTTGCTTGCGACCCAGGAGCACCGACCTTCCCGCTGTGGAAAACAGGCACTTTGTCACCGTTTTCCCTCAACTGTAATTCCCGCAGCTTCCCTAATCTCAATCCTGCAGTCGCAGGGTATTTTTATACCCAGTTTTTGTGTATAACATGATTATCTGCTGAATGGGATCCGCTCCATTACAATTAGACAAGTGAAGATGCAGATCTTAACACTTGAGCCACGTTCCTCATTTATTACTTTTCAAAGACTTTGGTGGGGGTTTTTTGTTGTTTGTGTGTTTACAAATCCAATAACAATCCTCATTAAGAGTTGCAAAACATGAAGCCATTTTGATCCCAGGCAGATGGCAGCTAAATGAAGTTTAATTAAAGAATGAGAGCTTTGATTCACATCATTTTTTAAAAAAATATAGTGCACCGAGATGCTAGGGAACAGCATAAACAGCATCTGGGCTTTTATTCAGAAGCACAAATGCATTTGTGAGGAAACACTTTGCAAGCCCTTTGGAAGCAATCGTGGGTTGTCGACTGCAGCTCCATGGGCTGGTGCGGAGGAACCTTCCCCCGATGGCTCAGCAAGGCCAGGAAACAAGGAATGCACCGAGCGGGAGGCCTGGCTTCCTTCTCTGGGTGCTTATTCTTATTTAAGTGTTCATCTGATGCCAAGTCCCAAGCTGTTTTCCAGCAGTTGTTACACCCCCCGCAGCAACCAGCCCCTTCCAGCAGCACACGGTGCGGGGACAGCCCGGTGGGTGCTTTGCTGCACCAAAATGTCCTGTGGTCCCAGTGAGAAGCGGACACGGGTTTCTGCGCGGGCTCTTTGTCCAGCATTTCATCCATCTGCAAACTGTGTGACCTTCAGCCGTGGTTTTCCTTCCCCCATATAACTTGTGTGTATATATATTAAAAACTCCGCTATAACTTGTATATAACATATAACTGGCACTTTGCCATTTCTTGGATTATTTTCTCCGGTTACTGGCTCTAACGCTGTTTAGTTTAAACTGCTAATCCTATTGATTGGGATTAGCTAATCCAGAGAAAGAAACCTCCCTGATTTGCCTGTGCTGCTGGATGGGAGTAACAGTGGGTGACGCTGGAGGCTCCGGGGTCAATCGAGGGGACAGAGCTGCGGTGCTGTAATTCATGAAGACGATGCTGATGGAATATCCAAGTCTTTTGTTCAATGCATGTATTAAACAGCTGTCTCAGACTCAGATTAACAGGCCTGTGGGGTATAAAGGCAGATTGATGTAGCTGACCCGGCGCAGCCTCATGCAAAGATTAGCGTCTTTTCATGAGTGGGGTTTTTCAAGGGGTGACGTTTAAGTGGAATGAATGTCTATGAGCCATCATTAAAGTTATCTATTAACTTTTTTCCCCGATAACATTATGAAATGGGCACTCCTAGAAGGGAGAGGCCGAATCCCCAGCAAGACCGTTCATCTTAATAACACGGCTTCACGTTTCCTGTGGTAGGGGCTGGGATTTCGCTGCTGCTCGTGAGATTTGGAGACGCGGCACAGACATCGGTGGGTTCGGGAAGGAGGCAGATGGTGGCAGAGAAGACTGATGGGCATATCCCCCAGTAGCAGCTGTGTGGTCACAAGAGGGTAATGAGGCTCCTCGTTAACCCACTCATCAACACCTCCCTGAGAAGCACCTGGGCAGGAGCTTTTTAAGGGCAAAAGGCGGAGGGGAAGGGTGCTGGGATGGTTCATCAAGGGTCCTGGAGGCATCTGTGCTAAAGGATGTTATGGAGAGCATGTGAGCTCACAGGGAGGCTGGATGGTCCCCATCACAACTGCTGTGGCTCCCCCTGCATCCCCGCACAGCTCATGTGGGCAGAAGTGTGCAAGGGGAAGGGATGGATGTGTCTGGGAAGATTGAACTAGAACTATAAACTCAACACAGGTGAGTCCCTAAATTGGCTGTTTGTTTTGTTAGCTTTTTTTTTTACTTTTCTATAAACCCCTTCTTTTTTTTTTTTCAGTTTAATTGACAAATTATTCTGTAACATAAAGCAAAACCATTCCCAAACTCCCTTCTACTAGAAATGTAGGTTGAATAGAAAAGACTGTCTACTTGCAAACAAGAATCTCTTTTCAGTCTTCAGTGCTGTGGGTATTTGTCTCAAACATGTAGCTGCCCAAACTGCTGGTCTGTTCAACAACAGCTGGATCTAAGCAAAGATTTATTGGAGTGGAGCACGGAGGGGAGAAGAAAAACACAAACCACAACAAAATCCCCCCAAACACTCCACTAGATGTTAAGGTATCTCTGGCAAACTCCCAATCTAATTTCATTCTAATAGCAAAAAAAATAAGCATCTTACTGCAGATTTGCTGTGTGTTTCCAAAGTGGCAACTTCTTTTGTGCTACAAATAGATGTGTTTAGGGGTCGCCGTGGCCTATTGTTGGTCCCTGCAATTTTGGATATTGTGTCAAGTTGGGTTTTTTAATTCCTGTTCTTTGGAAAAATAAGTGTTTGCTGTCCCTGTAATCATCTCTTAAAAATAATTTACCATTTCTAAATACTTCCTTCCTCTTTTGAAGAGTTCCAGTACATAAGCCAGTGCAGAACTCCTGCCTGCTCTATAGACCTTCTATTGTCATTAAACCTGGTGGTAATAAAAGGCACTTGGTTTAAGATCATCCCTGTGGGGGAATGTGGAGGGAAAAGCTGAGACATTCTGATAGATCCTTCCTTGCTGGATTTCCCAAAACACCCTTAATTGAGGGCAGAGGAGTAAATGACAGGAGAATGCAGTGCCCATGCCTTTATTAGCCAAATATTTGTGCTGCCCGCGTGTCCACCAGCCTGATCACGTGCACAGTGTTCAAAGGGAAAATACAGGATGTCCTTATTTACTGTTCAACAGAGGAAAAGCTCAGGGGAAGAAAACTCACAGGAATCCAGACAACTGGAGCAAAGGAAAATTGGTAAAGGAGCATGAAATAAGCTTATCTGGAGCTGCATGCCGGAAAAATGTGGATGGCTGTAGTCTCGTTGTGGTCCCTCGTCACTACTGTTCTCTGACACAAAGAGCACGTTGCTGCTCCTGTCCTGCTTTGGGAGATGCAATTAAAATATTATCTGGGAGAAGGAAAAAGAGTATATGCACATATAAAAGAAATAGTGCACAGTGGGGAACAATGAGCTCTGAGGGTCTGGCAGGTTTGCACGCAGCTTCTGGGCGCTGCGGGGTGACCTCTGCCAAAATGGAACAGAAAATAGAATTCTGCATTGTTTTTTTACTGAGAGGTTGGGGTTTCCACCTTCCTCTCCCTCTGCACTTCCAGGATTCATGTAGAGAGGAACCAAACCACTTTGAGAAAGAGATGGCAAGTCACCAAGTAAGTTTAAAAGACAAACAGGCATGTATCAGTCTCAATTTCTTTTCAGAAGAAGGCTATGAGCTTGAAATGGAATTTCTCCTTTTTAATGATGATAAAAATAACCGTCAATTCTCCCGCTTTCTTCCAATGTTTTTAGTTTTACCGTCTGGCTCCTCTGTTTAAGAGAAATGTTTTGCTTGCCTTATAGTCGTGTGAAAATCTTGTTCAATCTGCAGTTGAAGCCCAGCCGGTTAATGAGTAGAGGGCAAAGCGAAGCAATACAAAACACTTTTAAACCAAGGCATTTAGATCAAAGTATTTTGTGCCAGAAAACTTGGCCTGGAATTTTAAATCTAGAAAGAATATCAGGATTAAGTGGTTGGATGTCATATTTAACAGTCAGATCAGGAATCTGCTGCGTATGGAGCTGGATGTCTGTTCTGGAAAGAAGCTGCTTGAATTCCCAGGCTCTGAACTGATGGAGAAATTCTCGCGGTCCATGGTAATAGATAACAGTTGTTAATTACTCTAGCTACTAAAACCATACAAGTTATTTCTAGTCTGAGCACTCATTTACAACACTCAGTGAATGTCTCTGATGGATTTAGAAGCCTTAAGGAACTAATTTTCAGTTAGTCATCTGGTAACCACAATGGGTAAACATTGTTCCACACAAAGCACGGCTCAAGTTAACCCTGACTGCAGTTATAATAACTGGTGTGCTTTATCCAGCTCCACAGCTCGTGTGGCTGGACCAGGTGGTGGACAGGGATGCAGAGAAGGAGGAGGAACCCTATCCTGGAGAAATACCAAATTTCCACTCTTCCACGGACCCACATGGCAGCAAATGAGCCACAGCAATGATGGCCTTACAGGTGGGAAGCAGCTGCCGTGTATGACTTTCAAAATAAATCAGAACGTGATGCTGTGTAACCAAAACTCATCTTTACTGGCACCAGAGCAGTCTGTGTCTGCGAGACATGGGTCTGGATGCAGCCCCTGAATGATGTCCTGGCAATTTCCCACTCAGTAAAACTCCTCCTGCCCTCCAGAAGGATTTCCTTGAGTCATTTTTGGACAGGGTGGACTTGAGACATCTCAACCTGTATGAAATGGCCAGTATGGGTTATGTGTGCAGTGAGGTACAGCTGGAAGATGACAGCATGGAGTGATGCCTTCCACTAAAAATGCCATCTGCCAACAGCCGAGGGAGCTGACTTTTGTTTAGGAAATAGTTGAGGCTACTTAGATTTGGTGTCCCCGTGCTGCAGCCCTTCGCCAGAGGTGACGTGATGCCTTTCCCCACGCAGGATCCATGGAAAGGAGCCACTCAAGCGCTGCAGGGTGAAATCCTCTGGTTTTGGTTAAGGTGGTGATGAAAGTGGGTGGTGTGGGATTTTGTTTGGTTTTTGTCTTGTTTCGGTAGGCTGCTGTCTCCTTTCCCACAGCGTAAATCATGAGAACGGTCACATCCAGCTGAACGCTGGCAAGGAACCACCGAGAGCCACAACATCTTGGATCGCTCAGACTGTTCACTCAGGGGACGCTGGTCGGCATTTGCGGATGGTGTTTGTTTTGCGCAGTCTATAGCCTGGAGAGCAGTGGGGTGGGAACCACCACGGTGCCTCCCGCATGGTCCTTTTCCAGAAGGCACCTTCTGAGTTTTAATCCCAGGTTTGATTTATCTCTATTTATGGCAGCTATGAGGAAGCTGGAAGCTTTCAACTGAGCACGCTTCTGTTTCCTTTACAAATGAGATTTACTTGGAATCATAGTGTTTGGTGGTTACTCTTGACCAACTCTAAACACACTGCTAACATTTCAAAATTGCCATTAACAGTCTTACATAAATCATAAAACCCCTATACACACTACAAACCATGTTGAAATTTATTAAAATAGTTTGATTTGAAAACTAGCTAAACAGCATGGTTGTTTTTGTTTGGAACAAATTTTGAAATGCAGTGTTTCCCTCTGCATGAGAAACTTTCTATCCAGATTTATTGTGCTGAACCTAAATTCAAAGGAAGAGTGATGCCACCTAAACCACTTGCCCGGTTATGTAGGAAACAATTACCTTGCCAATATAATAGACCCAGGCAGGATCTCTCAGCAAAGCATATGTTATTAATGATTTTGCAGGACTGGGTGTTCACCTGAAGGTAGGCACATGGAATAGGGCAAAAAGCCCCTGTTTATATCCCCGCAAATTCCCTCCGCTGGTTGGTACTGCAGGGTTTACAGACCACCTGACCTGCCTCAGTTTACCCATGTCATTCATCTAATTCTAACAACCCCCTACCCCTGTTGATTCATTTAAAATATGGAATCCTGGCTCTTTGGCTACTCCTCCCCCATAGCTTAACTTTTTAAATATAGTAATTGGTTTGCATTCCGGGATTAGTTCGAAGAGACTTTGTTTTACACTAAGGATTCATAGTCTGATGTCCCTCATTCCTCCTTCAATGCCTCCTTCCAGTCATACCCAGGAAAATCGATCCCTTTTATGGGGAGCACCTTTGTTAAAAGTGTAGGAAACAGTTATTTTGCAAATATAATAGGCTCAGGCAGGATCTCTCAGCAAAGCAGGTTTTTTTTAATGATGATATTGCAACACCAGGTGTTCTACATAAAGGCAGGCACACATAATAGGGCAAAAAGCCCCTTCTTATATCCTGCCCCTGTTCTCCGTTGGTTGGTACTGCAGGGTTTACAGACCACCCAACCCTGCCTCAGTTTACATACAATACCCTTCCCCTTATCAATCTATTTAAGATATGGTACTTTGGCTATCCTCCCCCCTAAATTAACTTGTAAATACAGGTATCAGTATGCATACAGGTGTCAGTATATATTCTGGGAAGAGACATTAGGGATTCATAGTCTGATGTCTCTTGGTCCTTCCCCCCTGCTGGGGTCGGGCGCCAGGTCCTCAGTGATGTAGAAACAACAGTTCTTCCTTAAATGTTCCTTACAAAAGTAACAACTTGCAGCAACATGGACGTTATTTTGCTGTAAAGCCCTTTATTGAAGATGACTCAAATGCAGTGGTTCTGATGATGGCAGTGGAGCATCTCCCGTGTGAGGAAAGGCTGAGGGAGCTGGGGCTCTGGAGCTGGACAAGAGGACACTGAGGGGGGACTCATTCATGGGGATCAATATGGAAAGGGGCAGTGTCAGGAGGATGGAGCCAGGCTCTGCTGGTGACAACCAGTGACAGGACAAGGGGCAATGGGTGCAAACTGGAACACAGGAGGTTCCACTTAAATATGAGAAGCAACTTCTTCCCGGTGAGGGTGTCAGAGCCTGGCCCAGGCTGCCCAGGGGGTTGTGGAGTCTCCTTCTGTGCAGACATTCCAACCCGCCTGGACACCTTCCTGTGTAACCTCATCTGGGTGTTCCTGCTCCATGGGGGGATTGCACTGGATGAGCTTTCCAGGGCCCTTCAACGCCCGACATTCTGGGATTGCGGGAGGGTTCTGGGAGCAGCTCTGGGTGTCAAACCCGGATGGTTTCGGGGGAAGGGCCCGGGAGGGCGGGTCGGCACCAGCCCGGGCCCAGCTGAGGGAGCACGGTCCCCCGCCCCGGTCCGGCCGCGGGGCAGGGCGGGAGCCGGAGTCCCGCCCGCCCCTGGGCCCGGCCCGCCTGCCACGGCCGGACTGCGGCTCCCGGCGGCCCCCGCGAGGGACGCGCCTGCGCGGCCGCGGCTCCTGGAACAAAAACCTGCCCCCTCCCCGGAGCGGCGCTGGGATCAGCCCGAGACCGCGAGGGGAGAAGCGGGGCCGGGCTGAGGCCGCGGGGAAAGCGGCTCTCGCCGGCGGGGCTCCCCCGCAGGCCGGCGGCGCCTCCTCGTCTCCAGCCGGCAGGAGCGGTCTGTCCGCGCCCGGAGGCGGGTGAGTGGGAGGGCGGATCGGGCCTCGCCGGTACGGGGGACGGGACCTTTACGCCGCGGGTTCCTGAGGGGAAACCCCCTCGGCCCGGAGGGGCTTTGGAGCCGGGGTGGGGGGGCGTATCCCGGCCGCTCCCCGGGGGTTTGTGCCGCCGCTCGGGTTGGCGGGCCGAGCCCCCCGTGCGCGGCCATGCGGATGAGGGGGCGCCGCGCCCTGCGCCGCCCCCGGGCCCCCGCCGCCGGGAGCAGGGGGCGCCGCCACGGCGCCGTCGCTTCCCATTGGCTGTTGGGGCGGCGCGCACGTGCCGGAGCCTTGTGCGCGGCGGCGGCGATTGGGCGCGGGCGGGAAGGGGCGAGGCGGGGTATGCAAATGAGCCGCTGTGGAGGCGCCCCCGGGGGGCGCTGGTGCGGCCTGTGCCGGGACCTGGCCGGGGGTGCGGGTCCGTGTCCTTCCCAGCGCCGGGAACCCCCGGGGCCCTGGAGAGGGTGAGCGAGTGGGGTTGTGGGCACGGGCTGAGGCCTGAGCCCCTCCTCTGGGACCTGGGTAGGCCCTCATGCCCAGGCAGCGGGGAGGAAGCAAAGGGGGCTGAGGTGAGGAGTGCCAGTGGTGACACAGCGTAAGCGGAATTATTTTTCTTTAATTTTTTTTTCTTATAATCTAGAGGCATTCGTGGTTTTTTTTTTTCCTTCTAAGGCAACTGAACTCTGAATTCAGTTTAGCACTGAAATTTCACCCTGCAGGTGACAAATCTGCGCTCAAGTCATAGAACAGTTTGTGTTGAAGGGTCCTTCCCAGCTCCCCAGTGCCCCCCTGCCATGACAGGGACATCTTCACCAGCTCAGGGTGCTCAGAGCCCCGTCCAGCCTGGCCTGGGATGTCTCCAGGGATGGTTCAGCCACCACCTCTCTGGCCAACCTGGGCCAGGCTCTCACCACCCTCAGGGCAACAATTCCTTCCTCATGTCCAGCCTGAATCTCCCTCCTTTAGTTTGAAACTGTCACCCCTTGTCCTGTTGTAACAGGCTTTGCTGAAAAGTCTGTCCCCATCTTTCTTATCGGCCCCTTTTGGGTCCAGAAATGCTACAATAAGGTCTCCCCAGAGCTTCTCTTCTCCAGCTGAACACCCCAGCTCTCTCAGCCTGTCCCCCAGCAGAGCTGTTCCAGCCTTGGATCGTTTCTGTGTCTCCTCTGGCCCCTCTCCAGCAGCTCCATGTGTGTCCTGTGCTGTCCCCAGAGCTGGACCAGCACTGCAGGGGGTCTCACCAGAGGGGCAGAATCCCCTCCCCGACCTGCTGGTCACACTTCTTTTGACACAGCCCAAGATATGATTGACCTTTAGTTAGTGGCCAAGGGGAGCAGATCACCCAGGGAAGGGCATCAGGGCAGAGACCCCGGACTGCGCTTCTGCAGAGGGGTTGCTTGAGGCAGGAACTCAGCAAAGGTGGGTTTATGTGCAGAAATGCAGACAGCAGCAAAGAACTAACCTATTTATCAGCAAAGAATTGTTACACAAGTTCATCAACCTGATGCTCAAGGGAGGTCGACCTAAAATCCTACACCTGTCTGGATGCATAACATCGCCTGCCTCGCTTGGATTTGTGACAATGTTTTTAGTCATCACAATACTTTGGTAATTAGCTGTTGTGTTTCCAGTTCTTTTATTTGCAGGATTCTCTTGGCAGAGGTTTGGTGTGTAAGTTGCTTGAGAGAAACATTCAGGTGCTGAGTGTTTAGTGAGTGCAGCCATCCCCCTGTAAGCTGGTCGTGTAGCTGAGTTGTTGCCAATGTGTACAAATCTTTGGGTTACTATCTCACTATAAGGAGCAACTTCTACACTACGTTTTTAAACATAGCTGGTATTTGTTTCTGTGTCTAACTGTAACTCTACACTGAAAATATCAAAACCCTATATAACATTAAAAAGCAAACAAACAATGAGGCTTGTGAAGCCATTAGGTAAATTAGACGGTGTAAAAGCTTGTTCCCTATCAGTGGCTACTGGCAGGTCTTTGTCTTCTCCATCAAGACATGAAAATCTTTTCATAGAAGTTTGGTTGAAACTTGTGTTCCTCTGGAAAGACTGTGAATTTGTAATTTTCTGACAAAAAGTTACTGACCCATTCCCAAACTCTTGCTTATGGAATTGACTTATGTTTCTGGTCTCAGATCCTGGGTGGAAAGAGACTTGTAATAGGATTGACACAAGTGCTTTGGTTCAAGGAAGGTCACATGTAATTGGTTTCATGGAAATGGGTGTTCTGGTTTATTTGGTTAAATACAATAATGGGAAGAAGGGAGAGAGATGCAGAGGGAATTGAGTGACTAAATAGAGACTGGTGATTACTCTGAGCTGCGGACACCAGGCACTTCAGGTACTGGCTGTATACTGATTTGATGATGTTTTATCAAGGTGTTAGAACACAGATGGGTGTTTAGCATTGGTTTAGCTCTTTGGGGGAACCCTGGAGGAATTAGAGGGGTTCTGTCTGCCCTTAAATTGGTTTGAGCCTTTTGTTTGCTGTGACCATTGCAGTATGACATAGAAATCCAAAGGATGAGCTCGCACTAGTGAGAACAACCATTTCTCACTCTAGAAGAACTGCCAGCACCAGTTTTGTTATAATTAAATAAATACCAATGGAGTTGAGACTACTTCACTTCTTAAATGTTACCTGTAAGTGCTGATGGGCGCACAGAACTAAAGTAGTTGTTACTTAACATGATAGTCATGTTGACTAAGTAAATATAATTACACTGGTAAAGACAGAAATTATCAAATGGTCAGGACTGCTGGGATTAATATTTCATTGTGTTTACATGGATTCACTGCAATTCACGAGTGCCTGGGTGCTGCAGTAGGACACTGTGTGCTTAAAAACTAAGTGACTTGTTCCCCGAGCCTGTCTGACTTTCATACAGAAATGGATTGTTACACTAATGGTTTCTTAACTACTTCAAACCAGGTAATATATTCATTTTTACGTAACTGCCTATGCGGTATGTTAGATACTGCATTTTAATTTTGTCTAAAATTTGACAATGATATGTTGGTCTATATTGGAATCTTTAGGAATAGTGAAGATCAAATTTAAAGATCTCTTTGCAAACATGAACTTTCAGGCATGAATAAGAGGAATCAGAGGTGCTTTTCAAATAAAAGTTTGTGAGATTGTGTTTTACATTTTTAATGATTCGTAAGAGCAGTGGAGGTCGGTGCCATCTGGAATGGGTAAAAAGTCACCACAAGGTGCAGAGTGTCATGAAAGTACCTTAAAAAAGTGAATTAACTCTTACTGGTTTTTAGAAAGGTGTTGTGGCTTAACCCCAACTGGCAACTCCTCCCTGGTGGGATGGGACAGAGAGAAAACTTGTGGGTTGAGATAAAGGCAGTTTAATAAGTAAAGCAAAAGCCAAGTGCACAAGGAGAGCAAAACGAGGGATTCATTCAGTGCTTCCCATGGGCAGGCGGGTGTTCAGCTGTCCCCAGGACAGCCGGGCTCCATCATGTGTAACGGTGACTTGGGAAGGCAAACAGAATCACTCCAAACATCCCCTCTTCCTTCTTTTTCCCCCAAAATATGTGTTGAATATGATGTCGTATGGTATGGAATATTTGCCCAGTCTGGTTCAGCTGTCCTGGCTGTGCCCCCTCCAGTGTCTTGTGGAAAGTCATTGACTCTGTATAAACGCTGCTTGGCAACAACCACCACAGCAGCGTGTTATCAGCATTCTTCTCATTCTAAACCCAAACCCCAGTGCTATAGCAGCTACTAGGAGGAAAATTAACTCGATCCCAGCCGAAACCAGGATGGGGGGCTTGCAGCTGTGTAATGAACCTGCATCCCTGCCCCAGCAAAGGGCTGTGGGGTCCCTGGAACAGGTGTTTCCCCTCGGAGCTCTGCTTGTTTGGGGCCCTTGTTCTCCTTCCCGACCTTCTGCTCGGCTGCCCTTGGAGAAAATAAACCCTGCAAACAATGAGCACTGCAGTGGGGATTTGAGGCAGCGTGTTGGTTCACGGCGAGATCGCATTTCTGAGCGGTGTGATTCTGCGAATCGTTTTGTTAATGAGAGCAGGACGCGGTGCCCCGGGTAGCGCTGCCGGTGTGTTTTGTTGGGGTGCACCCTTGTGTAAAGCAGTCCGTGCTGTGTCTGGTGGGTTCTGCTGCTGCGAGTTAAATCCCAGCCGTGAGAGCTGGATGGAAATGGCGACGGTGATCGTGTTGGGGTCACCGCGGCTGCGCCGGTGTCGGTGTGAATGGAACCCACCAGAGCCACAGCTGCAGCCCTACTGCCTCGGACTGGGGAGATATTAATATATAGTTTAAGGTTAGGGAGATAAACACGCTTAATTTTTAGCGAGCAAAGGAGTGAGAAGGTTGAGTTGAATTGCGATGTGCGCTTTTCCTGAATCAGCCACCCTGCTGCTTCAGATAAGAGGCTGGAAAAAAAGGCAGTGGAGCTATTTCAGGGAGTATCTGTGGAGCGTAGGGGGCAGAGTCTTCCTGGGACATTAAGGCTTCTTTGGGGCTACTCTGCTGTCCTTGAGAGTTACCTTTATTCATTTTTAGGAGGGGTTAATAGCCTGGGTTCAGTCTTAGCTAAGAGCTGGATGTACATGGTGCTGCTTTCTAGCCGATTAGTCTGGGTTTGTACCTCCAGTTTCTGTCGGTGTCCTGGTTTTGGCTGGGATCGAGTTCATTTTCCTCCTAGTAGCCGCTATAGTTTTGGGTTTAGCATGAGAAGGATGCTGATAACACACTGCTGCAGTGGTTGTTGCCAAGCAGTGTTTATACCAAGTCAAGGACTTTTCAGCCGGGAGGCTGGAGATGCACCAGGAACTGGGGGCAGGTGACCCGGACCGACCGTAGGGATATTCTATGATATTCCATACCATACATCATCATTCTCAGTATATAAACCTGTGGAGTTGGCCGGGGGGTGGCGATCGCTGGGATGGGCTGGGCATCTGTCAGCGGGTGGTGAGTAGCTGCTTTGCGCATCACTTGTTTTGTGTATTATTATTATTATTGTTATTGTTATTATTATTATTCTCTCCTCCTTTGCTATCCTATTAAACAGTCTCACCCTTGAGTTTTTTCGGCTCACGGTGTGGGTGGGTGAGCGATGGACTGTGTAGTGTTCGGTTAAACCACAGTGACGGGGTCCGTGTTGTCACCTTTGCAAGCCGGAGCCACGCTGTGTGTCCGGGTTCCGCAGGAACCCCGAGCTGTCCCATCGAGCTGCTGTGAAATGGTTCATTTGGCTGAGTTATCTTGACTTTCGAGGTGATTTTTCTCAGGATTTGCACATGGAGTTGTAACAGCTGAATCTGCACCAGTTCTCTCCTCCTCCAGGCATGTCGGGTTTTTGCATTAGATATGTGTAAACATAATAAGTTGCAACACTCCAATATAAAAATGTGCTCTTGGCAGCTGCTGAAACTTCACTCTCAATATATTCATTCTTGTATAGATGATTCTGCCAGCAGAAGCAAAAACAACTCTGATCATTACTTATGTACTAAATGAATTGAAAGTCTCCTGAATGGCATACCGAAAATAGGTTTAAATCTCTTTTGTGTCACTGCTTAAATTCAGTTTTTAATTTTAGTACCTTAATTGGGGCTACTCCACTTTGGAGTTAATCCTACAACTGAAAAACATGTGAATGACAATGGCACATCCTGGTTACTGTTACATAGTCTCCGAGGCCATGATTTCGGGGCAGGGTGGTAGTGGTTTGTTGGACCAGATCATGATAATTACAGGAGAGACTGTTGTAATATTTGTATCTTAACTGTGATTTACTATTGCTGTACATTAAGGCCAGTCTGGTTTGCTGTGTTTATGTAGACTGCTGAAGTTCCAAACAGGCTTAGAAAGAAAACTTGTTGTTAATTGGGCAAATCAATTAATATGCATCTTTCTAGGCACAAAGGGCTTGTTGTCTAGACATGGCAGAAGTTTTTAATTGAACGTTTAATTCTAGCTTTGGATGAAACAGCAGGAAGCATGAAAGAATAGAAAAGCGAGCACTTCCCCCTGTTCATTCACCTATTTGCTTGTGTTTGTGGTGGAGTGTGGTGTGGGTTTTCGAATACTATTTTTTGTTTCTTTGTTTGCCTAAGAGAGGTTTTAGGGTTTTTTGCACTGTTGTGCGTATCTGAACAGGTTTATTTCATTTTATAGGAGGAAAATGGCCCAAGCTACCACGCCAGCAGCATCCATCCACGACGAGGACTCCTCTGAAAGCAAAATGGTGGTTACGTTCCTCATGTCAGCGCTGGAGTCCATGGTGAGTACAGGGGTTGGTCACATCAATATCTTCCACTGGGGAGGAGGAGAGGGGTGACGTTCTATCTGTACCTTATTGCACGCTGTCTCTTTGCTTGTGGAAAACCAAGCAAACGCTCTTCTTAACAGTTGTTTCTTGTCGCGATGTGGTTGTTTTAAAGCTCATTTGGTCAAATAAATAAATGGGAAGTATTTCTTGATGGCTCAGGTAGAGCGTGGGTGAAAGGTGAGTGTGTTCTGGTCTTCGTCACCTGTAATACAGAGAGAATTAATGGTCTTGAGGCTTGTGCCTTGTCCTCAGCTACTGCACCCATTCAACAACACTTGTTCAGAAAACACTTTTTTAAGTTGGCACGTCACCTGTTTGACTGTGTGGTGGGGTTTTAGGTTGATAAGTGGACATGCCTATCCTATTTCCTTAAACCTGAGGCACTGTCAAAGATTTGCTTCTTTAATATTGATTTCTTAAATGATCAACAAGAACAAAAGTTTTATTTTTAGCAGTGAAAGTTGGGATGGTTATAAGAGAATTGATTGCAAGCCTTTTTTTCCCGATGGGTATAGTTGGTTCCTGAAGGCTTTGTGTCGCTTTTTCCTCTCATGCTGCAGTTGTTGCTGTCTATAGGTTGCAGCAAAGTCTGATCGTCCGAGTTCCTGGGAGAAACCGATGTTTTGTGAGCACTCACTGATTTTCTGAGGATCTTTGCTCACTCCTTGCACTGCAGGCTCTCTGCTTCACTGCTTTGGCAGGAGTTTCTCCCAGCAGAACCCACGCAGGCAGGTGCAATCCTTCTGCTCGGGAGGGATTCACAGCCGACCGCAGCGACCTGCTGGCACCCACCCCTTTCCGACCAGGACACACGTGTGACAAGTGTGCTGAGAACCAGCAAAGCTCCCGTACATTCCACTGAGTGCCTTACTCCAACTTTCAGTATGATTATCTAGCAGGGAAGCGATAATTTCATGTGGATTGAAGTAATAAATTGGTTTAATTAAAAACAGTGCGATCTCTGAGTCTAGACAAGGCCTTAATTTCTCTAATGCATCTACAATGCTTTTCAGATTCCTGATGAAAAGCGCGCCAGATGTATAAAGTACCCTTTGCCAATGGCTGATGTTATATTGCTCGCAGTACATTCTGAAGGGAGAATGCTGGCAGCCGAAGTAATAACTGTTTTACATCATACCACATAAGTTTCTATTAACTGTACTCTTTGCTGCGGTAATAAACGCTTTATGTTTTGCTTTTTATAGTGTAAAGAACTTGCCAAGTCCAAGGCAGAAGTCGCCTGTATCGCTGTATATGAAACAGATGTGCTTGTAGTTGGAACCGAGAGAGGAAGAGCCTTTGTCAATTCTCGGAAAGATTTTCAGAAGGATTTTGTCAAATTCTGTGAGTTTCAATGTTGTATTTTTGTTTCTCAAGCTGCTTAATGTGTATTACCTAATGCTAATAACTTTGGGGAGCAAAGTTAATAATATCATGGCTACATGTTATCATTACACTGCCTGTGCCAAACCAGCCGTTTAAGAACACAAAAATGGTAGGTAACAGCAGACTTGTTTGGAGTGTTATCTCAGCTGTGGCTGGAAAGGTTCATTTTTTCTTAGATAATGTGACTTATAAGTACAATGAGAAGTATTATACTGTCCACACTCACAACACTTCCTGCATTTCCTAGTGCTCGTTCATTTTTCTTCCTCCTTTTTCCCCTCGTGAAGACACAGAAAGGGTCGTGCTGCTCCTGTCAGCTCAGGCGGTCCTGCTTCTTCAGATCACTTCAGGCCTTATGAAAGCAGATGCATATTCTTTACAATATATTTTTTTTGTCTAGCTTTCTTATATTGCTGTTGTGTAGCAGACAGAAATATGCATCTATGCCATAATGCCTTGAAATTATATCTGCATTACTTTTGTACTCCACATCTAGTGCCTTGTCGAGGGTTTAGATTGTGGGGTGACAATAAAACCGTGGCAGATGTATTGTTCACCTCTTCTTCCCCCCGTCTCCCCCTTTTGCCCCTCCCTCTCTCCCCTTCCACTCAGCACAGGTGATCGGGAGGGAAAGAAGGACAGAGAGAAGAGAGTTGGAAACATTAAAAATGTTTTACTAATGCTACTGATAAGAATAGAGAAAATAACACAAAATATACAAAACCAATCTTGAAAGTCTCAGCAACTGCAGAGCCGGCACCCGAAGTCCTGGACTGGACTCTGCAGCCAACCGGAGCTGGATTCAGTCTGTCACTGGCCTCAGTTCACAGGGATGACTCGCAAGGTCCTCTCCTAATATCGGCCATAAGCAGAAGGGAAAAAAGGGACGAGATCCTTGTGATCTCCCACTTTTATATGAAGTATTCACGTGAATGGAATGTTATACACAGTTGGTCAGTTTCTTGGTCATCTGTTTCTCTTCGCCCCTCTCACCAGATGTCCATCCATGCTTATCAATAACTTCGCATTCCATTGCTATGTTCACCAAAACATGTATCTGGTTCTCCAGGAAAATACAACTAATGTGAAGCTTTAGCTGACAGGGAAATTCACTAAAAGAGAAACTTGTTTTTTTAACAAAACCAAGATAGGCGTGTTTTTTGTTTAATTTCATGCTCATAGTAAAACAGTGGAACGTCTGTGTTTGCAAAACATGATCCACTGAGTACAGGACAGTATTTTTAGGAGTTAGGTTTCAAAGATTCAGTGACTCTTTGGAGGGAGTGTTGATGTGCTCAGTTAGGAAAGTGATCTTGATGGACACTGCTTAACAAACCGCTCCTTTACCTACCCAGGGAAAGGGAGAAAATGCAGGTCAAGAGCAGGGTGTGAGGGAAGAGCCAGTCTGGGGGGAGTTTAAAAGCAATAGCTGTAAAATGTTCTGTCTTCACTATGTTTGTTTGCCTGTCATCATCTGTCTTATGCTGTTTCTTATTGACAAGAGATACACGCACTCTGAATTGCCTTATAGTATGTTTTCCAAACTAGAAGTATTTTGTGAAATGAAATAGTCAAGACTTGCGATTGAGGTTTACAAAGTGTTAATATTCTCCATAGCCTCACCACAGGTGCAATTAGTTCTAATATTGGCAATAATAAAAGCAATGCTAGCCACAAGGCCAGATCTGCAAAGCAACTTAGGTGCCTAAAAATCTAGAGCAAAGCTTCTGAAAGTCTCCATGACATCTGCCTGTAGGTATCTAAATAGCTCTTAACTAAATTCGTCTTGCGCTGTGTTATCTTTGCAGGTGATGGTATCCAAAAAGCATGGTGTAGAAATACATGACTTCAGTATTTTTTTTAACAGAAGCTCAGTGAAGTGTGTACATCATATTGGTATAAATATAAATTTTAAGGTGCTGAAACTCTGTGATTGGCATGTCTTGCTGCTTTCTTTTGTTTTTCAAGTGGATGAAGCTATTTACATGTTTGATCCCAACTGTGTATTGTCTGTGTGCTTTCACTATAAGCAACGCTGAACAGGGTGATACTGCAGGCCTGAGAGCGTCGTGCACAGCCCTGGTGTTCAGGAGATGATAGGTGGGGGTCAAGCTACAGTAGTGTGAATATTTTTATTAACTCTGGGTTAGTTTTAGGCTTGTGCTTAAAAATGTCTTTGATTAAATCTGCTGAAACAGCCCCTGGCACTGTGCTGGTGCGTGTCCTGTGCCACTGGTCTGGACGCAGTCCTTGCGTGGTACTTGGATGCTCCAGTAATTATGTAAATAAAGCATTAATACAGTTGATTTGAACCTTACTGTTGTGATTACCTCTGATTATTTTCTGTATATCTTTCTTATCATGCCGGTAGTAATTCTGGAACAGTATCTACATGGGGTGTTTAGCTTTTTAGCTCTCAAGTGGAGTGTCTCAGATTTGGAATTGAGTACAGGCTTTATCCCCTGACCTGGACAGATGCAGCCTAACGCCTCTTCTGGATTAGTCTAATAACAGAGCTTATTAGTGGGTTTAACTGCCACTGATTGTGTATGTTTGTCTTTGTTATAGTATCTAAAGGGCAATCTTCATCATCATCTTCGTCTCTGATCATGTGCTGTGGTATTATAGTGAAAACACCATTCTCTAACTAGCTGGCATCTTTATATGTTGCTCAGAGGCTAATCCCTTGGCACCAATGCAGCTGGTTTAAAAATACCAGTTCTTTTTGATGGTGATGGGTGATGTGCTAGTGTCGAAACTGATTTCCCACAGTCATTTTCTTTGGCCCTAAACTCTTCTGTGGCCAGCTCAGACTTCTGTGGCTTTTGCTGCTCCTGAAGCCACAGAATATTTTGGAAGAGAAAGGAGTCATTAAATTGTAGACATAAATAGTAAATGAAAGAAAAACAATAGGAGCCAGGTGGAGGATTAATCCTGACAAAACACTTATGGAGGTGCATGTGTGCCATCACTAATCTGTTACCTATTTTAAATGCAAATGGAGGGCCAGATCTCTGATTGTTTTAGCTTTGGTTTTCCAGTACACTTCAAAACGGGCAAACTTTACAGAATGTGTAGCCTGAAAAAAGGGTGTTGGAGTAGTTGCTTATGAAAGCAGTGACTGTCAGGATGCTTCCCTGTTGCCAAGCCAGAGCTGGTTTACACCTCTGTAACTCTCATTCTCTTTTTTCATGCCAGATTTCCTTCCAGCTATTTGGGAACGGCTTCTGTAAAACAACCTCTGCTCATGCTTGTTCTGTTGGAGCATGTGCTGGAACAGGCTCTTCCCAGTTTCTTCTGTTGGGAACTTACTCAGCTGTGGCTCTCAGTTGTGTTTCTGAGTTTTCACCTCCGTTTTTGCAGCAGATGACTTGGAATAACTTGCACTTCTCCAAACGGCAAGACCAGGAGAGCTGGGTGGCTGCTCCTGGCCATGCTGACTGTAACCTGTCACTGTTCCCCAGCCTAATTGTGCTGGCAAACATGATATATTTACTCATACTGTGTCTGTCACTTGGGAGGTAAGACTCTGCATCTCTACTAGGAAAGGGATCCTATGAGTGTTCACTTGTCCGTTTTACGTTACGTGAGCTGGGTTGCATCATGCCTGTTCAGTGATGTGCTAATGCTAACCCAGCCAGCTCTGCCCGGGCTTAATTAGGGAACAGTTTAATAATCCTTTTTGCTTGGGAGGGTTGTGAGCATGGTGACCACTGGCTTCCTCTTGTGTATCTCCTTTCCAGGTCCGCAGCTCTCTGTGCAAGATGTGTTTCTGCATTTGTGCCCAGGCCTCTGTACGACTGCTCAGCCTCAGCACTGTTATTTCTGGGCTCCCCATCTCCCTGGGATGCTACGGAGATGTCTGAAGTGCCCTGACTGCTAAAGCTTATGAGATATCTTTGTTTATGTAATAAAAAGCTTCATATGTTCCTTGTGGAAAGCCAGGCACTGTGCTACATCCACTGACTGCCTGCAGCACTCTGCCTTCCCAGTCTCTTCAAGTATTAACTCTGTTTATTTTGCATCTGTTTCTGCCCCACCCCTAATTTTTTGGGGAGTTTTTCTGTTGTGGTTGTAACTGCTTGATAAATTAGTTGAACTGTGTTCATTCTTGGAATCTCTAAGAGCTTTTTTAAGATCTAAGATTCCATCACTTTCTATTTTGTATTTGCAGAATGTAGCTGTGAGTTACAGCATCTTCCCTTAAAGATTTAATCAGTTTATTCAGAATACGTCACGTGCTTAGAAGTTAGTTTAAAGATAACATTCCTAGCACTCACCAAACAGTTGCATTACAAGTAGTAAAGATAAAATCCAAAGCAATCATCTCCATCTTTCTTACTGTAAGAGCTGCTTTTTTTCCATTGCTGTCTGCACTTGTGCTCGCTTAGATGGCTCAGCTCACAGCCCCCTTCTGCCTGACCTTTTCTAATGCAAATAATGTCATTTTTGAGCTGTCCCATGCTGCATATTTCTCACATATTAATATGTGTTCATTAGCTGAGCTCTCCATTAATAGCCTAGATCTTTGTGAAAGTCGTGGACATAATTCTGCTGTCTTTTAGGGCTGTGATGGCCAGCCTTGGCTAGCTGTGCACTTTTGTTGGTCCCCTTTGTGAGCTCTTTCTCATGGTATTAGGGGTGAATTAATCTGTTTTTCTCAAATTTTATGTTACTGGCAGTTCCCCTTGTTTCTGCAAGTCAGTTTACCCCTTTTTTCCAAGTTCTCAAAATGAAAAGACGAATGCATTTTCAAAATTTGTTTGCATAGTTAGACACAAGTTATTTTTAAGGAGTTTTATAGGGTCACTTTCTCACTTCCTTTGCTTCCACCCCTGCCTGGCTGGCTGCACAGATGTGCCAGGAACAGAGACTCTTGCAGGTCGTGTGCCTGTCCAGGTGCCTTTTTCCAGCCCCTTTAGCCGAGCTCAGAGCTCCGTGCTATTTTTCTGGCTTTATTTCAGATTCATTAACTGGCCTCTTTTACAGCCTAATTGGAGCTATGGTGCTTGGCTTGATTGTCACAAGCCTTTCAGGTTCTGTCTCTGCCCAGCAGTTTCAGGGTATGAGCTAAAAGCTACTTTAAAAAACTCGCTAAGAAAGCCGAGTCCCGTTTCAGTGGAGAACACCCACCTTGTTCCCTCCGAGTCGCAAACCAACAGAGAATTACCGTAGGTGGCTGATCTGTTTGAAATTTGCTGGCTCCTAAATTCTCCCCTGGGTGGTTTGCTTTTCTTGTGGTTTAAGCGATCCTTTGATAATCGTAAAGTGATTTTTCTTTAATTTGAGATTATTGTCTAATTTCCTGAACTGTAACACTGGATGGCCTTAAAAAGCTCACAGGTGAACTGGGTGGATGCGTTATAAAACAAAGCAAAATGCTTTTGGTCACACGCAGTTACCTTCCCTCTTTCATTGCTCCTGGTTATTTTCAGAGGGCAATTTTCCCTAAGCACAAATGATAAAATATATGTGTTGTCGCAAAATAATTGTTGCCCTTAAGTTGCCCCTTGGAGTGTCTGCGCAGGGGTGGCATTTGTACTCTTATAATCGCTATTTGGCTTTCTCTACCTGGGGGGGATTAAAACCCACCTGATTAAAACCCTTCTGGTGTTGTGAGATGCCTTAAGTGCAATGGGACTGGCAGCTCTTCTGTTAGAGGAGCGCTGAGCTCCATCAGCTCCAGATACTCAACGTGCCTCATTTTCTCTTGTTGTTTGCATGGCACCTCACCTTCAGGTCACATTTTTGAGGAAATTCCAGTTAAGTGGATTGTTTCACTGCTTGTCAAGGGTTTTGATTGCGAGGTGACAATAAAACCCTGGCAGTTGTATTGTTAACCTCCTCCTAACCCCCTTCGGCCCCCCTCCCTCCCCACTTCCCACTCAGCACAGGCGATCGGGAGGGAAAGAAGGACAGAGAGAAGAGAGTTGGAAACATTAAAAATGTTTTACTAATGCTACTGATAAGAATAGAGAAAATAATACGAAATATACAAAACCAATCTTGAAAGTCTCAGCAACTGCAGAGCCGGCACCCAAAGTCCTGGACTGGACTCTGCAGCCAACCGGAGCTGGATTCAGTCTGTCACTGGCCTCAGTTCGCAGGGATGACTCGCAAGGTCCTCTCCTAATGTCGGCCATGAGCAAAAGGGAAAAAAGGGATGAGATCCTCGTGATCTCCCACTTTTATATGAAGTATTCACGTGAATGGAATGTTATACACAGTTGGTCAGTTTCTTGGCCACCTGTTTCTTGTCGCCCCTCTCAGCAGATGTCCATCTATGCTTATCAATAACTTCGCATTCCATTGCTATGTTCACCAAAACATGTATCTGGTTCTCCAGGAAAATACAACTAATATGAAGCTTTAGCTGACAGGCAAATTCACTAAAGGAGAAACTTGTTTTTTAACAAAACCAGGACAGTGCTAAAGCTTGATTTTTGTTGTTTGTTATTCTGTGGTGAGATGCAGACAGGGCTGGTTTTGTCTCTCGTCTGCAGCAGATGAGCTCAGCTCCGCAAAGATGCAGCTCTCCTCTTGCCTCCCCATCAGGTGCTCTGAAGACAGACCTATTTCATGACCTATTTTAGTCTGCTGCGTTCAGACCTCGCTTTAGCAGGCTTTCAGAGTGGGTGTTGTATAACACCGCTGAGCGTTTACTCCCTTCATCAATTTATACACATAACAGCATGTATTTAAGGCAGGCGGCTGTACCGTCTGCCCGAACAGAGGTCAGTGCGTAGCCATCTCATTGCTGCCGTGCAACAAGAAAAAATGGCCAAATTTAAATTTGATCCTTTCAAGTATTCTATTTTTTTTTGTTCCATCATAAAAAATTTTGTAAGAGTTGTTTTTTTTCTTTTCTTTTAACTTTAAAACAACCTATTCCTTTTGCAGTGTATCCGTTTTATAAGGATGGTGACAGCTGAGAGATTCCTTTTCCAGCCAAGGCTGGACTGTCAAACCCAGTGTGACCAGGAATTGGACTTGTGGGTCCCTTCCAATCAGGACATTCTGTGATTCTGTGAATAGCCAAAACACCTGGATATACAGAAGAGACGGGACACTCAACCATCTATGGACTCTCAGTAGAAAATGAGGATTTGATTGAGTTGGGTCACTGTAATCCTGCTGAATCCAGAAGACCTTTTGCAAAGTAACTGGACTAATCCACCGGGTCCCTTCCAATCCCTGACATTCTGTGATACTCCCAGCTGTGTAGAATGCAATTCTTTTATCATATAACCATTCTTCGCCCTTCATGAGCCATTTTCCCTGTAAATTCAGCCCCCCGATCCCTCTTGCCCACCAAGTCTTGTTGCACATCCCCTCCCAGACGGAGCCCGAATCCTGCCGGGTGCTCAGGTAATTGTGGTGAGGACTTCGGCAGAGCCTGTTTGTTGTGGAGATGTGTCATCCACATAAAAATAATGTCATAAAAAACACTAAGTGTTTTACTTAAGAAGGAACATTTTTTTGGTCTTTTTGCCTACTTTTCATTTGAATGGGAAGCGAGCGGTGTCATCATCTTGTTTTTGCTTTGCTCGTTATTTTTAGGAAGTGTGGGTACATTTTTGAGAAGCCACTGGCAATAAAGGCGTTTTCAGTGAATCAGGCTCTTGTGTGGGAAAAAAACCCACCCAAAAAGCGACATTGCGTGTAGCTGTAAATGGAACTTGATGTCTTACCCCTGAGTCTGCAGTAACACCCCATCAGCTGTCATTATATACAGGGGCTTAGTTAGAATAATATTCTACTTTAGCGTTTTTTGTGTTATGATTGCAGAGGAAGCAAAAGTTGGAGGCCTGGAGAGCTGAATGTCACGTGGATGTGGGTTTCCAGGGCACAAAGCAGGCGTGGGATCTGTAAAGGAAGGAAAAGATTCTCTTTTAAATGAAGATACAAGTTTAGGATGATAAACGTGTTTTGACTAAAAGCGTTGCTGCTTCAGCTCATTTCGCAACCCATTTGTAATCAGTTGTTCGAATTGCTGTTTGTTTTCTTGTGTTGATGTAGATTACGATCCCAGCAGCACTGGTAATGCAGATCGCAATGTTTCAACCGCGTGTGCTCACGGGCAAGTCGTGACACAGCCAGCGCTCTGATCGGTCCTGTACACACACAACACACGTCTCCCTTCTTCTTTCAAATGCAGAATATCTCTCTTGTGTTCCTCTATTCTTGCTGGTGATTCTCAGTAAAGCTTCGCAAGAACTGAGCCATAGGAAAGGCAGGCTGCCACCTGAAACAATCCCTTCTGTTTGCTTTTTAATATTGGAAGCGTTGTTATCTCCTGACTCCTTTTGCAATGAATTTTGCTCAGAGGCTGGAACAAAAGCGTAGGGCTTTATTCTTCTAGAATTGTGTGTGGCAATGGTTTGTTTGCAGCTCCTCCTATTTGGCGATAAGAGATGTGTACTTAAAATGTCTTTTGAAAGATAAAGGAGCTGGTGTGGCAAAAATCAGGTCCCTTCTCTAAAAAGTTCAGCTTAGCACATACAGCACGAACAAAGCCGGATATAACAGAACTGCTGCATAAGACATCACATATAGCAGCTGCGGGACCCTCCACACAGGCGTTTGATTTTTTCCCTTGGTCCTTTTCATGGCAGTTTTGCATTTTATTTCTATTGTATTATCCCATCCTGAGATTAATAGTGTTTTCTACCTCTTTATGCAGAAGAAAACCTGCTTGGGTGTGTGTCTCAATCCATCGCACTTATACCTCAGATGGTGATATTTACAAAGGTTGTAAGGAGGGTATAATAATCTTGGTATAAATTTAAATTGACTCATTGCTTGTGTGTGTAGATAAGTGCATTTGCTTCTAAGGCAAATCAGTTCTTACAGTTTTCTGTCAGGAATCTCCCTGAGTGTCTATAATCTAAACTGGAGGGAATAGGTACTGGGAGTTTTCATAACCTATTATTTTCTTTTTGTCTTTGCCAGGTGTTACAGAAGAGGAGAGGGCTGCAGAACAGCAGAAAACAAAGACTGGACCACCCGTGAACAGACTGACAGTGGATATTGTGGAACTGGAAGCTCTCAGAAAGTCCGTGGAGGACTTTTTCTGCTTTTGCTATGGTTGGTGCTTTAGAGTTTTCTAAATAGCTGTGCTGGTTTCCTAAGCTTTTATTCCACTTGGGAGTAAAATACTGCATGAGCTTAGCCTTCCAACTATACTGCTGTTAAGGTGATAAGTTTAATTTTAGTAAGTGATTCTGAAACATACACATATATTGGATAGTTTTCTTCTTGATGTGTTTTGTGGGATGTGATTTGAGATCATTGCAGAGCACAGCTCATTTCTAGTTTACTTTCAGGAAAGCCTCTCTATCTTGGTGGGTTCCAGCACACGTTAATGCGACCAGTCTTTGGTTTCCTGGTGGGATTTGCACTTTGCTTTCGCTCCCAGCCTCTCCAAAATAAAACATTTTATGAGGGACTCATCCTTTTGCTAACTTTACCTTAAAGCAATGTCCTTTTATTTTTTTAATAGGTAAAGCTTTAGGGAAGTCAACAGTGGTACCTGTGCCATATGAGAAGATCCAGAGGGACCAGAGCGCGGTGCTGGTGCAGGGTCTGCCCGAAGGACTTACCTTCAAACATCCAGCAAACTACGATGTGTCAACCCTGAAATGGATTTTGGAAAACAAGTCTGGGATCTCATTTATCATCAAAAGGTTATTTTTTCCCTCTTGTGCTGGTCTGTCCAATTAATTTTAATTAAATACATTGCAGCCTGTTGCTGTTAAACAGAAGAGCTCTCTCTTTAATGTTAAACTCCCAAGTAAATAATGATGTCTTTACTAAAGCTGTGGATTTTTCTTCCCCTGTTTCCACACAGGCCTTTCCTAGAGTCGAAGAAACACCTCGGTAAGTTCCTGCTTACTCAGACTAAGCAGAAACAGATCAGAATTTTAGTTTAGATAGCACTACAGGTACAAGATTTATTCAAGTGCATAAAGTGGCAAACGGTGCAGAAATTCCTAGACTGTGAGTTGTTTTGCTTATGAAACTATAACCTTTTCCTTTATGCATTTTGCCAGGAGCTACTAATTAGAGATAAAATTTGTTCTGTTGCATTCTTCAGCCTTTTACTGAATTTAAATTTAATGTGAATTGGATAGTATCCTAGGGAAAGGAGAAGTGAACTGCATTGCATTTTTAAAAGATGCCAAGACTTTACAGTGCTCCGCATTCCAGCACATGGTTGATTTGGGCATTTATAGTTCATTTTAAAAATTAATTTAATCTTCTGAAGTGGTTAGGTGTTGTAGTTCCCATGAAAGCCTCTATAAATTAAAAAATCTAAGCTAGAGTGAGTGTTTTAAAACTCCATAAAGATTCACTTCTGGCTTGGTAGAAAATCCCTTCTCCTGTTCCTTTCACGGGGTCATGTTGCTTTACTTGCAAAATTCGCACATGCGAGGGTTTGTTTTATGAAGAGGATGGGGCAATCTCTATAGGAATGAAGTCAGAAAAGTTCCACTTTCTCAGATGAACCAGCCACAGGTTGGTGCTGGGTTAGTAAAATCAGCAACGTGCTGCCTGTGCCCAGTGAGAAGAGCAGAGTGAGGGAAATTACAGAGATTCTGATAATAATATATTTCTATTGAAAATGCAAGGCAGGTTTTCAGTGTGGTAAACGACACTCTAAAAAAATAAGCTATTTGTGTCTAGCTGTGATTTAGGACTAAGCCAAATCTCTATAACTCTCCCATTTTCTTTTAGCAAAGTTTAAGTGCAAGGTTTGTTTCCCTTTGCTTCCCAAGATTCTCACTTGGCGTCATGAAAGAGAGCAGTGAAAGGCATGGTGTGGTGCACATTTCAAGTAATTTTATATGGCTGTTGCTTTAGAGATTAATAAAGCAGCTTAACAACATCTTTCCCTCAGATCTGTGAATACAGAAAATACACACATACGCTTGTAAAACGTGAACAGGGTTTCACCTCATGAAATCAATGTTACCTTTTCAATTTGTATTTAAGGTAAAAGGCATACAGGAAATTCAAAGTTTGTCTTTTAACTTTCAGGAGTTCATATGACAGATCCTTCACATTCAATTATACCTCCAGGTGGAAGGTGAATCTAAAATAATGTCTTTTTTGTTGTTGTTATTGTCTATGTATTTTCATATACATAATCCTTCCCTAATGTGCTTTTCTGTCCAGCTGACCTTTGGATAACTTTTGCTTGCCTGGGATTATAGAAAGCATAAAGCTAAAGTTTCCATTTCAACCATTATTTATGGGGAAACTGTTACAAATTAAACTTCTGGTTGAAGCGGTAAAGGTCGAGGGCTGCCTTGGTTGCGGTGACCATGAGATGGTGGAGTTCAGGATCTCATGTGGCAGGAGCAGGATAATAAGCAGAATTGCAACCCTGGACTTCAGCAGGGCAAACTTTGGCCTTTTCAGGCAATTGCTGGGAGAAATCCCATGGGCAAGGCTGCTTGAGGGTAAAAGGGCCCAAGATAGCTGGTTAGTGTTCAGGGACTGTTTCTACCGGGCACAAGATCAGAGCATCCCGATGCGTAGGAAGTCAAGGAAGGGAGCCAGGAGACCTGCGTGGTTAAACAGGAACTGCTGGGTATGCTCAAGTGGAAGAGGAGAGTTTATAGATCATGACAGGAGGGGCTGGCCACTTGGGGAGAATATAAGGCTGTTGTCAGAGGGTGTAGGGAGGCAACCAGCAGCGTAGGGGAAAGGGACCTGGGGGTCCTGGTGGACAGCAGGGTGACCATGAGCCAGCACTGGGCCCTTGTGGCCAGGAAGGTGAATGGCATCCTGGGGTGGGTTAGAAGAGGGTGGTCAGTAGATCCAGAGAGGTTCTCCTGCCCCTCTGCTCTGCCCTGGGGAGACCACACCTGGAATATTGTGTCCAGTTCTGGGCCCCTCAGTTCCAGCAGGACAGGGAACTGCTGGAGAGAGTCCAGCGCAGCCACCAAGATGCTGCAGGGAGTGGAGCATCTCCCGTGTGAGGAAAGGCTGAGGGAGCTGGGGCTCTGGAGCTGGACAAGAGGACACTGAGGGGGGACTCATTCCTGGGGATCAATATGGAAAGGGGCAGTGTCAGGAGGATGGAGCCAGGCTCTTCTGGTGACAACCAGTGACAGGACAATGGGTACAAAGTGGAACACAGGAGGTTCCACGTAAATTTGAGAAGAAACTTGTTCCCGGTGAGGGTGGCAGAGCCTGGCCCAGGCTGCCCACGGGGGTTGTGGAGTCTCCTTCTGTGCAGACATTCCAACCCGCCTGGACACCTTCCTGTGTAACCTCATCTGGGTGTTCCTGCTCCATGGGGGGATTGCACTGGATGAGCTTTCCAGGTCCCTTCAACCCCTGACACTCTGGGATTCTGCATGATTCTGTGAATTTCAAAAAATCGTTCTGTTGTTTTTCTTCTTTGAACTTTGAACAGATATGATGTTGCTTCCTTCCCCCTCCTCCATTAAAAAAACCAGCTTGTTTGTTTGTTAGTAAATGAAGTGGCTATATCTGGAATAAATCAAAAATTGCTTAATGTGAAAACAAGCGATCAGTTTTTCCTGCTCCTGAGTTTGCTTCTTATTAAAGGGTAAACACGCTTTGAATATTGTGTATGTCCCAAAAATACAGTGATAGGAGATTCCTGGCAATTCCCTTGAGATAAATCAGATGAACCAATATGGAGGGTTTCACTTTTGTGTTCCTACTTGGAAAAAAAATACTGGGAGATTGATTTTATTTGACAACCTGTAAAGCTCGAGGAACTTTGCAGAAATGTGATATTTGGGTTTGCCAGTGTGTTCTTTTGTCAATGTGCTCGCTTTGTTTATTTTTGTAGTTGTCCTATTAAAGTGAAAACGGAACCCAAAGAGGATTCTGGTAGGTTCCAATTTTTGCTCTTACTTGCAAAGCAACGGCCAATTTCTGTTCAGAAGGCTGAATTTAAGCAAAGATGGGAAAAAACACATGCTTTGTGAGAAGGAAAAGCTGCTTTCCTCAAAATTGTCTGTTTTCAGTTGGAGTTTTTATCAAGTATTGAACCTTAGCCGTATGTTTCCATTTCTAGGAGGAGGAGATTTGTAAAATGTTGTAGACTAAAATGATTTATCTTTGTAAACAGTTTTAAGTGGAGAAGAAGAAAACCCTCAGGTTTTTATTTTGTCCTAGTTCGAGATCACTCGGTGTATTTCTTAACGTTACTAAAATATTGAAAAAGTCGGGATGTCCATTTTCCAGCTAAAATGGAAATAAATAATAAACAGCAAAATGTGTTATTTCTGATTAAAGAAGTGCCCGAGCACGGTAGGACAGCAGGTAGGACACCATTTGGGATTGCAGCAGCGTGTGCTTTGAGGTAAAGAAGTGAATAATCCCATTAAAGCCAGCGAGGGGACGGGTGTGCTTGGAGATAAACCGGTGACTTTCCCTTCTCTTGGGGTGCGCTACATTGCTCAGCGTTCTGTGTAGGAATTCAGGTTTTGTATTTAGTCCCGTTTTGTTCTTTCCTTTGGTTCTTCGTGCTTCACGACTTTAAACCTGCGGTTTGAGAGCCCTTTGTGGTTCACGCTTGACTTGACGTACATGAAGAGTTAACCTGAGTGTTTTGTCCAGTCAGTCCCAGGCTCTTTGCAGTGCTGCTCTCTAGGCATTTTAAGTCATTCTCCTTTTGTTTTGAAACATTTTAGGGAATGCCGTGAAGGCCTATGCAGACTGTATCTGAACTTGGCTGTACAGATGAGCGAGCAGGAATAGGCCTGCAAGTACTATCAGCACAAGTAGTGATAAAACATTTGGCTTTTTGCCTCTTGTAGTGGGCAATAAGGAGGATTTATTCACTTATTTATTTTTTTATTCTTCAGATTGTCTGGTTTCAGGGCGTCTAGTTCGTAGAGAAGCATTTAATCCTGAATCCCTTCTGAGGGTGACCAACCTGCCATGTCAGAAACCAGCAGGTTGCTTTGTTACTAATGGTTAAGCTCAATGATTAAGTGTCTCAGCACCTGAAAAGCTTTTTCTTCTTTTAAATAGAGATGAGCTAGGATCTCGGTGGATGTTTGGGGTTGCTTTTAACAATCTGGTTATTATTAATTTCTATATTCAATTCCTTTGTTTCTACAGGACTTTCTTTGGAAATGGCAACAGTGGTGGTGAAGGAGGAATCAGATGATCCTGACTACTATCAATATACTATTCCAGGTAATGATACCAACTTTCATGTGTGTTTATCTCATGAAAGGGTGAATTGCTTAAGTGTTGTTCTCTCTATGCCTCTCTTTTTGCTTATTTTGGTCATTAAACATGCCATTACTTGGCTCTGTTAGGTTACATTTCCATGCTGGCTATCATTTAAGTTATTCTGAGGAATACCAAAAGAGCTCAAGTGCAACTTCAGCATATACATATGTGTGTGTGGGGGCTGGAGGAGAAATTCATGGGGTCTTTTGAACTGCTTGGGGTTTTTTCTGAGGATCAGGTGTGCAGACTCTGATTCCAGTGATTTCTTTAAACAGGAAATAAACCACAATAACGATGCTGCCCAGAGCGCTGCTTGGATCTCTTCTTTAGTTTAAATTTCAATAACTTTCATAGTGTATCAATCACTTTTCTTGAATGGAATGACCACTGTGTGTCTAAATAGTATCGAAAGGCTTTTGTATATAGACAAAACATAACACCATGTGTGAGGTCCATGACTTGGACTCTGTGCATGTGTTAATGTGTCTCTCAGTTGCCTTGCCTCATCTCTATGTATCCAGTTAATACCGCGTGTCAACCTCAACTAGGAGTGGAAAAAACAAATCGTTCTTTCTGTAGGTTGAAATGAACAGTAACTAAGAAGTTGTGACTATTAATGGCAATGTAAAATAACTAGAACCCTGTATTTATCATTTCAGCCAGTTTGCATTTGTCGTTAGGTTGATTGAGCAATGCAAAGGAACACAGGTGAGCTGTGTGTTCAACAACGAAGTGCAGAACAGCACAGCCTTTCATTTGGTAATATTAGGGATTATCGAGATAACATGTTTAGACACACAGATGCTTGTGAATGTGCTTTACAGCACAGCAAAGTGTTGCCACTTGAGATCAGAATTGGAAAGGTGAATTCTCTAGTGTTAGGATTATCTTTTTTTCATTATTTGTACATTGCCTAGCTGCAGGGGACATGGGGGTTTACAGGCTCGATATAATGTAGTAAAAATAGGTACTTTCTTGGAGACAACCTAATCATGTTCCTTCCAAAGCCAAGCGCTGTCATCTTCTTGCTTTTCAGCCCCTTGCGGCTTTTCATTTCATGCATAAAAACAATGTGAGTATGTAATCCAGTGCCCTTTGAAGAGAGTGTGCATTGAAACTGCTTCCTTACAAAATAGTAACCCATTTTTCTGAGCTGAAAAATCCCATTTATACGATATGCTTCCATGGTGAAGTCCAAGCAACGTGAATTTGGAGGCTGGAATTTCTGTCGGCTTTTACAGAACTCTAAATTTGAATCTTCTGAGTGGTGAAGAGCAATGTGTATCTCATTCAGACAAAACATCATTCAATGAATAACTTCCCTGTTGCCCCCTCCCAGTGTAATCCTCCAACCTTGCATTTAAAATGAGAGACAACTGAGTATATTGGTAGAAGCTATGGAGTCCTGTGGCTTAAAAGAGATTTTACTATTCCAAGTCGTGCCGCCTTCCCTGGAGTGAAGCAGCTTCTTCAAGTTGCTACTGCTCAGATTTGAGCCAAAGGTTGTACAAAGTACAAATTCACAGAATCACAGAATTCCAGAATGTCAGCGGTTGGAGGGCCCTGGAATGCTCATCCAGTGCAATCCCCCCATGGAGCAGGAACACCCAGATGAGGTTACACAGGAAGGTGTCCAGGCAGGTTGGAATGTCTGCACAGAAGGAGACTCCACAACCCCCCTGGGCAGCCTGGGCCAGGCTCTGCCACCCTCACCGGGAACAGGTTTCTTCTCATATTTAAGTGGAACCTCCTGTGTTCCAGTTTGCACCCATTACCCCTTGTCCTGTCCCTGGTTGTCACCAGAAGAGCCTGGCTCCATCCTCCTGACACTGCCCCTTTCCATATTGATCCCCAGGAATGAGTCCCCCCTCAGTGTCCTCTTGTCCAGCTCCAGAGCCCCAGCTCCCTCAGCCTTTCCTCACACGGGAGATGCTCCACTCCCTGCAGCATCTTGGTGGCTGCGCTGGACTCTCTCCAGCAGTTCCCTGTCCTGCTGGAACTGAGGGGCCACAACTGGACACAAATTCAAGAGGAATTTAGGGGTTTGTGTGTGCATGAAGGTGCTGTGCAGAGAAGGAAACCTTAGAAAAGTCCCGTTATCCTGAGGAACGGCACAAGCCTGCGCAAGAATTGCTACAGAATAAAGAAAATTGCTAGGGTCGTGGTGCTTACTAAAATACCCTCCAGCAAAAGCTGGGCTTATCGATTTATGCGAAGAAACAACTTAACTGTTAGAGAGCAGCAATCTGCTTGGGGCTTCCTGGAGAACATGATTTACTGATGACATTTCACGGTTACTGTTGTTCTCTGAGTGTTTCCTCTCACCAGTCTGCACTGCTGACCAGAGCGCTCTGTGCCTCGGTGGCACGCGAAATGCTCCCATTAATCAAACAAGGGGAAAATTACACCTGTAGGTGGATGTTCTTCTAATCTTTTATTATCTGATAGTCGGCTGCAGCATTTGGATGTCACCATGAGTTAATACTGAATTACTAAATTTAGCGATGGTGTAGCAGTACTCAGGAAGAAGACTGAGAAATAGGGACTTTAGCCATCTAAAACTTCATGTGGGTGTTTTGAGAGTATTAGGGGTGATTTTCCATCAGCGGGCACTAGAAGTGCGGCAGTGGGTAGTTTTTTTCCAGTGTCCTGGACAAATGTGAAGGTCAGTGCAGTGTTAAATGCTTTGGGTGACACCAAAGACATCCTGTTCTGGAAGAAAGGTCCAGATTTTGATGGTGGACTCAATAAGGAAAAGAACTGAGCGGAGATCTGCAGGACTGAGTAAAACACACTGGAGCATTTCAGCTATCACAGTTAGTATTTCTGTATATGCTTTATCTATAAGTACCAGTTATTATGGCTCTTCTTAAAACGCTGTTTCTTAGTTTAGTGGTTGGAATGTGGTTTAGTCCTTGTACTCTCAGGTTGAACATATTCCTGTGCTCTGCGAATGATTCTTTTTGCACGGCTGGTGTGGAGGGACCAGCATTTAATCCAGCCCGAGCTCCGCACCAGCTGGGGATGTGCAAGGCCTGCGCCTAAAGCCAAGTAGCACTTCCCGTGTTGTGCACTGTGTTAACACAGCATCTCTGTGCCCATAAATCCTCTGAGCTTCAATATGAGCCTCCCTGCAGACAGGAGAATGTGTCACTGATACATAAATGTATTGGATCGTGACAGACACACGTCTTGGCTTCTTACTAGAAGGCTGCCCACAAGAGCCAGGCTACCTTAAGGGCTTTTCACGGAAAAAAAATGAGTTCAAAACACCACCAATGTCAACAACTCTGAATCAATTAACAGAATAGAATTGAGAGCTCTACTTACTTGTTTTTTCCCAATTTACAAAGACTTTTCTTAATGTATTCCTGCTTATTTTGGGAGACATACCATCTTCAGGGAAGAGCAAGGCTTTTAGAAACAAAACCCACGCAGAACTGAGTAATTCGCTGACAAAGGACCAAACATTTGCTGGCAGAGGTGTGTTATCCTGTGAATTGTGTGGATGCAAGTCTTGAGTTACCATTGACACCTTGAAATTAAAACCGAGAGAACTGGAAGCGGAAGGAAAAGGCTGTAAACAATGTGTCCTGGGAATTGGCTGCTCCGACTTATAAACCACTGACATGTTTTCTGTGTCACTGGTCACCGGGTGGTTGAACAGTGCTGACAGTTTTGGGATTTCAGGAAATGCTAGAGGGAGGCGTTTCAAATATAGGATATTCATCCAAAACCAAATGAGTTTGAAAATGTTCTCTGCCCCAAACGGGAATGTAAACTGTGCTGCTTTTATTCTCACCCTGGAGCATTGAAAGTCATCAGCATCTTTCCATGTGTCTCCAACAACAAAATATGTCTTCTTTGGGGATCTCTCGCAATACTCAAAGTAACATCCATTTTAATGGGGCTAAAACTGTAAAGCTAGCCCGGCAGTACTCTAACAAACATAATGTGACACTCAGCATGGAGATTCTATCTTAAACCAAGAAATTCCAGAGAATATATTGAAGAAAACAAGAAAGCACGATGTTGTGCCTCCTGAAGCACTCGGAGATTACCCTGGTGGTTGCATATTCATGTTGCTGCCATCTGCGGCGTGAAAGAAAGACCCCAAAAAAGTGAGCATCACCGACGGTGCAAATCCAGGAGATGGTAAATCTGATGCTTCTGCCCAGTGGCGCAGATTTGGAGTGTGGTGTCAGGTCATAATCCATTAGGAACCGAGAGATTTGAAGCTGGTGTAAGAAATAGCTGTTACTGGAGGGAATGGCAGCTGCTCCTCGTTTTAAAGGAATTGTTAGAAGGTTGAAAATGACATATTTCTAACAGGCATTTGAGAAGTTTGTGATTTATGGCAATAGCCATGTTTTATGCAGGTTTCACCTCAGTGCAGGATCCCAGTCCAGATCCATGATTTAGGTGCTGGTTGGTACTTATCTGCTCACAAAGGACCAAGTTGTACTTGAAGTGTTGTAGAATCCTACAAATCTTACCGTACTGCAAGGTTTTGCTTCTAATGCCTGTGGTTTTAGTAATTAAATCTCCCACGTTTGTGACTGTCCCTCCTCTGCTATACCTGCTGCAGTAGAATTCAATTCTTACCTCTTGAGTTTTCTTCTTTTTTCATTTTTCTGATTTCCTCCTACTTTGATTTCTAAATGGAACTTTTTTTTGATCTTGTTACCACCATAATTGGTTTTGGCTTCTCTTAGTAATGTGATCTGGGTGTATCTGCCTGTTTTGTGCATGAATGTATGAAAGTGGAGAAGTATCTGCTTTTGTTAATATTTCCTGGTGGTAGAACTTTCAAAATTCTTTTAAATTTAATTTTCTAGGCTTTACTAAATTAAGCTACTGGAATATATAGGTTTACACTTTTTAATTTCTGAAATATTTTTTTGATAGTGTTTTTTCCTCTGTCAAAGCCACAAGTTTCATAAAATAATCTGTGTGGGTCACCTGAAAAAGAAGTGATGGGTTTACTACATGTACGGTGGTTTTCACTGACATTAAAGCTGGGGGAAATCACATTCTGTGATTCTGTGATTGAGTTTGCTGTGCTTAATCCCAAGGGCTGTAAGCCTAGGAAGTGTATTTTTTAACTAAAGAAATCTTTCTTCGAGTTTCAATGCATCCAAGACTTCTCATTTTTCCTTTTTCATTTGTGTCACAGCATATATTTGGCAGGAAGATAATGCAATATAGAGACTATTGTGGGATATGTAGAGAAGGAGACTCCACAACCTGGACCCTTTTGACCAGGAAGGCCAATGGTACCTGGGGTGGGTTAGAAGGGGGTGTCAGTAGGTCAGAGAGGTTCTCCTGCCCCTCTGCTCTGCCCTGGGGAGACCACACCTGAAGGATGGAGCCAGGCTCTTCTCGGTGACAACCAGTGACAGGACAAGGGGCAATGGGTGCAAACTGGAACACAAAAGGTTCCACTTAAATATGAGAAGAACCTTCTTCCCGGTGAGGGTGTCAGAGCCTGGCCCAGGCTGCCCAGGGGGGTTGTGGAGTCTCCTTCTGTGCAGACATTCCAACCCGCCTGGACACCTTCCTGTGTAACCTCATCTGGGTGTTCCTGCTCCATGGGGGATTGCACTGGATGAGCTTTCCAGGTCCCTTCCAGTGCCTGACATTATGGGATTCTGTGTAATTCTGTGAATTTCAAAAAATCGTTCTGTTGTTTTTCTTCTTTGAATTTTCTGATGCTCTCAGTAAAGGTTCCAGGTGATCAGTTGATGTGATGGTTATTTTTATGACCATACTTCATGTTCACATCTGCTAAAAACCATTACCTTATTTTCTTTTGCTGTGCTTTGCATTTTCTGGTTATCTACCCAGCACCCACTCTGAATTAGATTGAAATATCATACCATGTTTTCCGTGAACTAAATGATATATTTGACATAACTTGAATATATAGATAAGGTGTCTCAGTAGATATTGTTGAATCTCTGCTATACGTGACATCATGGGAAGAGCCTTTGAAATGGAGATTCCTTCCAACTTGCTCCCCAAGTGATATTTTACTCCCAGCTTCCAGAGATCGGGAAGAAGATACTCTTCAAAATACACAAGTGCAGCATCACTCTGCCACAGTAATTAAAATATATTCCTTCATGCACTGCTGCTTAGTTTGGAAAAAAAATTCCAATATAATTAGCTTCACTTTATTTTACTTTACTACAGTTAAATGCAAATTACTCTTTCTCCCACTGTGTATTGATAGGGTAATTCTATTTATTACGTTGGTGCAGACTGCCCCAACAAAAGCATTGTGATCATGAATTTCCCTCTCATTTTTCACTGTTGACCTTGCAGCCTGTTACGGAGATCATTATAGTGCAACAACTATGGATCTGTATAAATGGTAAAGAAATACATCATCTGTAGGGGCGCACAGCCTTTGTTTGTATTTCCAATAGTCCTTGATAACAAAGGGGAAAATATTTATGATTGTATTAATCCTGTTAAGCCAAGAATAAGGAATTTCTTACTGTCATTAGCACCAACTCTGTGCTGCTGCACACACAATTTAACAAGTATAATCCCCACCTCCTTACCCTTGTCTACAGAATTGCTTAAAGGCTTATGGTAAAATATCTTTGTTTCTGGTTTTGTATCATGCTGTGAATGCAAAACATTTCAGTGAGCTGGGGAACTTCTTTGACAAGTGTTTGTTTAAATACAAAATCACAGAGTGTTTGGTTAAACATGTTTTCTCTGTCCGTCACTCAGCATTCCTGCTTTTCCCCCTTCAGATCCCTCCCAACGCGCCTCCTCAGAAACCAGTGAGGATCCCGAGGTCGAGGTCACCATCGAAGGTTAGTTCTCCGGTCCATTGATTTCAAGCTGTTGGGTATTTTGATGTCCAAAATCTGGTTTACAATGCCTGCGTTACTTGGCACTGGATAACCAGGATTATGTGCCAGTGTTGGCTGCAGTTTGGATGGTGCCCTGCTTGGTAAACATACCTAGTCCATCAGTTTTACGTTGGTCTGAAACAAGTTTTAGCACTCTGAGTGTTTCAAGATCAAACTTAGGTGCTGTGTTTCAGCAGAGGGACACTTCCAACTAGATAAAAAAATACAATCTGTGCCCGCACAATTTATTTCCTGATTCGTTTTGCTCTTGTGTAGTCATTTTATGATCATGAGAAGCCCGGTTGTGTTTCAGAACACAATATTATTTTCCTTAGGAGATACAGAAGGAGATTTGCTTTTGGCTGTCTTGTGCCTTGTGCTGCTCTCTTGAGCAAATTGCTGATACACGGGCCAGCAGGTTTCTAAAGTTACTCACATAAGTAACTAGTAGCAAAATTTGATGCCCTGATGAAGCACAGCTCAATACTTGCATTAGAGCTTTGGAATTCAAAGCAGTTCCAATGTTACACATGCCTTCTCTGGACTTTACAACAGTGATATTTTTGTTTCTTTAAGATGATGACGATGACTACTCACCCCCTAACAAGAGAGCGAAGAGCACCGAGTCACCTAGTGAAGCTGCCAGTACTGGGAGAAGAAAAGCGAGAGAGTTCAATTTTGGTAAGAAAACATTATTTTGTGTCTGCTCAGTTTTATAAAAAGTTATTAGACGTTTATACACTGCTGGAGTGAGAGGCGCCAATGCAGGTGTTCATTTAAGAGCCCGGGGTTCTTTGTAGATGTATCGCAGCAGTATGACCATCATCGCAGGCTACCTCTGTTTCTCATTATTCAAAGTGACCCTCTAAATAGACACTGAAGTACTTTAATAGAATAAAAATAAGTTTAGATTTTTGTCAGCTGATTTCATGGACAAGATAAGACTGAATTTACTAGTGCGCTGAATTACGGCAAACCCGAGGTCAAGGAGCCTGTCTCTCTTGATACTGCTGTGAACAATGTAGATGGCTGAGGGAGGCATGTTTGAGAAGATAACCAAATGACTGTTGCGCTGAATAGCTTGCTTTGATCCCTCTGGACACACAAAAAGTTGGGTCTTTGTGGCAGTGCTTTTTCATGATACCTGACATGGAGTTCTCACTGCAGAAATACATCTACACCCGGTGGTTGTTCTGGTTAAAGGATTCGTCCCATGTGATTTATTGCAGCCCCATACTTCTCCTTTATTTCTTGTTTTGGTTTGGTTTCTAGATGGATAACCTATGAATCTGTAATTCTATAAGGTTCTGCGGTCAGGAATATGTCCTTTGGCACAGTGTTTGAAATTTTATTAGAGATGCTGGGATGTGAGGTCAATTGAAAAAGCCCCATGGAACCTCTTCTGACATCTGTTTTGTGTGAAATGCTATTTCACGCTAATTTCGGCGAAAAATAACAAAACACTGTAGAGATCTCCCTTTTCAAAAGATTATTAATACTAATAGGGAGTTCCAGATGTAGCATTAGTTTTGGTTGGGTCAGGAGAATATAATGGCAACATTAGTAGAGGAGAAGATTGAGCATTTAATACTGCAGAAGCTTTTGCTAGAATATATTCCCTTAGTAGAAAGGAATATGTAAACTTGACAGGCCAGCAGTGTTTGAAGGGACTAAACAGGGGTTTAATTACACATGAAGAAGAAAGGTATTAAAATATCAGGATGACGAAAGTTTGAGTTGAGCTTGCAGTGTTGAAAGACCAGTTTGAGAACGTGTCGCCACTTAACCTGCTCACTGGTGCTTCTGAGCTGACCTGGTAGATTCTCTCTGGGCTGTTTCCTCTTAACCACCGGCTGTGCAGTTAGAATACAGTGTTTTGCAGCTCATGGTTTACCAAGAGATCTTTATTGCTGGGCTTCCTAAATGGTACTGAGGTTATTGCCCCTCATACCCACTTTTGGGGTTCACCTGCAGAAAGTGCTATTTATCGTGTCTGGTTAAAACACAAAATGAATGTGAGATTTGCAGAAATACATTTCATTTGCTGTAACAAAAGAAGACTGGAAAGGAGGTGCAGGTGCTTGAGAGGGAAATCTGCCTCATCTGATAAGGACTTTCAGTATTTTACATAATGCTGAGATCCAGATGTTTGATAGCTGGAGCTGTAGAGACTTTGTATGTGTCTTGAGTCAGAGATCAGGTACCCCGAGTGACTCGAGAAACGATGTGAATAATGTGCTGGGCTCTTACTTTCGTGGAAACAGGAAAACAAAGTGGAGAACAAAATAATTGGAAGCAGGGGGAGAATGAAAAGTGTCTGGTAAAATAGAAATGGATAATCTTTGAGAAGGGCGACTGGATTTCAAAAATCTTTCTGAGCCAACTATTTAAGGGTAAAAATATCTTTGAAAGGAACTGACACTGTCAGTAAAAATCTCTTCCCACAATGTTTTTTTGCTTTCTTAGAGATTTTATCGAAGGCTCAAAGGCTTCAGGTTGTGTCTTGCAGTTGTGTTGTTGTGCTGGTCTGACTGAAAGTCAGTTGATTTTCTTCGTGCAGTTAGAAACTTTTCTTTTTTGTAGCCAGCACAGTCATTGTTTTGTATTTAGTCTGAGAACAAGAAGATAACACCCCAGGACAGATCTTCAAGTAAGCGAGACAGCGTGTGAAAACACCCTTTTCCCTCTATAAAAGGTCTCACTCTTGCCCACACCCGAAGCGTGCTGTCCTCCTCATATCCGTGAAATTACCTTAAAAAATACAAGCTTAAATGTGGCCAAAGTTGTGTACGCTGGTCTGAAAATGAATATTTAAACCCCTTTCGATACGGAGTCAAAATTCAATCCTCAGTCTTGTGTGATAGAAGAGTTATATTGACAACTGGAAGTGTAATGGCTTGAATGGCCTCATTTTTTGACCCCTGTAGATTCAGGTCTTTGGTGTAAGAAATAAGCTGTAAGTACATCTGCTTGTTAACTCATCCTTACAAGGCCAACCAGCATCTGGTACCATCTACAAAAGAGTTGTGGCACTTTCCGAAAAGCATTGAGATAGTAAATAAAGCTATGAAAACGTGTGCCCTCTGTCACAGGCAGAAAATGAGATGTTAAAATTGTGCTGTTTAATCCAGCTCTCCATGGAGCACACGTTTGGATTTGGATAACTTCTGTGGTGCAGCCGCTACCTTCTTTCACAAGTAGGATTTATGGGGATGTTTTGCAACATCAGGACTTGGAGAAATACTGGATTAAGGTAGAGGATGGCACGATGCCTCCTGACCCACGTACTTGTTGTTTTGGCACAAATCTGTACTTCGTGTAGTTGCTGTAAGCTTTATCAAGCTTCAGTAATTAAGCTTTTCAGCATCTGGATTTAGGTGACTATCAGCAGTACTGAGAGCCGTCAAAGGGAAAGCATTTGTGGAAGTTACTTTAGCTTGGTTTATGTTGTGCTTTTGTTTTTGTTTTGTTGTTTTAACCTTGATTTAATATCTGCAGAAATTCTGGAGTTAATCAGAAACATTCTATCCTTTTTCTTTCTGAATGTATCCATATATTTTAATGTATAGCCCATACCATAGTCCATAGGCACCTGTATGCAGTTGAGCAGTAAAAGCACACTGTGTATTTCCAGGTAGTGGTAACACAGATTTTACAAGAGATTCTCGGTTTTGTTTGTAGTCTGACACGTCCTTCTCTTTTCTTTGCAGAGAAATGGAACGCGCGAATTACAGACTTAAGAAAGCAAGTTGAAGAGCTGTTTGAAATCAAATACGGTATGTGCTACGCTCCTTTCCAAACAATTACCTCTAGTGCTTTGCACTGTAAATCGCAGCCCTTTGGCACGTGTCTTATGGTTGGCTCAGGCTCACACCCAGTACTGACAGCACCAAAGCGTTACGTATTATTAGGAGACTTAAAATAGGGGGAAGTAGCTTTTTTGATGAGCAGAGTAATATCAAAATTGGTGCCTCTGTGTGGCACCTCAGTGTGAAACTTGATTTTCTTTTTCAGTTGTGCTCAGTTTCCTGGAGCTCCAGTGTGCACCCCCATTGAGAGCTGGCCTTTTTTCAGTGATTACACTGTGTCCTTAAGTGAAATAATCTTTTAAAATGGCTCCAGGGAGATGTTACCACTGTTCCTTTCTGATTATGATTGATGTACAGTGAAACAACAATTCCAAGATTCTCCAAGAAGGAGAGAAAAAGAAGCGCGTGTGTTAGACTTGGGGATTTGTCTCCAGATGTTGCATCCAGATGCATTTTGTGTCCACGTATCGCAGACTAAATCAGCGTCAGCATAAGTGTCAGAATAAATGGTGGTGCTCCTCTGCCGTGAGAAGTGGAAGTGCTTTCAGAACGGACCTTGTCATTTGGAGCTATTACACGTTCTGGGTGTGACTGTCATCTGAGATCTGAGCAGCCCACTGAAAGCAACTCACACCAAGTAAAAACAGTTCAAAATCTAATTGCCAGTATTCTAATTGCTCTAGAAAGGAGCACCATTCTTGGTGAATTGCTTTAATTTTGATTTTGGTGTTAGCATGTAGCCAGCCTAAAAATCTCCTGTGGACTCCGAATACGGAGCTATTCCTGACTTGCCACAGCAGGCCGTATGGTATTAAATGATCCCTTTTTTTCCCCATGGATGACAACATTTCATTGACTCATGAAACAGTTCCATACCAGATTCCAGTGCTTTCTATTTGTATGGACATACAGTTTCCCATTTCCCAGAATGAGTTACGGATGTCCAGAATTCCCAGAGTGCTCCAGTTTGGGCCATCTTCTATTTGGCAGTTAAAACCAAGCCTGGTTGAAACAAGGTTCTTCTCACCATTTTCTAAAATGTTGGTATTCGATTCTCATCAGAGAACAAGACTAAGATACACACAGTGTTTTCAAAGCCTCCCTCTTTTGTGATGAGCTTCCAAGTGTTTCAAAGAGTATCTTACCCAAATGCCTTTAAAACCTAAATTGTCTTATTGCCTTTAAGAATTTCTGAGTTAGCCTGTTTGGTATACACCCATGTCTGAACCACAGACCAATTTCATGGTACGTTCAGTTCCTTGAAAAGCTGTTCTGAGTAGTTTTGCTTTCACAAATGCTGCCCCATCACTGGACTCTAATTTGGCCTTAGCTTGGCCTTTCTCTCCTCAAATAATTTTTTGCATCTAATTTCCATAGCAAACCAACAGAATGTACCAAACTGTTTGCAGACCAGTCAGATGGTAATAGAGAATTCTTGTTGCATGGCTTACAAAATTAACATACCCTTGTGAGTATAAAGAAATCACCCCTTTTGGTATTTGCAAACCATGGGGCCACTCTCCAGTATTTGCCAGCCTGATGGGTGTATTGTTAGGATTGCGGTTCTCATAACTTAAAGAAATACATCGAGGTTATTTTCCAGCTGTGCGTGAATCTGTTATTTGCTTTTCATTTGCTTCAAAGATTTCATTAGTAGGGCCATGCTTTTTTTGGATGATGTTAGAAGTATATTGGTTTTTTGTTAGCAATTCCTTGCATTTCTAAAATACCCAAAGCTTTAGGAATTCACTCAAAAGAAGGGATTTGTGTCTCCCCTCCAAGGCATTAGTGACTCTTGTAACCCAATAGTAATAACAAATAATAATAATAATCAGAGCTAATTAAATGTTTGGTCTATAATTAAGTCTAGATAATTTCATCTTTCAAAATGTCTTATTAAACAAAACCAGAATACTGTGAAATTTCACTGTAACAGGTGCTGTCTCTGCTATTAAATGTTTACAGAGTAAAGGGAAAAGAGGAGAATCTGCATATATATGCAGGTCTGCAGCTTGTTTACTGTGAATTAGAGTAATTTAGCTATAAAACAAAAACAAATCCCCACAAATAGGAATGCTTGCGTGTTTAAATGTGCCTGTTCGCTAGTTGGAAAGCTTTCAGGGTGATATCAGAGTAGAACCACAAACTACTCTAATGTTTTCTCTTCTCCTTTTTTCTTGAAGCTCAAGCTATAAAAGCAAAAGGTCCCGTGTCTGTCCCGTACCCGCTCTTCCAGTCCCATGTGGAAGATTTATATGTGGAAGGGCTGCCAGAGGGAATTCCCTTCAGGCGTCCGTCCACGTACGGCATTCCCCGTCTGGAGAGGATACTTCTAGCAAAGGAGCGAATCCGCTTTGTGATTAAAAAGTAAGGAAGTTTGCATTTTTGTCCCTATAGGATTGATTGTTTTTTGCTGCCTCCGCTCTGCTTCATTTTATCCTCAACAACTTCCAAGCTGATTTGTACTGAGCTGTTGTTGTGCAGCACTGATGAGTAGTTTGATGTTCACTCATATAAATTCAGCTTATCAAATCCACAGAGCAGCATGGTGGTGGCTGAGATCAGAACATTTCGATATTATGGCCTTCTTGTCATGGGCAGATCTCTTTGTGCTATTTTAATCTCTGCAGCTATAATACGTGTTGGATCTTTGCTTCTGATTAAGTGCATCTTAGACTTCCCAGGTAATTTTAATGTAATCTGGATGTGACCATGAAATGTTATGGCTCAGGTGAATATGCGTATCAGGCATCAAAAACGTTTCACAGAATCACTCCTGCTTATTCCCCATGCTGCACGCATTGGTGTGCAGGCATTTCAGAGAGCGAGCTGAGCACACTGATCTCACCCCAGGGGTATGGGGGGCCTCCCAGCCTTCATCAGCTCTAGAGTGATGCCCTACTGATACAAGCCCAACTACAACCCCATCCCCCTTCGAGTCTAGTTTAAAGCTCTCCAAATGAGCCCTGCTAATTCCTGTCCCAGCATTCTTTTGCCCCTGCGAGATAAACCTTTCCCACGTATCACTGTTTGGACTGAAACCTTTCCCATGTATCACTGTTTGGACTGGTGTCTTGTAAAACCAGCTCTTATCAAAGAACCCAAAGCCCTGCCTGTAGCACCAGTCCTGTAGCCAGTTGTTTACAGACTGAATTTTTCTATTCCCTCCCATATCATCACCCAAAACTGGAAGGAGGGAAGAGAAAATCACTTGAGCCCCAGACTCTTTTACCATCCGTCCCAAGGCCTTGAAATCTTTTTTCATTCCCATCAGACTGCGGGATGCAGCTTCCTCCCCACCTCTCTGGAAGATCAGCAGTGGGTAGTAGTCCATTGGGTGCACCAGGTTGGGTAGCGTCCTGGTTATGTCCCTGATCTGGGTTCCAGGTAGACTGCACACTTCCCTACAATGAGGGTCAGCTCTGCAGATTGGGCCCTCTGTCCCTCCCAGAAGGGAATTGCCTACGACAGTTACCCTTCTTTCTCATCTGAGGTGGTCTTGAGGCATGTGATCAACTGCCTCTTTCTATGTAACCTCATAGGTGGGCCTTGCACCACATCCTCACCTACCTCCTCTTCAAGATCCAGGGCCTCAAACCTATTACGGAGGGGCACCTGGGGAAGCAAAGCAGGTAGGGAGGGGGATTGCCCACGGCCCCAAACTGGAACCTGCTTCCAGCCCTCGTCATCTTTACTGTCCCCTACCTCTGCCCAACAGCGACAGGGGCTGTGTCAGGTCTTCTCCCTCTGCCAAACAGGGCAAGGGGTTCATCACCTTTTGGGGGGTATCCCCCTGGAGCGTCTCTGAGTGGCACACCAGGCAGTTACCCCACCAGTCGATTTCCTTTTCACACTCCCTGATGGTTCTCAGCATCTCCATCTCCTCCTTAAGCTTTGCAACCATGTAGAGCAGATCTTGCACCTGCTCACAGCTCACACAGGGGGGATGCTGCCATCGTCATCTGGCAGCAGCAGGCTCTGGCACTCCCTGCAGCCAGAAACCTGAACAGCCACGGTTCGGGGCAGACAGTCTGTCTGAGTCGCTACAGTCTTCTTCAGACAAGCTCTCTTTCTGGTCAAGACCATGGTTGGCAACAGTATGAGACAGTGGCAATAGGTGAGAGGGTCTAACTAGCAAAAGTGACAACCTGTGCACCCTAGTGCACGAGTTACCACACCCGCTGCTGCAGCACAGCGTGGGTGCTGCTCACCCGTGTCACAAGCCGACTGCCCCTTCCAGCACCTGGTGAGCAGCGTCCTGGAGGGTTCTTCAAGACGAGGGGCGGGGGTGTGATCGCCCTCGCCGCGGTAACGCCCACTCATGTCAGCTGCTCTCACAAGGGCTGCCGGGAGCTTCCGGGTCTCTAGAGAATGAAAGTGCCCAATTGAGAGAGAAAAAAACCCAAAAAAGGCTTCTCTATACCTCGAAGATTTCGCTTAATCGGGACCTGCCGAGCTGCCTCTGATCAGCTGATCTCAGGAACTGAGAACGTTTCTGTTAGTAGGATTCCAACCAGCTCTTACAATACTTTGATGTTGATGGAATTTAACATTGGGGATCGTGATGCCCCCTGTGGTTTTTATTTTCTAATCAGGTAGCTGTAGGCTGTAAATTCTGGTTTATGAAAGTGTGCGTCACTGAAGTGAGTATCTTCTATCTTTTAGGCATGAGCTTTTGAATTTGACACAAGAAGATGCACCGTTGGACAAACCAGTTGCAGGAGGTAGGTCTTCAAACGTGCGAGTTGTACAAGTACAATACGATCTCCCATTTGTCAGTCTTTTGCTTTTACTAATAACAGATAGCAAATAATTCCACTTGTTTTGAATTTTCTTTAGCTACAAAGTGACAGCTGTTTTCCACTCCAAGCCAGTGGTAGTGACACTATCAACGGATTTAATTCCGCTGGCCAGGAGGAAAAATAATGAGCTAAGTGTTAGTCTGTTGAGATGTAGAGAAAAGGCAGTAGTTTCCATAGCTGATAGAGGGTAGGGAACTGTCTGTCACATGGAATAATTATCTATATATGGTATTTGCCAAAATAAGATTAATTGAAATTAGGTTAATTGAAATGCAATAATGAACATACTGCTTTTAGTGACAGTTATTGTTGCTTCTGACTTGCTTGGATGATGAGACTCCATTTTCATGCAAACAACGTGTTCTCACGCTTCTGCTGTCAGCAATACTTGTCAGCAGATGCTCTTACAGGCTTTGTCTCCATCGAGCACCCATCCAAAGGTAACAAAAATGCCCATGTAAAACCAAGACTACAAGAACAGACTTTTGTTACAATTGCACCCACAAACTCATTTCCTTGCAAGCTGGGAGAAAAAAAGTTTAGTATGGAGGAAAAAAAAAAGAAGTTTTGATATAATTATGCCTTTGGGCATTAGTTGGTAAATTACTTTCCAGGACTCGTGTTTTCTCTTCAGTTGTGTTCTGCTGTCTCTTGGGCTTCAGGGCATTTTTTTCAATTGTCCAATTAAGCCAAGTGTTGAAAGCTTGTAGGCATGAACCAGTGGCAGCAAACAAATTGATTCCAAGCCCAGAATGCTAACTGCCAACCTCAGCCTGGCTGAACTGTGAATTGTAATAATACCAGAGAAATCATTAGTTCAGACAGGGACACAAGCGTTTCAATGCTCGTATCTGCACCACTGCAGCACGATTATGTTGTGTTGTATACTCATAGTCTCCTGTTGTAAAAAGTTCTATCAAAGGCTGTACTTAAAGTGAACATTAAGGATCTAAACTAAGCGAAGAAATTGTGTCAGAAGGATGTCACTTCAGCCTGTGTGTAGGAATTAAACCTTTCCTGCAGTATAAGTTAAGCTAGTGTCTTGAATCTTAATAACCTGCTGTTCCTTTGAGCACCAAATTTGACTACAAAAATAGTAGGTAGATTAATGACTTAACTGTACTCTTATGTGGGTTTTTTAATTAGCCCTTTTCTCTGTTTTTGTCATATTTAATATGGTTATACTCATCATGAAGACAAAGCAGGTACATTACATATCCCGTAAAACCCCTGTAGCTAGGAAAACTCATGTCTCAGTTAGTGTCGAGGAACCATTTGGAGAGTTGGAACTCTCCAGATTATCCCCAGAATAATTCGATATAGTTATTAATCACCTTTTAAAAAGTATTGTCCATGAACAGTGGGAGAAGTGGATGCTGGAAATTCAACAAGAATATACAGCAAAGAGCAAACTGCTGAGCGCACCCATTTGCAACGTCTTGGTTTGGGGTTGTCAGTGCTTAAGTGAAAATTCCTTAAAAGCAAGTTTTCACCCCATACACATACCAAACTCTGCACTGAATATCAAGATCATTTTTTTAGGAAATGAAACTGGCAAAAAATCTAACCCCATCTCCACATGGAATGTATGGATTGGGGACAGATGATGGCAGCATTGCAGTTCTTCCTGCCAGTACACTGCCTGCCATTTGTAGCATGAGCGATGTCACTTGTTCAACGGATTTTCATACAGTTGTATATTCTGTCCTTCTTTTTTTTTAATAATTAATTTTCCCCGTTGCAAGTTGAAGCTTTGCATAGTATTTTCTGGGTTACCTGAAAATGCGGGATAGCTGTGCCTGCTATAAACTGAACAACTGGAAATAATGAGGGAATGTTGGTTTTGTTCTGTGTCCCTCTCACATACAGTGAAAGAGGACTGGTATGCCAGGATCACCAAACTCAGAAAGGTGGTAGATCAACTCTTCTCTAAAAAGTTTGGTGAGTACAGTATTATTTTCTTTCATGGCTTTGTATTTCGTGAAGGTTCCACAGAATCACATGATTGCAACAGCCTGAGGAATTGGGAGCTTAGGTAGCTTTTCATAAAGATGATGACCAAACTGTCGAAAAAAAGTTGATGGCCAAACTGTCCAGTTACTAGATGTGTTTTGTTCTAACAGCCGAGGCCCTGGGGAGCACGGAGCCGAAAGCTGTTCCCTACCAGAAATTTGAGGCCCATCCTACTGAGCTCTACGTCGAAGGGCTGCCAGAGAACATCCCCTTTAGGAGCCCCTCCTGGTATGGAATCCCTCGCCTTGAAAAAATAATTCAAGTGGGCAACAGAATAAAATTTGTCATCAAAAGGTACGTGTTTGATATAATACCCAAACACTTTTTTTTTTCTTTTTAAGAAAGAGGCCAAACAAAGCACCCTTTGTGTAATCAAGCACTTGCTTTCGTTAAGTCACGAAGCGTTTGGTTACTAAATAGGCAGATTAAATATTCTGCATTATAAAGTAGGTATTTGCAATCCAGACAAGTCTTCAAAAATATCTTTGTAGCATGTTCACAGGTGTGAAAGACATAGTCAAAAAACCCAAACTTTTCAATTCATGCCATAATAAGTACTGGTGTTGAATTTATGTCAAGAATGGACAGGTGGTTTGTTTTCTGGTTGCAGGCCAGAGCTGCTCACTCTCCCTTCAGCTGAAGTTATTCAGCCCAAGCCAAACACTCTGGGTAAGAGTCTCCGAGTGGGAATCGTGGCATTTGGTGGGGAAACACGTTTGGGTCAGTGCAGCGTTTGGTGATGGGTGCGCTGACACGCTCTTCATGAGGTCTGAAAAGAATAAATGGGTCGTTGTGAACACGGGTGGCTTTTTGGATCATTTAAAGTAAATTAGTCTCACTCCTTTGCCAGTAAGACTACAACACGTGGATAAGTATAAACACACATGCCAGTGTTAAATACCTGTGAAATCTATCAAATAAGTAGGTGAGATTGCAAAAAAACATGAATGCATTTTGCCTTGGAAATATAAGAAGCTAAAAATTAACAAGATCAGGTGATTTTTTTAGTCAAAAATACAATTTGGAAACAAAAACTTTCCGCATAGCTTCCTTCATGCGTGCTGTCCACAACCCTGAATGGTGTTAGCTCAGTAGTGGTTAATTGTTATTTGTGGTTTATGATGAAAAGTAATGAATTGCGGTGCCGTTTGTCAGAAATGAAGTGCTTTTTATTGCTGCTAGTGTCCTTTGCTTTCTTCTCTACCTAAGCTACAAATCGCCTGCTCTGGCTAACACTCCTGTAATTGGCTTTTATTGACAATAGAGAGCACAACTGGAGATGATTTTTTGATGCTAATCAAAATGTTTAGCAAAGCACTCTTTAAATCCTCATCTTCTGCTCTAAAGAGCGTTATTCTTATGCAGTATGATGAATTAATTCCAATGTCGTAAGAGCCACAAGAGTAATTCCTTCCTACATCTCAAGGCTCTGAAGAGCAAGTTCTCCCACTTGGGCCAATGTTTGAAATGTGTAACTATATATAAATGATCTTCTGTTATGTAGAGGCAATTATGTGTATCATTTAAGCTGCCATTAATAATCATTACTCATGTGTCCTTGTCTACTCAGATGTCATTGTGTTGATAGTTCACAAGTTCTCGTGTTGAAAGAAAAGTGTTTGAATGTACCACTTCATCTAGAACTGGGTAATACTCTGACATATGCACATTTCTGATTTTCAGTGAAAGACGATTGGAATGTCAGGATCACAAAGCTGAGAAGACAAGTAGAAGAGATATTTAATACGAAGTTTGGTAAGTTAAATGTTAAATGAACTGTTTTATAATGCTGCTGCATTTTAAAACTCATCTGTAAAGAGTTCTAAATTTTACTATGCTTCACTTATTTGAACATCAAAGTTGTACTAGGGTAAATATGAAAATCTTGAGTATTCTTACCTGCTTTTTACTGACTCTTTCCTATAAATGACACAAATGACTTTCACACAGAATCACAGAATCGACTGGATTGGAAAAGACCTCAGAGATCATCAAGTCCAGCCCTTGGTCCAACTCCAGTCCACTGACTAGATCACGGCACTAAGTGCCATGTCCAGTCTCAGTTTAAAAACCTCCAGGGCGGTGAGTCCAGCACCTCCCTGGGCAGCCCTTCCAATGCCTGACCACTCTCTCTGCACAGAATTGCTTTCTAATCTCCAGCCTAAATTTCCCCTGGCAGAGTTGAAGCCCATGGCCCCTTGTCCTATTGCTGATGCCTGGGAGAAGAGCCCAATCCCCACCTGGCTAGAACTGCCCTTCAGGTAGTTCTAGAGAGTGCTGAGCTCACCTCTAAGCCTCCTCTTCTCCAGACTAAACAAGCCC